>NC_141879.1:349587045-349890076 GCF_056163025.1 Triticum urartu | reverse complement strand
AAATAACAATTTAGTTCTTCAGAACAAATTGATGCGTGATACAGACGAACTGAACTTTGATGTTAGATAACCACATGATTGGAGGATGTAATATATATGAAAAACAGGATGTCATGAGATAATAAGAACTATGATGTGCAAACTAAACAGAAGACATTTCACTAAATTAGAAGCAATGCAATGGAAGGTAGACACCATATGAAAGATGCTACAAATATCGCTCTGGCAAGTTAGCAGTGTCTCGTCATAACTGGTGTTTAAACAAATGTGAAGCAGTACAAGAAATAAATCATATGCAAGATGCAAACAACATCACACTACCAAGTTAAAGGTCTCTCGTCATTTGTGTCATTGCATATTCACAACATTGCGTATTCACAGCTTATGGTGTGTAAACTAAGCAAAATGCATTTCAACAAATTAGAAGCAATGAAAGCTAGACACCATATGAAATATGCAACGAATATCAGTCTACCAAGTTAAAACTGTCTCATCATAAGTGCCATTTCAACAAATTAGAAGTAGTACAAGCTAGAAAAATGCGAGATGTAATGCAAACACATGATAACAGGATGGAATATGTAGGAAAAACAGGATGGCATGGCATATTCACAACTGTTTGTGTAAACTAAGAAGAAGCCATTTCAACAAATAAGAAGCAATGCAAGCTAGACACCGTATGCAACATGCAAGACAATATCACACTGCCAAGCTAGAGAAAGCACCCGGGGTGCCGGTTTCACCGGAAGACCGCCATCAGTCCCTGTCTTATTTTTTTCCTTCCCACTTCTTAGTTTTATTGCCTTGTAAGGCGACTGCATGATGCTGAAACCCACAAGAAAAATGAATAAAAAATCACTTTTCAGAAATCATTGATGCATGATGCTGACGAGCACTACTTAAATGTAAGGCGACTGCATGATAGGACGATTGAATGTGTAACAAAAAATGACAGCATTGCATATTCACAACTATGATGTGTAAACTAAGTAGAAGGCGTTTCAAAAAAATAGAAGCAATGAAAGCTAGACACCATATGAAAGATGCGACGAATATCACTCTACCAAGTTAAAAATGTCTCGTCATAAGTGCCATTTCAACAAATTAGAAGTAGTACAAGCTAGAAAAGAATGCGAGATGTAAACTATATCACACTCCCAAGTCAAACGTGTCTTATGATAAGTGATTGTTGCAGGTTACACAATAGTAGTACTTTGATGTAAGAACATGGTGTGATTGACAGATGTTGTATGTTCTAGAAACGGGAACACGTGTCTTATTCACAAGTATAATGTGTAAAGTAAGCAGATGGAATTCAACAAAATTAGAAGCGATACAAGCTAGACATCATACATAACATGCAACCACATATAAAAGTGCCAAGTTAGAGGGAGCACCTGTGATGGTGCACTAGGGGAGACATGCTCATCATCAACACAGCTATGTTAAGTGTCTAAGCATGTGTTGTCTTGCAAATCATCTTAGGGGGTGGAGGAGTAGAATCTGTAGAGGCCCTCTGTTTGGAAGGAGCACCTTTATCCGCTGCCTTGCTAACTACCTTCCGCTTTATTGATTTTGAATTGTCAAGTAAAACCGAGAAGAAAAAGCAATAAAATTCACTCTTCAGAACTTATTCGTGCATGATACTGACAATCACTACTTTGATGTAAGGCGAACACATGATACCAGGATGGAATATGTACGAAAAACAGGACGACATGTCATATTCACAACTGTTTGTGTCAACTAAGTAGAAGCCATTTCGACAAATAAGAATCAATGCAAGCTAGACACCACATGAAAGATGCAACCAATATGACTCTGCCAAGTTAAAAGCGTCCCATCATAAATGGCATTTCAACAAATTAGAAGCAACGCATGCTATAAATCATATGAAAGATGCAACTAATACTGCACTGCATATACAAAAAGTGTCTCGTCATATTGATTGATGCGGGATACAAAAAACAATAGTTTTATGTAAGGACATGCTTAATAGACAGATGTACTATGTACTAAAAATAGGAAGGCACGTCACATTAACAGGTATAATGTATAAACTAAGCAGAATAGCACATGCAATTTAACCAGATTGGAAGAATTACAATCTAGAAAGCATATGCAACATGCAACCACATATCACGCTGCCAAGTTAGAACAAGCACCTTTGATGCTTGTGTAGGGGAAATGTGGTAATCAACTACAGAGCTACATTCACTATCTTCATCTAGCCTTTGTTGTTTCTTGAGAATCAAGTGGGGAGGCTGACGCTGCATTTTTTTAATGAGGATCTTTATGCACAGTAGTCCACTGGCATGACTGCCTCATCATCAGTGATTGATGAGGGATACACAAGAAAATTAGTTTGTTGTAAGAACATGGTTAATAGACAGAGGTACAAGTATGTACCGAAAACAGGAAGGCATGACATATTCAAAGGTATAATGTGTAAGCTAAGCAGATGCAATTTAACCAAATTGGAAGCAATACAAGCTTGACATCCGGCTGGAGTGGTGAGCATGATCATCTAGGACCCGAGAGCCTGGTGGGAGGCGGGCTGCTTCTCCACCATCATGGCTTTTTAGTTGGCTTCCAGGTGATGCCTGTGTGTGCCGGGCTTGTCACTAGCCCGGCTAGTGCCCTGACTAGCTATTTCTCTTCTGGTGCTCCCAGGATGGTGGTTCATGTAAAAATAGATTTCCTTATCTTAATAAAGACCAAGTTCGACCTTTTGAATACAAGCTAGACACCATATGCAACATGCAACCACATATGACACCGTGAAGTTAAAGCAGGCACCTGGGATGGTGGTACATGGCGAGCGAGATCATCAACTCTAGAGCTACATTTACCATCTCCATCTGCTGACACTACACCCTTTAAAGTGCTGAAACGTGTCGTGCCTACCCGCGTACAAAGCTGGAGCGAATTCTCTGTTTTCTTTTCTACTTTTGTCAAGGCAGAGTCTGAAATACCCTTGCATAAAAACACAATAGTGAGAGTATGAGTGACGTGTGTGCATAACTAGTGCACTGTAAAAGTAGCAGATAGCAGGTGGCTGAAAAATAAATGACAGGAGACATATGATAGCTCTACAACATTGCATGGCAAACAAAATTAGATTCTACTATGTATGATTTTGTAATATATGAGCACAGGGATGGCTGGGAAATGCAGGTACTCCTCCAGCACACCACCACATGTGGTCCTATCAAAATAATAGTCGACTGAAAATAGATAGGTCAGTCGATTTTTTTATGAACCGTCCGATCTATAAGGAATGGGTAGATGGCCTTCGTCTACCTCCCGCTAGTCACTGTTGATGATCTTTCTTGAACCGCCAGCGACCACCGGCCCAGACCCCTGCCTCTGCCGCCCCGCCCTCCCCTCGACCTCACACCACCGCCGTTCTTAGCAGCGCCCCCGGCCATTCCTTTAATCCCAGCCGACCTCTAGATCAGGCGCCAGCAGCTCTAGGCCCCACACACCCCTAAGATAAACACCGAGGCGCTGCTTCCCCGGCGTAATAGGCGGACTAGCACCTGTTACACCGGGGAATGCTTCCTTTAATTGGGAATCGACTGACCAGGAATTGAAATCCAGGGGGGCGACGGACCTCTAGCTAAGGTGAAATAGTATATGAGGAGAAACCTTGTGCATCGCGAGTTACTAGGAACATATAGTATCAAGAAGAGGTGGTCAACTAGTGTCTTCTGTGGGATGAATACCATGCAAGCAGACACGTAAGATTTGCACGAATAAGGGAAGAGGAGTACCATTTCTGGTTGCCAGAGCTATGTCCTCCAGATGTCGCAACAATTTTCTTCTTTTTACCGGGGGAACCGATGTTTTGGAGGACGGTGGAGCATTGGATGAACCGATGTCCAAATTGTTGATTGTGTTGTTGTGGTCGTATGTCGGCGGAGGGGAAGCAGATCCGAGGCGGTGAAGGACGGCGTAGCAGAAACAGCTCCGGTGTGATGGTTGGTGGCGAAGTTGGAGCGGCAGCGGTGAGGCACCAGACGGCGTGGTTGAACTGGCTCGGGTACGGACAGCTCGGACTCGACTACAACTACTAGCTGTGGAGGGCGTTGTGGTTGAGGTTGTGGTGGACGACGACGTCGGGGTATCGGCTCCGGCATGATGGAGGAGGGCGTCGGTTGATGGGTGGGATGGGGTGGCGGACGGAGGATGCCGGGGTTCCGCGGCTGGTGGAGAGGTAGTTTTGGCGCACACAGAGTATGAATGGGGAATCGGACGGGGGCGGGGGGAGCTATGGGAGAACCATGTTTCGGTTTGGGACGCGTTTGTTTTTGGTTTTTTTGAACATATGGGGCGCGCTTGTTTGAAATTTGGGGAAAGTACAAACTTTGCCCCCCTCTTAAATTTCGGACCTACTGCGGGTCGGGAGTAGGATTCTAATCCCAGGTGTCCCAAATAGTGGGCGGGAGCGATTTCGGTCGCGCGCATGTGTGCTTAGGCGGCCATTGTGTATGAATGTTTTCCGGAGGTGGGCAAACCTACCCCGATTTAGACCTTTGGACGTCGGGCTGGTAGGTTTCATGGGTCGGAGTTAGAAAAGTAATTTCCTTCTACCAAACAATGGTCTCACGCGGTTTCGGGCGAGTAGAGGCTCTTTTGGTGCTTCGTTCGAAATTTTGAAACAGAAGCATTCACGTTTAGAGTACTCTTGAATTTTGAGGGTTGACCTAAATAGATAATGTTAAATTTGACCTTGTATGTTTGAAAACCTCATTAAACTATGCGCTTCTTTTTGAAATTTTGACACTTGTAAATCCTATAACTACGATTATTTTGGAATGGAGGAGGTAAATTCTATTTTGTACATGACTATATATGCTATTATGTACAAAAGCAGAGCAAAGATTGGTGCCCCCATAATTTAGGTATGATTTGCAAATGCCATGATATCGAATTAAAATAATTGAATGGACTTCATGTTGAATTCGAATTTTTTAAACCACCTTAATTTGAATTCAAATGTATGCAAGTTCATAGCTAGCTATTTATAATGTTCATTGTGTAACTTTCGTATGTATAATGTGCTTTACACACACAACAAGAACTATACTCACATTTATATTCGATTGCTAAAGTGATGCATTGTGTGGAATTCGAAATACTAACTATGTGGATCAATTATGTCAAATAATAACATAGAAATGCTCAAATTTGATAGAATCTAGATGTCTTGTGGATCAATGACCGTCCCTTACGCGAATTGCAAATATCATGATCCCATTCTAATATTTGGATACAATTTATATTTTTAATCAATGTGTACATCCGTATTTTACGTGTAGTTTCACTCTCCATCGGTGGTCTCTCACACATGCTCACACACTCTCTCCCGAGGTGTCTTTCTCGCGGACATGCTCTCGATATAACCCTCCCTCCCTCCCATAACCATTTACGACTGTTTTCACTAACCTTTATCACAAGCACTCCTCCTCTCAGAAGCATACACACACAATCCCCATCGACCCTTTCTATATACATAGACCTACCTACGTGTCTCCCGTACGCACATTATCTTTAGGCCTGTCTCTCACACATTGTCTCACATCTCTTCCTAATCGACGAGTATGATTCTAGCAGAGCATTCTGTAGGATGCCCCTTAAAGTTAGGTTGGATGAATAGTAATATCAGAGATAAGGGGTTACCTTAGTCTGAGGACCTAGGGTTACAAATCCTAGCTAGCTTTGTTAGTGGACACAGATTCCTTCACGATTCTGCTATCTTTGTCTTGTACGACTAGTCATCCATGGGTCTCCCTAAATGCGTCACGGGCCGACCAATGTGGCGCAGGACGGAACCGAACCAAGGGTCTCACCTCGACCCACTAGACCTCACGCGGTGACACACCCTCTGCCCCCAGGTCACATTATCCTCTCACACCCACACATACCAACACAGACACCATACACACAAAAATTCTCCTCGTGCCTCTACCCCCTTCCCCCTCGCAAATACATGCTCAAGGGCATCTCTCGCCGTGACATCGTATTTGTCTCTCTCTCTAGACCTCTCTCATTTCTCGTGCTATCTCTCCCACGTCCCCTCCCCCACGCCGACCCCTCTATCCATGCCTCTCTCGAATACGTAATACACACACATACCTCTCTAGGCCCTGCCAAATACATCAAATACACATTCACACATGTTACATCACGTACCCCATTGATCTAAAAAGCCCTCTCTTCATGTTTAGTTCACATACAACATCCCTTTCGAATAAATTGTGGCCAAAAAATTATTTTCGAATTTCTACATATATACAACATTACAAAGTTATATGGAGGAGTATGAACGTTAATTTGCATTGCATGGTGCCCGCAATGATATTTATTCCGCACTGTTTATTTTTATATTTTTATATTATATATAAAGTTAGTAATAAAGAGAAACGAAGAGCATCTCTCTCTCCATCGCAAACACCCCCTCTACTCCCCTTTGACGTATGCACACAAACTATCTCCAGGTCCTCTAAAAGTACGCCCCCAGCACATTCACGCATGTTTCATCTTTCTCTCGCGATATATAGAGTGACGATCGTTGTATTTGAAGCGAAAGCACGATACGTACATTGGACTTTAGAATCCACTCATTACGGTCACCATTTACGTTTTGTGGTTATTATACAGTCACGAGCTCACCGTACAACTCTGTATTTGCTCAAGACACGACTAGTTGACCAGTTAAACGCTCCATGTGGCACCTATATAGTGTTGCATCACATTATCTCACTACCATTGGGACCACCTAGCGGCATGTATCTACTCTACATCTACACTTTATAAAAAACAGAGTTGGTGATGATGGTGTGCCTGCCATCCTGCAATATAGGCCGTCCGATTTATATCTGAAAGATAGGAAGGAAACTATGGCAATTTTGCAAAAATTTACCCACACACCTCCCCACATTTGCAAATAAGGCCTTCCCTCGTTCATCCTTTTCTCTCACAAGATAAACTAATCATACAAATGCATCTTGATGTTACATGCAACGCACGAGCATCTTGCTAGTAAGAATGAAAACAAATGACGAAAAAATATTGGATGATGGTTCGAAGTCATGATCGCATGCACAGTGGACAAGGTGGCCTTGTATTGGTATCCTGAGCCGTCTATTTTAACACACAGGAGCTGGTGTGGTGATTATACACACACGCACGCATGCACACGAACTGCATGCACGCAACACTCACATGAACACATGTAGCCACACCAGCAGGCAACACTCACACGTACACACACAGCCACGCACGCACGCAAAACTCACACGCACACACGCACACATACATGCACACACCACACGAACAACACACACTCTCACGCTCAAGTGCTCAACCTACACGTGCATGCGCACACATCAGGCCATAACAGACAGATACAGAACCAGGTGGTTCCCGCGCACGGGTTGGAGTCTTGTCGCGCCTGCGTAAATTTGTGTTTATCTGGCCTTTTTCCTATGCGAACTGATAGGTGGGACCCACAAGGAACATGGTTAATTTAACTAGTCAACATAGTGCCACACGGGCTATTTGGCCGGTCAACAGAGTGCAATCTGATGCTCAACGGTGAGCAAGTGACCGTATAATCACCTCAAAATGTACATAGTGACCGTAATGAGCGTATTCTGAAGTTTGGTGACCGTATTATGCTTTTCTCTCTGTAGGCCCTCCAAAACTATATCTCTACACGTTCTCGCATGTTACATCTAATAACTATGCAATACAGCACTACTACTACACTCTAACACAATAAATCATATGTGTTTGTAGTTTTACTAGATATCATATTGTTACTTAATTATTCGGTTTGCATACATTAAAAGTGCCTTTGAAATGTATGGCCAGTATCATCTACCGCACGGGAAAAATCCTGCCCTTTCCTGTTTAATCGGGTTTGTACCGATGGATCGTGCGAAACAGCAAAACTATACTAGTACTAGTACTACAGTACAAGTAACAGTTCACTGGGCCACCGTTCGTGTACTCCTCCATCGTCAGAGTGGAGAGCTCGCTTTAATAAATGTTCTAGTCCCTTTCGCCGACATGTGGGACATCAAGCTACTGTGTCCACGTGCCATACCAAAATAAAGTGTAGAGCAGCAGGGGTGAAGCACCCCAGTCATGGCACTGGCGTAGTAATGAGCAATGAGGTGTCAAATCACAAAGTTGCACCTTTCTCCCAGTTAAGTTGGAGGGACGAAGTAATAATGCTAAAAAAAGAAGTTGGAGGGACGAAGGAACCATCATTTCACTCGTTGCTGAATCCGCTTCTCCCTCACCTTCTCCAAGTTAACCACGTGTTGCTTTTGCCGTTGTTCTGCCTCATGTGGAACACGTCTCGGCTTGGTAAAGCACTGACACGTGGGACCGCATGTTTGCAAACCGCCAGGCCAACGTCCTCTAAAAAGAAGAAACCTCCCCTGCCAAATCTGCATAGCAAAATCACCTCCTTTTTACTAATCTTGATTCCATAATTTTTTTGATCAATATAATTGAGATTTGTATAGATAACACACACGAGCAAAACCAAGTGGTACGGTTAAGGGCATCCACAATGTGTAACCAACTGTGAAAATAGACTTTGGCATCAATGGGAACCATTGTGGACGGTGCTGCCAAAGCCAAAAAGATGAAACCGAAGCTCCCTGGTTGATTGATTGAAGGGGTAGAAAATGCAACGTCTCTCCTCTTTCTACTGTGCTTGGACGCATGTACAGTATAGAGCACAGAGTCTACTCCCCTGTCCCTTCTATCACTAATCACAAAGCAGTGAGGCGTCAAATCACAAAGCATGGACGAAGCAACCATCATTTCACTCTTCGCTGACTCCGCTTTTCCATCGTCTTCTTCAAGAAACCACCTCACCGCACTAAGCTAGATGGACAACGCTATTGTGTAGTACTAGTACATTTACGCGTCCTTTGGTTCAACAAACTACCTAGATGCAAATAAGGAGGTTGTCTCGGCTTGCAGGCAGCACTTACGAATGACTTACCGTGGTCTCCCTCAATGGTGTTCTCCGTCGAACGCACTTTGCCAAACCACAACGTTCAAGATATCGTCGACGTCACCGCAATGGGGAAGTCAAATAGTTACTACCTCCATTTTTTTGTACACAAGGCCAATATATCAAAATTACAATTTGCAGGAGGCCACTAACACTAATTGAGGAAAAATTGATGGGGTCTGCCTCATACTAGCAACCAAGGACATTAATATACCTTTGCATGCATGCAAAAGTGAGAAGGTTGGTTTGCATGGCGGTGCATTAATCAAGCGATGAGGAGTGAGATGGTTAGATCTTTGGGCTTTGGAGAAAAAATACACATTAATTGACACGTCAAATGAGGATTTGTATCGATTAATCCCTTGAAGGAAAACCCCGCCTTTATTTTTTAACACTAGTACTCCTACGTACATACTAGTATCCTGTTTGGGTCTAGGCCTTGCATTGCCATACTTCACCACACATTTTTGCCAAGCTTGCCTAAAGTTCTCAAAATGAAAAGGAGGTACACTTGTGCACGACTGTCGTGGTCGCACCGCACCCTCACACAGTCGCTCCTGCACGTCGCGGTCCCACCACACCCTCACACAGTCGCTCATGCACGCCGCAAGCCCAACCAAGGGAACTCACACTCACTGACACGTGCTACCGCATGTGATGAAACCAAACTCAGCCATCCTACCGCTGACACATAATTTTCATTCATACAGTATGTTTATCGAACTGCATGTTGGGGAAGATCCGTACAGCCCGTGCGGTGGTCTGTTGGGGAAGAAGTAGAGGTGAGGAAGAAGGGTTAGGAGACGTAGGATATTCATCCAACCGCCTGAAATGGTCGACTGACCCAAATGATGAAAGTCAGGCAACTTGCATACATATATGTTTTTACACAACAAAAGATCCCTAAAAACAACAACATAAAGAAAAACTATCACTGCTCGTGGAACGAGACGACCTCGTCATCTTTGGCTGCCAGCGTGAACCGGCCATAGCTGCCAACGTGTGTCTCCGCACCGTGGTTGTCCTCGGCCTCCAGCTACTCATTCATGCGGAGCGTGCGGGCACTCTGCATGGATGAGAGCACCGCCCGGTTCAAGTCCAGGACATCCTGTTACACCTGCAAGAGGACCTCGATGGTAGCAGCGTCCGCGCGCTCTGCATCAATTTGAGCCTCCGCTGCCCGGTTCAAGAACAGGACGTCCGGTTTCGCTTGAAGGAGGGCCTCGATGGCAACAACATCCGTGCGCTCCGCGTCGAGTTGAGCCTCCGCCTCCCGGTTAAACTCCAGGACATCCGGTTCCGCCTGCAGGAGGGCCTCGATGGCAGCGGCATTCACGCGCTCCACGTCAAGTTGAGCCTTCACCGCCCGCTTCACATCCATGACATCCGGTTCCGCCCAGCAGGAGAGCCTCGATGGCAGCGGCATGCGTGCGCTCCGCGTCGAGTTGAGCCTCCGCCTCCCGGTCCTCCTTTAGTATCGCCAGGTTGAACCGCTGGTCTGCCTGCACCATGGGGGACCCGGACGCCGGCTTGAAGTCGATGTCCATCGTCTCATATGCATCGGGGGCCTTCTGTGCCGCGAGCTCCACCATGAATATTGGATCAGCTTCCTCCTCCTCGTAGTTTGGCTCTAAAGAACTCGGGGATCGGCCCGCCGCAAAGCGAGCTTGGAAACGGAGGTCTGTGGCACCGACCACCGCCGCGATTTCTGCGCGGCGCTCCGGCATCAACATCTTGTAGTACGTGATCTTGCGGCCACCATGGCTTTCCGGCGAACTAGGGGACGCTTGATGCGGGCTAGGGGATGGAAAGGTCGGGGAATGGGCTAGAGAGGAGGTGTGCTTTTGCGGCAGTGGCTGGCGTAGGCCGAGCAGCGAAGGTTTTGGTGTGAATAGTGGTTCCGGTGATGACCAGTCAATCGGTTTTGACTATACATCGCTCTTGTCGCGTTCGCATTGCTCCCCGGCATGCTGGACCCTCCACGCCGCTCACCGAATGGAACGCGCTTCGTCTTGCATTTTCGCTCGCTTGTGGGACCATAGTTGAGAGGAAACCGACGTCCCTCCCCTCCCCCGCCCGCGTCATTTATACTACTACTCCCTCTGTTTTATGTAGAGTAAATAAAAACAGAGGGAGTATACTACAGATGAGGATCCCCTAACATGGTCGAACCCATTGAGTAACTGACATGCGGGGCCTAGCAAGCATGGGGCCCACCAGTAAGTGACCGAAAGGGAGGGTAAGGCAGGGATACCTATGTCGGAGGATCCACTTCCACTACTACTCCCCCCTTCCATCTATATAGGGCCTAATGCATTTTTCGAGCCTAACTTTGACCAAATGTTAGAGTAATAATATATGACATGCAACTTACACAAAGCATACAGTCAAATTCGTATGTGAAAGGAGCTTCCAACAATATGGTTTTCACATTATACATCTCATGTATTATTAATCTTGTCAATAGTCAAAGGCGGTTTTGAAAAACACATTAGAGCATGGTTAATAATGTAGCCAGCTGCTAGCTATAAAGAGATGGCACCTCACTTAGAACCATCATAAAAAATACTACTCATATAAGCATTTAATCTTTGCATGGTTAAGTAATAGGTTGGCTCTTAGAATGGCTATTAGGTTGGCTCTAAGCATTTAATATTTGCATGAGAAAGGTATATGATTGGAAGAGAGTTGCATGCATACTATTTTTTATTGATCTATGTGTTATAGCCGGGCTGTAGAATAAGAGCCCGCTTCATTCTCTCTCCTCTCTTCTCACTCCTCCAAGTAGGATTTTAATGACATGGCAAGTCTTATAGCTTGTTGACTAGGCCTTATTAGACTGACTCTTAGGCCCTATATAAATGGAAGGAGGGAGTACTATGAGCACTGCATACTCTACTACAGATGCTGTCAGTACTCCACTAGTATTATTGGATAGGGAGCTTAATTTTTTTTACTATTGGACTGGCTATACGTGGAGAAATCCTAGTGGGAAGAGCATGCGCAAGAACAAGCACATTCACGTGGTTGAAAGCAAATTGGAAACCATCTCTATTTGAATACAAATCTAGGAGTACGTACGAATCTAACAATATTGATTGGGCATTGTTGAATGTTGATACTTTTTCTGTAAGTTTGATCAAAGTAAGATACTTTGACTACACATAAAACTTATATGTAAACTAGAAAGGATCGGAGGGAGTATATTGTACGTTCAAAAGCGAAACGCACATTGAATACCCTTTATATATGATTTGCGGATGCTATGATCACCGGTTCAAAATTTTGAATCCGCCTTAGGTAACACACATGAACCCACTCGTTCTCTCTTGATTTCATCTCAGGGTCCGAAGACCGATTGAAAGAGGACTAGGGTGGGTACAATATGTTCGTTTCGCTTATGAACGTACAATATACTCCCTCTGATCCCCACAGACCCCCCCCCCCCCGCGCGGGTCATTTCTATCAATGAAATAGACCAAACCTTTATCTCCTTGCACGACACGCAATTGATATCTCAACATCAATCATCTTGTCAAGATGTGTCGGGGCATGAACCGAATGGGATGTGAAAACAAAGATGGGAAGCGACACGTAGTGGAGGCATAGTGAAACTTTGAACAAACCGTTTGTTTGTATGCATGTCAGACAAATTACAACATTGGAAATACAAGCATGGTCTAGGCCCACATGTGAATGATACTCGGCGGAATGTTCAAATGAGGCATGCAGGAGGATGGACTCGACCGGAGGGCGGCATGATCGATGGAGAAGAGGGTTGGAGAGGAATGAGAAATAAGCAACACCACATGATTATACTTGAACGACTTAAATAAACAATAAGTTGTCTCGTTTTCCCTGCTATCTTGGTCACGGACTAAGATACTCCCTCCATTTTTATTTACTATGCATATTATGTTTGACTGAAGTCAAACTTCATAAAATTTGACCGAATTTATAGAAAAAATATGAACATTTACAATAGCAAATATACATGATGTGAAAGTATATTCAATAATGAATCTAATGGTATTGATTTGTAATTGTATATGTTATTATTTCTGTCTATAAACTTTGTCGAAGTTTACAAAGTTTGACTTTGAGCAAAGCTAAATGCGGAGTAAATAAAAACAGAGGGAGTACACAGGGACTAGTATAGTTACTACTGCCGGAACATGGTAAGTTGGCCCCCTAAATGTGGGCACGGACCGGGCACACCTCAATTATTCCTTCAAACAGTCGGACACCTACATTTAGCACACCATCCGGCTACTTAATCAAGTGTTACGCTTCACTAGTTGAAAAGGAAAAGGGTGGTACCATACCGAAAACCACCACACTTGGGGCTAGGGTAACAACTTGGTATTGTACCACATTTGAACCAGGGCACAAAAATCACCTGTTATGCGCCTAATGCGCAACGCAGAGCACTGGCGCTCGAATTTGGCTGGGAAAATAGGGAAACCGACATGTGGGGCACACCTGTCGGGACGACGTGGTGCAGACTAGTCCAACGGAGGAGCTGCCCCACAACCTAATCGCCACCGGCAACCGTTCATGTGGCTCGTGGGGGCCAGCAACGTGGCGCAGCTCCCGCACTGCCTCTGGACATGGCGACCGCGGTGAGCGACACGCTCATCATCGCTGGACACAGTCGACTTCAGTGTGCCAAGGGTGGCCTTAGCACTGTGGCACGACCAGCAGATCAGCACCCGGCTCATCGAGGATGCACGGGGCGCCGAAGTGCGCGCGCACCGCGACACGTTCGCGGAGTGGTGTAGCACGGCCAACTTCATCGCCGGGACCTGAGATCATGCTGGGTCATCTTGCTTTTTCAATGACATGTGGGGATCACATGTGAGCAAAGGGCATCTCCAACGTTGCCACGACCTTAGCTGACTACCCTAGCACACCAAAAACCCTCGTCCCTCGCACCGTCACATGGTGCGTTCCCAACCGGCACCAACTGCCCGCATTCATGCCGTCCGTCCGTATGCCGTCTGTAAGAGGCTCGGTGCCCGAGGAACCAACTCCGGCGACTTAATGATGTACCCGGACGCTTGGCCTCACCGGAATGTGCTACTTAAAGCGGTAACACCCAGCTAAACTCCACACCATAGCGTATCTTCTTGCTACCTGGCACCACATCCGGCATGACCGGGAGCGCGAATGCTCTGCGAGAGAGCTTGTGTTCGGGTATGAAGCTCGAGGTCGCCACCCTTGCTCAAGTCGCTGCTCGCGACGGAATAGCGGCATAGCCGGACGCAGACGCGGCCGCACAAGCAATGGCCATGCTGGCGGCCGACGACGGGAGCACCGTCAGCCATGCGTCCTACTTGCCGCCGTCCAACGTCCGGCACCGCCGAGGTCGGGGACTCCTCCGAGGATGAGTAGGGCATGGGAGGCGGCAGGGCATGGTGTGCCAGCTGGCCGGTCTGTCTCCAGTGTTCTACTCTTCCTCGCCGGAGACCGCACCTTCACTTCACGGGTCTTGAACCCCGCCCCCTTCATGGAGATCGCAGACGGAGGATGTCGGTCGCCGCCGTAGAATAGGTTTAGGGTCGGGTTTCTTTTATTTTTTGTCCTATAAAAGTTTCAAATGTAATGAAAATCTGCCGTGTTTGCATTAATCTCGTCCGGTGTATATGAACTTTCACAATAATAGTAAGATATACTGTAGGAGTACATGGAATGATGATTCATTTTTGTGTGTATAAACATAGAAGGTTTGACCCGAGACAAAGCTAACATGCGAAGTAAATAAACACATAGGGTCTACATACACAATTTATCTTAGGCACTCCAATAGTACGTCCACTACACATTCACGTATTTCACATCTTTCGGGAACCTACGAAAGGGTTAACGTAAATTGCCTCTCTCTCCTCCCTGATTTTCATGGTGGTGGGCCCCTTCCTCCCCCAATTTGCAATCAACAGCTCACAAGTTTCACATTACGTTAATTATGTAACTGGGATTACGTAGGTGTAGCATTACTCATCCTAAAAAACCAAACTAAGCCAACCTCCCAGCATATCGTGCGGGAAAAGACCCGAACGCGTCGTTTTATTCGCGATTACCAGATTACTAGTAGTAGTATCGATGGATCGCATGAAGCACCAAGTTTTTTTTTGAGGGGGCAAAGCACCAAGGTTAAAAGGAAAAAAAGGTGGTACACTCACAGCACCCCTGTCGCGGTCGCATTGCACCCCACACACGTTCGGTCCTGCACATGGCTCACGCAAACAGAACACGCTTCGGCTTACCTCTTCACTAACACGTGGGACTGCACTTGGAGAAACCGACCATGCGCCAAACTCCCCCCCCCACCCACCGCGCGAAAATACCCCCAAAAATCCCCTCCCCCAAAACCCAATTTCAACCGCCCTTCGGCCAACCAGCCAATAATATTCCCCAAACCCCCCTCCCACCAGCCCCTCCACTCCATTCGCTACACCAAAGCCGCCCTCCCCGACGCACCGATACGTCAGTGCCGCGGTTCGTCGAGGGGACACACGACAATCCTCTCGCTCCCAAAGTACGCTCTCATAGACTACCGTTCTCTAGCCACGCCGCCACCGCTGGCGACGTTCTTGTGGAGACGCACGCCGGTCAGCGCCACTACCGCTGGCGACGTTCTTGTGGAGACACATGGTGGTCAGCTTCTCCCACGGTACGCACATTCTAGACCGAGGCCCCATGCATGTCGGTGTAGTGCTGAATGTTAGCTGATGACGCTGTTAATCTCTCTATTTGCCGAAGTAGTTTACAGTCAATATGCTCTGCTTAAGAAGCTTCCTTGCCCTGTTCTACACTCAATCTGCTTAGCTAAGATGGCATGCCAAGCCCGATTAGTTGCTAAAATATCCTGCCATATATTTATTGTGATGTAGATTGCCATGGTCTAGTAGCCAATCTGTTAGGTGAAATAGCTCTACACCATTTTATACTTGATCTTTGTTGCTGAGATGGCCTTCGATAGTTCGATGGCTGTGTGCTCGGCCTCATTAACTGCCAAAATAGCCTGCCACAATTTAGCACTCAAATATGTTTGTTGAATTAGCTTTACATATATTTCGTTACTTAGATCTGCTTGTCCAAATATCTTGCCATAGCTTTAGACATCGACCTAGGTATTTTTTTGGACTTCATAGAAAAGCATATATGTTTTTCCTGTAATATCTAGTAGAAGAACTAATTTGTATATCCAACAGATGGACATGACTTGGATAACTTCTGCTCAAAGATTCTCCGCTGCATATGTCGAGGGGGTTGAAAACTTCACGAACTTTATTAGAGCCGAGTACGGTGATCCGAAATCAGATGTGCTTTGCCCATGTAGCAGTTGTATGAATTCAATTACAAGACCCTAGTCAACTGTGCGAAATCATCTACACTTGTATGGAATGTCGGTCACATATACTAGGTGGGTTCATCATGGTGAAGCTATGAACATCAATGTTACTGACTATGTGGAAGCAGCAGATCACCATCTTGATTTGCCTGATGCTCGAGTGGAAGAGGAGGAGGAGTTGGTGGTGGCGGAGCCAGTGAGTTTGACCAACATTGAAACAATGCTACGAAATGCTCGTGCATTTCGTGAACTTTCACCTACAAAAGAAAAATGGTGGGCCCACATGTTGGAACAATTTAATGTGGCTGTCACCCCGGGAAATAAGATGTCAGTATTCTCAGCTATGCTTACCTTTCTTCAGGTGAAGACATCTGAGCGGATGACCAACAAATCATTCGATGCGATGTTGGCTGCTTTCCGCAAATCTTTCCCAGATGCGTCTGAGCTGCCACACACCTACAGTAAAATGAAGAATTTCCTTCGTGCAGTTGGAATTGGATATGATATGATCCATGTTTGTAAGAATAATTGTGTTCTATTCCAGAAGGATTATGCCAACTTAAGTGAATGCCCGAAATGCAAATCATCAAGATGGGAAGATGGCGATGCTGTGAAGAGGATTCCTCGTAATGTTCTGAGACATTTTCCAATTATACCAAGATTGCAGAGGTTGTTTCATGATGCTGAAACAAGAGAGGATGTACTGTGGCATTCTAGGAACCAAGAGTACAGAGATCAGAATGTAATGAGCCATCCATCTCATGGTAGTGACTGGAAAAACTTCAATCAGAAACACAAAAAGTTTGTTGCTGACCCGAGAAACATTAGACTTGGCTCAACATCAGATGAATTTAACCCGTTTGGCCACCAGAGCGCCACATATAGCATGTGGCTAGTGCTTGTTATCCCTGACAACATACCTCCAAATGTCTGCACCAAAGAATCAAACTACATGATGGCCTTGCTCATCCCAGGTCCAAAAAGTCCTGGAAAAGATTTTGATTTATTCATGGAGCCTCTTGTGGAGGAACTTCAACAACTATGGAGGGGTGTTATTACTCGAGACCTATATAGAAGCCCACCAGTTGATTTCTTTCTGCATTCTGTTATAATTTGGTGCATCCATGATTATCTGGCTTTGGGCACTATGTCAGGGCGAACGACACATGGTTACACGGCATGTGTTCGCTGTGACAGGAATCCGCTATAATACACAATACTTAGCAAGATCTATTACATTGGACACCGCCATTTCCTTGCCAATGAAAAGTCGCGTCCTATAAAATACCGAAGACATGTGTTCAATGCAAAGCATGAAAACCGTGATGCGCAAAAGAGGCTTGCCACTGATGAGTTGCAAGTGGAATTACAGAAGGTCAGGCATATTACACCAGGAAACCATCCTGGTAATGGTAGCAGGAAAAGGAAGCGTGGTAGGGCAGAAGAGAGAGATTATTGTTTACCCGCAGGTCCACTTTGTGGGACTTGGAGTATTAGAAAGATCTGGATCTGCCGCATAATCTTGATGTTATGCACATCGAGAAAAATATATGTGACAACATTATCGGCACACTTCTTACTGTTGAAGGCAAGACGAAAGATACATTAAAATCTAGGATTGATTTGACACACCTAGGTATCAGACATGATTTGGACGTGCAAGATGAAGGTAAGCCACGGGATATGGCACCAGCTGTGTACGTCTTGGATAAGGTAAAAACAAAAGAATTCTGCGAGGTCCTGTCACGTGTGAGATTCCCACATGGATTTGCTTCCAACCCTGAAAGGAGAGTCAGTGCAGATGGAAACAAGGTACAAGGGTTGAAAACTCATGACTGACATGTCCTACTTCAAAGGGTTTTACCAGTTATCCTTAGAGGATTGGGCCGCCCTGACTTATACAGAGTAGTTGTAGAGTTGGGATAATTCCTCAGTGAACTCTGTAGTAGAAATATCAGGATAGATGCTTTGGAGCATCTTAGAGACAAGATATCAACTATCATATGCGACCTTGAGAAGATATATCCTCCAACCTTCGTTGATGTGATGGTGCATTTGGCTGTTCATCTACCTGATGAGGCGCTACTTAGAGGTCCAGTACAGTATGGCTGGATGTACCCTATTGAAAGGCGGCTAGGCACTTTCAAGGGCTATGTTAGGAACAGAGCTAGACCCGAGGGTTCCATTGCAGAGGCCTACATTGCTATAGAAGCGTTGACATTCTGCTCAAAATACATTGAAATAGGGGATCAGCTTAGCAAAGAGGTGGGTGAAGACAATCCCAGGCTCAATGTTTTCGATTGTTCTGTCCGAGTTACAGGGAAGAGTTGACAAGAGGACAAACCTAAAGACTTGGACAAAATGGTTTGGTATGTGTTGAATAACTGTCCTGAGATACTACCTTATATCAAGTAAGTGATAAGTACTGCAGCTTATACATCCTAATCTACTAAACTTGCAGCACATTCTTATATATGTAGATGTTTGACGCGATCACTATGTTGTGCAGCATCTACAAAAAGGAGTTATTGCAGCAAAATCCAAGAAACATTGTCAAACTGGTTATGGCAGGATTTGCGAAATGGTTCAAGAGCCATGTAAGCTTTTGAATTGCACTGTCAATTTTTTTAATATATTGAGTACATAAGATGACCAGTTTGTCTATTTTCTAACCATAGGTTAAGAAGATGCGGGAGGATGGGCAGGCAGTTGATGATGCCATTTACGCACTAGCAATGGGTGCTGATACTTGGGTAAGACATTATGAATCTTGCATTGTCGGATATGTGCGCTACAACACCCTTGCACGCGATGAAGGCAGGAAGACACAAAACAGTGCCATCATGAGCTTGGATACATATGGCAGAGAGACAACTGAAATGTATGCTAACATAATAGACATTGTTCAATTATAGTATATCTCCAGTTTCGAGGTTCATCGGTGTGTGGTTCTGTTGTGTTGTCGTTGGTACAACCTGTTTTCCAGGATCGCAAAACCCAGAGCTAAAGATTATTTCAAATCCATCAATGTCAAGGCGGCGTACCAGACCAACTGTAGCGACCTGACCCGAATGGATCACGTCTACTGTGCTACGGTGTCATCCCTGGATCAGTAATGCTGACACCACACAGTACATCGAGGTTTTATAACAGAGTTGCAATCACACACTTATTACATCGATGGCTCAAAAAGAACTTATTACAATAAATATGGCTTAAGGCCATATTATAAAGATAACAGCGGAAGACTTGGAAGATAAATGGGTCCATCAACTCCAGCGGCATCACTGAGTATATGGCCACGACCTAAATGCACCTCAATCGTCGTCTGAAAAGTCTGCAACATTAACGTTGCAGCCCGAAAACGGGTCAACACATAGAGAGTAATGGAATGAAACAGCTATACTATATGCATATATGGCTGGTGGAAAGCTCTATGGTTACAATTTTGCGTAAAGCCAATTTTTCCCTACTGCAAAGGAATAAATTTATTTAACTATTATGGTGGTTGTGAAACATTGAGAATGGTTGACAGCATTCTCAATCCCAATTAAGAATAATTAAAACCCAACAACATTAATTAGAAGTAACACGTTGAGATTCACAATGATATTCAAGTACTAGATACTCAAGTTGTCCATAACCGAGGACACGGCTAATCATGATTAGTTTGTACACTCTGCAGAGGTTTGCGCACTTTTCCCCACAAGACTCGATCGCCTCCGTTTGGTTTCTCGCACTACACGGTGTTTGAGAAGACGGATGACCGAGACACAGTCTTTCAGAAGCGCTAGCACCTTACATGTGGGGTAGACCGTACCACCTACAACCCCTACGTCTGCTAGTCCACCCCGTAAGAGTTCGCACAACTTAGTCAACTATGCCAGAGCCCATAATGGCTTGTGGCTGCACACGGAAGTTTCTAGCATGAAAGATCTTATGATCCCTTTGAGCCTGGGTGGCGGTCTGAAAAAAAACAGGCAAGTCCTGATAGACATCAGGTGCCTCAATCCACCTAGATGTGTGTTTAAGTTGCCACCTTAGATAAACCATTAAAATTATCAACTCACATATGTCATGGATATCACTCACCCAATCCACGTCTACTAGCATAGCATGGCATAATAAGCAAACGTAGAAGTAACTCCCAAAGGTTTCATAGTAATACAGGTGATAGGTACTACCTCATCTACTTCCCATCCCACAATTTAATTAGATCCTAATCATGCAATGTGAGAGGATTGATCTAATGCAATAAAACATGGGTTGTAGAAAAGGTATGATCAAAGTGTTACTTGCCTTGCTGATGATCCGCGAGTCCTAGGGTTTCGAAGTAACAAGCGGCGCAATCCGGGTAATCTATCGCAGACAAACAACAAGCATACAGTAAGTACTCATCTAATGCACAGGTAAAACTCGAACAAGAGAACGAACCAGAAAGTTCAATTTAAGAACTCCGGTTGAGAAGAAAGAAAGAACCGAACAAAGAAACAAACGGCGAAAGAAAACAACTCGGTTCTAGCAAGTTGAAACTAGGTCAAATTTTACCGGGGCAAAAACTTGTTTAAGTTGATTAGACGGAACGGCGGTTTCGAAACGAAACTTCAGGCGCTTGAATCACCTGATTCCGATAAACGAGCGAAAAGAAAGACTAGAAAGAAGATCAGATCTGAAATCGCGATCGCGGAAAAGACGCGGAATAAATCCGACGAGAAGAAAAAGAAGAACGGTTAAACGAACGGACGTTCGTTAACCTAGAAGAATCCGGTGATCACGTTCGTTAAGACGAACGGTCCGGCGAACGGTCCAAAGGCAACTAAATCGGAGAAGAAAACAAATCCGATCTAGGGTTTCGGAGAAGAAAACCGAAATGAAAAACCGATCTAGAACACCGGAATGGTTTGGCGAAGAACCGGAAAGAAAACGAATCGGAAAAGAAGAATCAGAACGATTAGAAGAAAACGATCCGATGAAAATAATAGATGTAGCGCGGGGCTACCTCCGGCGAGGTCTCCGGCGAGGGGCTCCGGCGGCGTGGGCGTGGGGCGGCGCGGCAAGGTGCGGCGGCGGCTAGGTGCGGCGGCGGCGTAGGGCGCGGGTGGTGCGGCGGCGCGGCGTGGGGTGTGGGGCGCGGGGTGTGGTGGAGTGCTTGGGGTTGAGAGAGGCTTGGAATTTGATGTGTTTAGAGGGGGGGTGCTTGGGTATTTATATTGGGGAGGGGAGGGGTTTACTTGGGGTAGAGGGCAAGGAATTAGACTAGGAATAGGAATAGAAAAGAGGGAAGGAAAAGATCTAGAAATAGAAAAGGAATATACGGAAGTAGGACCAAAGTCCTACTAGGATTCGGTACAGGAGAGAGGCGGCGGCGGCCTCCTGCGCCTGCGCCTGGCGCGCGGCTAGCGATGGCCTTGGCCGGCTGCTTGGCTTGCGGCGGCTTGGGCCTTTGGCCCGGCTGGCCTGCGAATAGTTTCTTTTTTTTAACGGTTCAGCGCGCAGAAAAAAAAACAAAAAGAGATCTAAACGAACTCCGAAAAATCTAAAGTAAATTTTTCCCGACTCCTAAAAATGAGCCGAACAAAATGAACTTTTCTCCGGACCTAAAATGCAATTTTCGAAAACGCGCATTTTTCCCTATCCAAATAAAATGCAAATAAAACTCTGGCAAACAAAAATTGATCTATTTATTAAATCTTCATTTTTCCTAAATTTGGGAAAGTCATATTATTCCCTCTCTCATATATTTTTGACACCGGAAAAATTATTGAAGATAAAATAAATAAATCAAATGATCCTATTTTCAAACTTCGAGAAAACTCTCAAATATGAAAATAACGAAATCTCCAACTCTCTCCGAGGGTCCTTGAGTTGCGTGAAATTTCTAGGATCAACCAAAATGCAAGAAAATATGCTATGCATGATGATCTAGTGTATAACATTCCAAATTGAAAATTTGGGATGTTACACCAACAAGCCTTCGATTTTAGCAAATCAAGCAACACATTTATTTTTCTTGAAAGACACATTTTCACGTAGCAATTACTGGAGAGTATTGCAAAGATTTGAGTAGAGGGATTCGTTTAATGAAGTTGCACAACAAGATGATGCTACACTGCTCCTGATGTACAAGATTCCACAAATGTTCCTAATATCTTTGAGAACCATCACATCAATGACGCTGGCGAAAAGATTGCCTGTCGTGCTATGGACATACAAGAGTTGATCAAGAAGAAGCCAACGTTCGAGGACATTGAGGATGAAGAAGAAGAAGAAACTCTGGGGAATTACGATTCAGACTGATACACATGGCGAACATGTTGACGCTGCTACTGCGGATGATGATTAGATTGCTTTTGTCGTATTTGCCTGTCAGAAGATGTTTTTTATCTACTACGTGAAACTGTGTTTGCTATGACAACTGAAACTTGATGAATGTGTTGTTTAGTATTTTGCTGTGAGAACATCCCTTGTTATATATGTTGATTTGTGTTTGGTGATTGTATGATGACTAAAACATGATGACATTGTTGTTTAGTTGTACTCATATTTGGTTGTGAAACTTGAATTTGATGACATAGTTTGTTGTTGGACTGCAATTTGCTCGACCTCTTCAAATGGGAACAAAGCTGACCCGATAGGGCCTCTGCTAATTTATTTATTTATTAGCAAGAGGGCCTCTGTTATTTATTTATTTATGAGAAAAAGGGGATACCCCCCGATTTCCGTTAATAGAAATCATTATATGTTCACAATACTACACCCAGCCTGCTAAACAAGTTTCATTCATTACTAGTTTCAGCAATGTGCTCATGTCATAGCCACTAAATACATCACGAGTGCTACATACACTGCAAATAAAGAGACAATCATCCTACAGAGCACATTGATTTTGCCCATTATCTTCACAAGCTCTTTCATCTCCTCATTGCTGTCAAGGCCATTCAGTAGCTGTTGCTTGGCCATGATTAGAGGAACTGCATCTTTAACCTTCTACTCTGCATCTTCCTGTTCTGTCGTTCCTTCAGTTACTTTTCCAACACCCCAACCTGCTGGTATTGGGATTCCTCGGCTAACCAAATAATCAGCGTAGTTGCATTCCCCCACATCAGCAACTTCCCAGAAATACAAATCACACGAATCTTCCCTTTTCTGCACGAATCAAATTGGAAGATCATCAACCAAACTATTAAAAAAATCAGCAACTGAAAGCAATAGAACAACACTTAAAAATCAGCAACCTCGGGCATTTGTAGAAGACTCGGCCATGGTTGAGGATTGTGGTTGAGATGTGACGGATGACTCTGCATGATTTGGAGCAGTGGCACCACACCAACGGTAGCGAGTTGCGATGAGCAACCGGCTGCGGTCGGTGTGCCGGCGGGGGTGTGATGAGACCCACAAGCGATGGTACAGGTGGCGACTTGGCGCATATCTGGTTGTTGCCTACTGAAGAGCGGATGGACGAGCAGCGAGCGGACATGGTTGCTACCACCAGAGCTTCTGATGCTAGGCAGAGTAAGTAGTTAAGAGGAGAAGTGAACGTTGGATATGTCAGTTTCATAGTCTAGGTTTGGATTCGAACCAGCTACAGGAGCACATCTCTCTTTTTTCTAAAACTCAGCAATGTCTCTTTATTGGTACACTAGCTTGTTCTATATGCCTTCTCAAGTCTTTGATTTTCTTTCTTTTTTTGCCAGGAAGGAAGGAGGACAAAATCAAGAGTTCGTGGGACTCGAACCCAAGACCTCTCGGTTGAAACCCAAGGGTTCTACTCACTTATGTGGCGAACATTCCCTGGGAGGAGGATAGCAGACAAACGCATTTTCCTTGCAGTTTTAGTTGCGACGCAAGATCGAATGGGCCCAGTTTCGGGAATGTTATCTGGCGAACGAGCCCAGTTTTTCTTTTCTTCCTATATATAAAAAAGTGTGCTACTTGGTGTCGTCTTAGTCAACAAATGATTGTGCCAACCTTGACCGTTGAATTGACATTCAACGTCTGTCGTGTTTCTTCAGTCTCTTCTTCCTCAAGCCGCCAAAGCCAAACCAGTGCCGGCGGGGCCGCCTGCTCCTGCCTCCCACGGCTAGCAGTGCTGCCGAGCATGCATTGTGGCCACATCGCACCCTAAAACTTTGCACATCTTCCCCGGCTCCTGTTCGTTCCCGTCCGAGGCCTCACCATCGTCCTCCGCCTTGGTTCACTCACCACGGCGCCGCCCTCCGGTGTTGCCAACATCGTCAACAACCGAGAGGAATAAGGAGATGACTGTACATGGTGAGGATGATAGTAGGGACCCAGCAGCACGCGCAGTAATTTTGTTTTTTCGGGACGGATAAGGGTATCAACTGGGTTGTGCGGGAGTTGTGGCCCGTCTAGCCCAGGCTTTTATTTCATATGTTTACCACATGACTAGCCCATTTTGTTTTTTCCTTTCTGAAAATGGCTAGCCCAGCTATATTGTTTTTTTGCAGAATAACCAACGTAGGCCTACTTGCTTTTCTATGTCGTGCTGGGCCAGAAATCTTTCAAGACGAGGAGGGATGCATTCGGGCTTGCCTAGAAAATGGGCTATAAGTAATAATAAATGGGATGTAAAATGAAAAATACAGCAAACAGGCAATTAGTTCCAAAATACTTTTTTCTTTCGGATTTTGATATTTTAAATTTCATTGTTTTTGTGCGGGCAAAATTTAATTGGATTTAAATTAAGGTATGTTTAGTTTTTAAATTAATTTGAATCTGGCTAGAAATTTCGGGTTGTATGCTGTTTGGGACACATTTGGAGGCCGACTTGTGGGTCTACTAGGTTGACTTATATGAAAGGCTTTGTCAACTTAGTCAACAAATGATTCTAGGAGCAGTGACCGTTGGATGTTAATCCAACGGCCGTGCTGCTTCTTCAATATCTGATCTTCTTGCTCCAGCCGCCCAAACCAGCGCCGGTGGGACTGCCTGCTCTCGCCTCCCGTGGCCGGTTGTGCTACCGGATAGGCCGCACCGCCCAACCCTACTCCATCACTGGCCAGGCCATTCCTCTACTCACCCACACCTCCTGTTATTTTCCGTCGATGGCAGCCGAACCAGTAAACCCTCGTACTCCCCACCTTGTGGGCAACCACTGCCGAGTCTGCCATGGCTCCATGTCGTTCCCTTCCTTGGCCTCGCTGTCATCCACCGCCCTGGTGCTCTCTGTGCGGCTTGATCAACGTGGTCAACGAACGACATCCATCTGTAGGAGTGGGCATATAACCCAAAAACCGAACGACCAAACCGAATTAACCTGAACCGAAGCCGAAGTGACCGAAACCGATTCATTTGGTACTGTGCTCGGTTAGCGATTATGAGAAACCGAATTTACATCGGTGGTTTCGGTCTGCATGTGCGGTCAACCGAATTGACCGAAGCATCAAGGCCCACGTCTAGCTGGAACTGTTTGCTAACTTCTAGGCGCATCGTGCATAAAGTTAGTTCTCGTTCGTACGATCTGAGCTAGCAAGTGCCAACCAACGAACATCAATTGCCCATGCAAAGAAAAGAAAATCA
This sequence comes from Triticum urartu, assembly GCF_056163025.1. NCBI lineage: Eukaryota > Viridiplantae > Streptophyta > Magnoliopsida > Poales > Poaceae > Triticum > Triticum urartu. Next base: position 349,864,139 of record NC_141879.1, on the reverse strand, counting down.
ACTGAATTGATGGCGCATTAATGCAATGAGTGGCAAACAGCCAGCTGGTCCTCTCGATTCCCTCACCAATTCTTGTCCACGTGTACTGGACACCCATCTGCTTTCTTTTTTACTGAACCTAGGTGATGTTTGCTGCTGCCTGCCGTGTCACTCACCTCCTGCTATCTTTTTTTCTTTGAGTATAACACGATTTTTTAGACAATTTGAGCATAACACGTGTTGCTATCTGTCACACCTGGCCAGCCCAACCCAGCCCGGCGTGGTAGTGCAAGGCGGGCAGGCGATAGCTGCTTGTTCTGTTCGGTCCACACCCGAAGACCGAACCGATCGATCGGGGCACCGAACGCTCGATTTCATTAATAGCTAGAGACCGATCGCTGGGAGCTTTCTAGGAACCGAGAAAACTGAAACACCGAAGCACCGAACCGTTCGGTTTGGGGGAACCGAATGCCTAGGCCTCTCCATCGGAAGTGGACTGTATGTGGAGAGGCTGACAGTTGGGTCCATGGCCGCACACAAGGAAATGCCTCCTTATTATGCGCAAAATAATGATTCCTCCACCTGACAGCTGGGACCCATCGGAAGGGCCTCTGTATTTCAGGAAAAAATATTGCCCCCGCTGACAGCTCGGACCCACCAGCTATATCTTCGCATGCAAGGAGGTGCCTCCTTATTACGCACAAAAAAATGAATACTACCCCTGCTAGCTGGGACCCACCATAGTGTGAGGCTAACTTGTGGTCCTACTAAGTTGACGCGGACGGAGGGCTTTGTCAACTTAGTCAATATGAACGATTCTAGCTCCAGTGACCGTACGATGTCCATCCAATGGTCGTAGTGCTTCTTCAACCTCTGGTCTTCTTGCTCTAGCCGCCCAAACCAGCGTCAGTCATGCCGCATGCTCCTGCCTCCCATGGCCGGCTATGCTGCCGTGGAGGCCTCACCGCCCCCTACTACTACCACCACTAGCTAGTCCATCCCTCTACTCACCCACACCCCCTGTTATTCTGTGGCGATGACAGCCTCACACCGTAGCCGAACCAGTGAACCCTCGTACTCCTCTCCGCGTGGGCATCCATTGTCACGTCTTCCCCGGCTCAGCATCGTCCCCTTCCTAGGCATCGCCATCGTCCACCGCCTTGCTGCTCTCAGTGCGGTGTGGTTAATCTGGTCAAGGAACGACTTCCATCAGAAGAGTACTGTACATGGAGAGGCTGACAGCTGGGTCCACGGCCACAGCAAGGAAGTGCCTCCTTATTACACGAAAAATAATGATTCCTCCACCTGATAGCAGGGACCCACCTGACGGGCCACCGTCTTTAACAAAAAATGTTTCCCCCTGACTGATGGGACCCACCGGCTACATCTTCGCATGCAAGGAAGTGCCTCCTTGTCCTCCCTGACGGTCAGGACCTACCTGGTCGAAGCGTACGTAGCGTTGTCATTCTAGTCACGAATGTGTACGTACATACGATCGGTCTGTCTGCAAGCTGCAGCGATGAACCGTGGACGAGTAAGGAAGGGCATGTGTTGTAGTATAGGCGCGCACATGTCATAGTAGAGGTGCGCACGTAGCATGTCATGCAGTCCCATTAATACCGTGTACATGTACGTACAGCCAGGATGCAAGAAAGTAAATACGGCCATGTACGTACATACGGGCAGGGTCTCGAACGCCTACTCGCGCATACGTACGGCTAGGGCTCGTGTACATGGAGAGGCAGCGACAACGTCCTATTCATCGGCAGCCAACCGACTGGGTCAGAACGGAGAAACTGCGTCGTGTTCATCGGGAACCAACCGGCTTGGACGGAATAGCCGATCAAAACGAGGCATGGCGTACCGCCGAACGGAGGAAACGACCTTCTGTTCGACTGGCCACGGTCGAAACGGGATCCTGTTCATCGGGAGGGGTCTGGCATACCGCAAAACAGAGGAAACAGACTTGTATTCGAGTGCCTACGGTCAAAACAGGGTCTTGTTGATTGGGAGGAGTGCAGCGTACCGCAAAACGGAGGAAAGAGACTTGTGTTGGAATGCTACGGTTGAAATGGGGGATCCTGTTCATCGGGAGGGGTGTGGCGTACCGCAAATGGGACTCAATGGGCTACTGTTCATCTCCACCGTCAACCTGCTCCAGCCTCCATGGGCTACTGTTCATCCACCGTCGACCTCCTCCAGCCTCCACCTGCGACTGTTCATCCACGGGCTCCTGTTCATCCATCCTCCACCGCTCCTCCATAGTCTACTATTCAACCACACATCCACGGGCTACTGTTCATCCATCCCTCCATCGACTACAGTTCAACCACCCCTCCATGGGGTCCTTTTCATCCAGCCCTCCACGGGGTCCTGTTCATCCACCCCAACCGGCTCGATCGATCGGGGTCCTGTTCATCCAGCGGCAACTGCCTCTACTACCATGATGAACCATGGACGAGTAAGGTAGGGCACGTGTTAGGCGCGCACATGTCGTAGTAGAGGTGCGCGCGTAGCATGTCACGTAGTCCCGTTAATATCATGTACATGTACGTACAGCCGGGATGCAAGAAAGTAAATACGGCCACATACATACATATGGGCAGGGTCTCGAACGCCTACTCATGCATACATACGGCCAGGGCTCGTGTACATGGAGAGGCAGCGACAGCGTCCTATTCATCGGCAGCCAACTGACTGGGTCAGAACGGAGAAACTGCGTCGTGTTCATCGGGAGCCAACCAGCTTGGACGGAATAGCCGATCGAAACAAGGCATGGCGTATCGCAGAACGGAGGAAACGGCCTTCTATTCGACTGGTCACGGTCGAAACGGGATCCTATTCATCGGGAGGGGTCTGGCGTACTACAAAACAGAGGAAACGGACTTGTGTTCGAGTGCCTACGGTCGAAACAGGGTCATGTTGATCGGGAGGACTGCGGCATACCGCAAAACGGAGGAAACAGACTTGTGTTGGAACGTTATGGTCGAAATGGGGGATCCTGTTCATCGGGAGGGGTGTGGCGTACCGCAAACGGGACTCCACAGGCTACTGTTCATCTCCATCGTTGACCTGCTCCAGCCTCCATGAGCTACTGTTCATCCACCGTCGACCTCCTCCGGCCTCCACCTGCGTCTGTTCATCCACGGGCTCCTGTTCATCCATCCTCCACCGCTCCTCCATAGGCTACTGTTCAACCACCCATCCACGAGCTACTGTTCATCCATCCCTCCATCGACTACTATTCAACCACCCCTCCACGGGGTCCTATTCATCCAGCCCTCCATGGGATCCTGTTCATCCACCCCCAACCGGCTCGATAGATCGGGGTCCTGTTCATCCAGCGGCAACTGCCTCTACTACCACGGGGTCCTGTTCATCCAACCCCCACCAGGAACTGTTCATCCACCCCCCCAACAACGCTCACTATTCATCAAGAGGCAGCAGGTTCGATCAGCTTCAGTTGGCAGTAGTAGCAAAGGAATCGCTCGATCAGGTTCACTTAACAGCAAGGGATCGATCGCTCGGGTTCAGTAACGCGTACCCTACAGTGCAATCGCGCGGGTTCAGTAGGCGAACGCCTCGCTCGGGTTCAGTTAGAGCGCAATGCCTCACACACACGCGCGTAGGTTTACGAGAGAAACATGCAAACCTCCGTGCATCGCTCGGCCCCGACCACCCACCGTAATCGGGAACTCCCTATTATTTTCCTTGCCCTCGCTTCTACCATTGGTTTTTCCGTCATGGATGGCCCAAAGAATGTCATACAGCTGCGTCTCTCGCCCGCCCAGGACGAAAAGCCCATTTTTGTCATAGAAGTAGGAGCCCACCACATCTATGATAATACCGGGTTTTGTCACAATTATCATCATAGAAGTGTCGTAAGCATAACAGGGACAAAATCGTTTGACCCAAAATGTCACGGATGTGTTTTTTGTAGTGATAGCTGATGTCTACTACACAACCTTCTTCTTGTAGATGTTGTTGGTCCTCCAGGTGCAGAGGTTTGTAGGACAGTAGCAAATTTCCCTCAAGTGGACGACCTAAGGTTTATCAATCTGTGGGAGGCGTAGGATGAAGATGGTCTCTCTCAAGCAACCCTGCAACCAAATAACAAAGAGTCTCTTGTGTCCCCCACACACCCAATACAATGGTAAATTGTATAGGTGCACTAGTTCGGCGAAGAGATGGTGATATAAGTGGTATATGGATGGTAGATAAAGGTTTTTGTAATCTGAAAATATAAAAGCAGCAAGGTAACTAATGATAAAAGTGAGCGTAAACGGTATTGCAATGTGTTGAAACAAGGTATAGGGTTCATACTTTCACTAGTGCAAGTTCCCTCAACAATAATAACATAATTGGATCATATACCTATCCCTCAACATGCAACAAAGAGTCACTCCAAAGTCACTAATAGCGGAGAATGAACGAAGGGATTATGGTAGGGTACGAAACCACCTCAAAGTTATTCTTTCCAATCAATCCATTGGGCTATTCCTATAACTGTCACAAACAGCGCTAGAGTTCATACTAGAATAACACCTTAAGACACAAATCAACCAAAACCCTAATGTCACCAAGATACTCCAATGTCACCTCAATTATCCGTGGGCATGATTATACAATATGCATCACACAATCTCAGATTCATCTATTCAACCAACACATAGAACCTCAAAGAGTGCCCCAAAGTTTCTACCGGAGAGTCAAGATGAAAACATGTGCCAACCCCTATGCATAGATTCCCAAGGTCATGGAACCCGCAAGTTGATCACCAAAACATACATCAAGTGGATCAATAGGATACCCCATTGTCACCACGAGTATCCCACGCAAGACATACATCAAGTGTTCTCAAATCCTTAAAGACTCAATCCGATAAGATAACTTCAAAGGGAAAACTCAATCCATTACAAGAGAGTAGAGGGGGAGAAACATCATAGGATCCAAATATAATAGCAAAGCTCGCGATACATCAAGATCGTATCACCTCAAGAACACGAGAGAGAGAGAGAGAGATCAAACACATAACTACTGAGACATACCCTCAGCCCCGAGGGAGAACTACTCCCTCCTCGTCATGGAGAGAATCGGGATGATGAAGATGGCCACCGGAGAGGGATTGCCACCTCTGGCAGGGTGCCGGAACGGGTCTAGATTGGTTTTCGGTGGCTATGGAGGCTTCTGGCGGCGGAAATCCCGATCTATTGTGCTCTCCGAAGTTTTTAGGGTATATGGGTATGTATGGGAGGAAGAAGTATGTCGGTGGACCTCTGGGCTATCCACGAGGCAGGGGGGAACACCCCCCACCCTCGTGGGCAGCCCGGGACTCTCCTGGTCCAACTCCGATACTCTGTGGGCTTCTTCTGGTCAAAAAATAAGTTCCGTGAAGTTTCAGGTCAATTGGACTCCGTTTGATTTTCCTTTTCTGCGATACTCTAAAACAAGGAAAAAAAACAAAAACTGGCACTAGGCTCTGGGTTAATAGGTTAGTCCCAAAAATAATATAAAAGTGCATAATAAAGCCTATAAATATCCAAAACATATAATACAATAGCATGGAACAATCAAAAATTATAGATACGTTGGAGACGCATCAGCATCCCCAGGCTTAATTCCTTCTCGTCCTCGAGTAGGTAAATGATAAGAACAGAATTTTTGATGTGGAATGCTACCTAACATATTTCTTTTAAGTAATTCTCTTCATTTTAGCATGAATGTTCAGATCCATAAGATTCAAGACAAAAGTTTAATATTGACATAAAAATAATAATACTTCAAGCATACTAACTAAGAAATCATGTCTTCTCAAAATAACGTGGCCAAAGAAAGTTCATCCCTACAAAATCATATAGTTTGGTCATGCTCCATTTTTGTCACACAAGAATGCTCTCATCATGCACAACCCCGATGACAATCCAAGCAATTGTTTCATACTTTAGTAATCTCAAACTTTTTTCAACTTTCACGCAATACATGAGCATGAGCCATGGATATAGCACTATGGGTGGAATAGAATATAATGAGGGGGTTATGTGGAGAAGACAAAAAGGAGAAAGTCTCACATCGACGCGGCTAATCAATGGGCTAGGGAGATTCCCATCAATTGATGTCAATGCAAGGAGTAGGGATTGCCATGCAACGGATGCACTAGAGCTATAAATGTATGAAAGCTCAACAAAAGAAACTAAGTGGGTGTGCATCCAACTTGATTGCTCACGAAGACCTAGGGCATTTGAGGAAGCCCATTGTTGGAATACACAAGCCAATTTTTATAATGAAAAAATTCCCACTAGTATATGAAAGTGACAAAACAAGAGAGTCTCTATCATGAAGATCATGGTGCTACTTTGAAGCACAAGTGTGGAAAAAAGGATAGTAGCATTGTCCCTTTTGTATTTTTTTATTTGGCCTTTTTTTGGCCTTTCTCTTTTTTTGGCCTTTTTGGCCTTTCTCTTTTTTTGGGACAATGCTCTATTAATGATGATCATCACACTTCTATTTATTTACAACTCAAAGATTACAACTCGATACTAGAACAAGATATGACTCTATATGAATGCCTCCGGTGGTGTACCAGGATTGCGATGAATCAAGAGTGACATGTATGAAAAATTATGAACGGTGGCTTGGCCACAAATACGATGTCAACTATATGATCATGCAAAGCAATATGACAATGATGATGTGTGTCATAATAAACGGAATGGTGGGAAGTTGCATGGCAACATATCTTGGAATGGCTATGGAAATGCCATAATAGGTAGGTATGGTGGCTATTTTGAGGAAGATATAAGGAGGTTTATTTGTGAAAGAGCGTATCATATCATGGGGTTTGGATGCACCGGCGAAGTTTTCACTAACTCCCAATGTGAGAAAGGGCAATGCACGGTACCGAAGAGGCTAGCAATGATGGAAGGGTAAGAGTGCGTATAATCCATGGACTCAACATTGGTCATAAAGAGCTCACATACTTCTTGCAAAAATCTACAAGTCATCAAAAACCAAGTATTACATGCATGCTCCTAGGGGGATAGATTGGTAGGAAAAGACCATCGCTCGTCCCCAACCGCCAGTCATAAGGAAGGCAATCAAAGAAACAGTTCATGCTTCAAATTTGTTACACAACGTTTACCATACGTGCATGCTACAGGACTTGCAAACTTCAGCACAAGTATTTCTCAAATTCACAACTACTCAACTAACATAACTCTAATATCACCATCTCCATATCTCAAAACAATTATCAAGTATCAAACTTCTCCTAGTATTCAATACACTCTATATGAATGTTTTTATTATATCCCTCTTGGATGCCCATCATATTAGAACTAATTTCATAACCAAAGCAAATTACCATGCTGTTCTAAAGACTCTCAAAATAATATAAGTGAATCATGAGAGTTCATCTATTTCTACAAAATAAAACGACCACCGTGCTCTAAAAAGATATAAGTGAAGCACTAGAGCAAATGACAAACTACTCCGAAAGATATAAGTGAAGATCAATGAGTAGTCGAACAATTATGCAACTATATGAAGACTCTATAACATTTAATAATTTCATATCTTGGTATTTTATTCAAACAGCAAGCAAAACAAAATAAAATAAAATGACGCTCCAAGAAAACACATATCATGTGGTAAATAAAAATATAGCTTCAAGTAAAGTTACCGATGAACGAAGACGAAAGAGGGGATGCCTTCTGGGGCATCCCCAAGCTTTGGTTGTCCTTGAATATTGCCTTGGGGTGCAATGGGCAACCCCAATATTAGGCTCTTGCCACTCCTTATTCCATAGTCCATCGAATCTTTACCCAAAACTTGAAAACTTCACAACACAAAACTTAACAGAAAACTTGTAAGCTGCGTTAGTATAAGAAAATAAATCACCACTTAGGTACTGTTGTGAACTCATTATAAATTCATATTGGTGTAATATCTACTGTATTCCAACTTCTCTATGGTTCATACCCTCCGATACTACTCATAGATTCATCAAAATAAGCAAACAACACATAGAAAACAGAATTTGTCAAAAACAGAACAGTTTGTAGTAATCTGGATCAAACGTATACTTCTGGAACCCCAAAAATTCTAAAATAAATCGCTGGACCTGAGTAATTTATCTATTAATCATCTGCAAAAATAATTAACTAAATAGCACTCTCAAAATAAAAATGGCAGCAATTCTCGTGAGCGCTAAAGTTTCTGTTTTTTTACAGCAAGATCAAAAAGACTTTCCCCAAGTCTTCCCAACGGTTCTATTTGGCACAAACACTAATTAAACACAAAAAACACAACCAAAACAGAGGCTAGATAAATTATTTATTACTAAACAGGAGAAAAAAGCAAGGAATAAAAATAAAATTGGGTTGCCTCCCAACAAGCGCTATCATTTAACGCCCCGAGCTAGGCATGATGATTTCAATGATGCTCACATAAAAGATGAGAATTGAAACATAAAGAGAGAATCATGAAGAATATGACTAGCACATTTAAGTCTAACTCACTTCCTATGCATAGGGATTTTCTTAGCAAACAACTTGTGGGAACAATAATCAATTTGCATAGGAAGGCAAAACAAGCATAACTTCAAAACTTTAAGCACATAGAGAGGAAACTTGATATTATTGCAATTCCTACAAGCATATATTCCTCCCTCATAATAATTTTCAGTAGCATCATGAATGAATTCAACAATGTAACTACCACATAAAGCATTCTTTCCATGATCTACAAGCATAGAAAGTATATTACTGTCCACAGAAGCAAAATTCTTCTCATTCGGAATAGTGGGAGTGTCATAAGAGACTCGAATACTATAAATTGTTTCCACATTAAAAGAGTAATGTTCAGAAAAAGGGTAATCATAATCATGACAAGTTTTATAAATATAATCATCACTACTTTTTATAGCATATGTATCATCACAATAATTATCATAAGTAGCAACTTTGTTCTCATCATAATCGTTTGAAACCTCTTCCAAGATAGTGGAATCATCACTAAATAAAGTCATGACCTCTCCAAATCCACTTTCATAATTATCATAATAATATTCAACATCCTCCAAAATAGTGGGATCATTACTTCCTAAAGTTGACACTCTTCCAAACCCACTTTCATCAATATAATCATCATAAGTAGGAGGCATGCTATCATCATTATAAATTTGCATATCGAAACTTGGGAGACTAAAAATATCATCTTCATTAAACATAGCTTCCCCAAGCTTGTGGCTTTGCATATCATTAGCAAAATGGATATTCAAGGAATTCACACTAACAACATTGCAATCATGCTCATCATTCAAATATTTAGTGCCAAACATTCTAATGCATTCTTCTTCTAACACTTTGGCACAATTTTCCTTTCCGTCATACTCACGAAAGATATTAAAAAGATGAAGTGTATGAGGCAAACTCAATTCCATATATTTTTTGTAGTTTTCTTTTATAAACTAAACTAGTGCTAAAACAAGAAACAAAAAGATTTGATTGCAAGATCTAAAGATATACCTTCATGTGCTAACCTCCCCGGCAACGGTGCCAGAAAAGAGCTTGATGTCTACTACACAACCTTCTTCTTGTAGACGTTGTTGGGCCTCCAAGTGCAGAGGTTTGTAGGACAGTAGCAAATTTCCCTCAAGTGGATGACCTAAGGTTTATCAATCCATGGGAGGCGTAGGATGAAGATGGTCTCTCCCAAGCAACCCTGCAACCAAATAACAAAGAGTCTCTTGTGTCCCCAACACACCCAATACAATGGTAAATTGTATAAGTGCACTAGTTCGGCGAAGAGATGGTGATACAAGTGGAATATGGATGGTAGATAAAGGTTTTTGTAATCTGAAAATATAAAAACAGCAAGGTAATTAATGATAAAAGTGAGCGTAAACGGTATTGCAATGTGTTGAAACAAGTCCTAGGGTTCATACTTTCACTAGTGCAAGTTCCCTCAACAATAATAACATAATTGGATCATATAACTATCCCTCAACATGCAACAAAGAGTCAGTCCAAAGTAACTAATAGCGGAGAACGAACGAAGAGATTATGGTAGGGTACGAAACCACCTCAAAGTTATTCTTTCCAATCAATCCGTTGGGCTATTCCTATAAGTGTCACAAACATCCATAGAGTTCGTACTAGAATAACACCTTAAGACACAAATCAACCAAAACCCTAATGTCACCTAGATACTCCAATGTCACCTCAAGTATCCGTGGGTATGATTATACGATATGCATCACACAATCTCAGATTCATCTATTCAACCAACACATAGAACCTCAAAGAGTGCCCCAAAGTTTCTACCGGAGAGTCAAGACGAAAACGTGTGCCAACGCCTATGCATAGATTCCCAAGGTCACGGAACCCGCAAGTTGATCACCAAAACATACATCAAGTGGATCAATAGAATACCCCATTGTCACCACGGGTATCCCATGCGAGACATACATCAAGTGTTCTCAAATCCTTAAAGACTCAATCCGATAAGATAACTTCAAAGGGAAAACTCAATCCATTACAAGAGAGTAGAGGGGGAGAAATGTCATAAGATCCAAATATAATAGGAAAGCTCGCGATACATCAAGTTCGTATCACCTCAAGAACACGAGAGAGAGAGAGAGATCAAACACATAGCTACTGGTACATACCCTCAACCCCGAGGGAGAACTACTCCCTCCTCGTCATGGAGAGCACCGGGATGATGAAGACGGACACCGGAGAGGGATTACCCCCTCCGGCAGGGTGCCGGAACGGGTCTAGATTGGTTTTCGGTGGCTACGGAAGCTTCTGGCGGCGGAACTCCCGATCTATTGTGCTCCCCGAAGTTTTTAGGATATATGGGTATGTATGGGAGGAAGAAGTACGTCGGTGGACCTCCGGGTTGTCCACGAGGCAGGGGGCGCGCCCCCACCCTCGTGGGCAGCCCGGGACTCTCCTGGTCCAACTCTAATACTCTGTGGGCTTCTTCTGGTCCAAAAATAAGTTCCGTGAAGTTTCAAGTCAATTGGACCCCGTTTGATTTTCCTTTTCTGTGATACTCTAAAACAAGGAAAAAACAGAAACTGGCACTAGGCTCTGGGTTAATAGGTTAGTCCCAAAAATAATATAAAAGTGCATAATAAAGCCCATAAACATCCAAAACAGATAATATAATAGCATGGAACAATCAAACATTATAGATACATTGGAGACGTATCAATAGCTACTGGTACGAACTCTCAGCCCCGAGGGTGGACTACTCCCTCCTCATCATGGTGGCCGCCAAGATGATGAAGATGGCCACCGGTGATGGTTTCCCCCATCGGCAGAGTGCCAAAACGGTGTCTAGATTGGTTTTTTCTGGCTACCTAGGCTTGCAGCGATGGAACTTCTGATCTAGGGTTACCCCCAGGGTTTTTGGAATACTTGGGAATTTATAGGGCGAAGAGGCGGTGCGGGAGGCCACCGAGGTGGGCACAACCCACCTGGGCGCGCCTGGACCCCCAGGCGCGCCCTAGTGGGTTATGCTCTCCTTGGAGCTCCCTTCTGGTAGTTCTTTGGCCCACCGGGTGTCTTCTGGTCTTGAAAAATTCTCCAAAAAGTTTTGTTGTGTTTGAACTCCGTTTGGTATTCATTTTCTGCGATGTAAAAAAACAAGCAAAAAATAGCAACTGGCACTGGGCATTATGTCAATAGGTTAGTCCCAAAAAATGATATTAAGTTGCTATAAAATGATTGTAAAATTTCCAAGAAGATTATAAAACAGCATGAATACTTCATAAATTATATATACGTTGGAGACGTATCAAATGCCGTTATAGTTATCAGTTGGGGTAACAAACGGACTCCAAATAAGATGAAATTTGGCATGCGGTCTACCTACAATAAAACAAGACCACACGCCAACTTTCATCCCATTCTGAGAACATTTTTATCCCACTTATAAAATAATATTTCGGAAGTGCCGCGGGCGCGTGCGAGTGTGAATGGGTTTCGAACGGACAATGGAGAGAACTAGGATACCAGAACGGATGCAAGTTTTGAAAAACATGCAGATGAAATGTGCATGATGACAGGGCAAAGTGCAACACGCAAGCGAATGACATGGCAACGATGGCGAATAACCGGAAGACATCTGGTGCATCAGTCTTGGGGCATCACAACTCTCCTCCATTAACAGAAGGTCTCGTCCCGAGATCTTAGGAGCAAGACAGAAGAAAAGAGGATGAGGTAAACAAGAGCGCAAGGGAGAAGATGAACAAGGTCGAGAACACTCGGGTAGAAAAGAGGAACGGTGATTATGACGAGAATCAAAAGCTCAAGGAACAAGATAGACTCTAAAACCATTCCGGTTAGAACAAGAATAGAAAAGGATTAAGAATGAAAGAATTGGGATAGCATCCTGGTATAAGACAAAAAAGGAGAGGTAGACAAGATCAAGGATTTGAAATGAGGACACTACACTCGAGTAAACAAAAGGAATAAAGAAACAAATTTGAAAAGAACAAGATGAAGCCTTGCGATGATTTAGATTGAGGTTCGCGACAAGACAACCGAGAAAAACTTGGATAAGAACGGATGAACAACTTAGAACCGAGTGATTATTCATCATGAACAATCTCTGAAGAAAAGAATTGCTTGACCACAATGAAATGAGAATAAGAATTACGTTATGCTTATCCTCATCAAATTTAATTGATGACAAACGAATTTGGCATGCAACTTATTCCTCTTGAAAAGGACTAATGAGAGATATAGCGCAAACTTGGGAAGGTCTTCAACGGACCACCAAAAGAAAAGAAAATGAACGAAGAAAAGATAATAAATCGCCAGGAAGAATTGAAAGAACAAATATACTTGAGGGGATTTAGATACAAGAGAATGAAGAGATCACGAGCTGATAAAGAAAACTTGAACGAAGCACTGGAAGAATTTGAGAATGTGAAAAGAATGTCATGAATGAAGAATTCTGCTGAAGTGATGGCCTCCGGAGAATCGAAAAGGAAAGAACTCATGAAATGTTGCGGATGAGTATGAAATGATTCTCATAACCAAAAACAATTTTGAGGATGGCATGAAGCTAGAACTATGAATCTTCACGTGAATGGACAGGATTTAAGAGAAATTCTTCTTTGGCCTTCAAAGCTGAGAATGACGACGAGAAATACCGTGAAGAATTAGAGAGATGCTCCGGAACAATGAACACTAGAAATGCTGAGCCAAAGTTGAAAAGAATTTGAAAGCGATCTCGGAGACAACAATTGACTGATGAAAATTCATTCTTACGTCAGACCTGAAAAGAATTGGGAGTAACTCCGGAAAACTAGAAGACCTAGGTAAGATCCTAGGGATAAACCTGTTGGTTAGGGCCCACTCAAAGAAACACCATTGAGAATGATCGGTTGAGAGAGAGATGACGCACCAGAATGATTGAAGGACTTAAATGAGGTGACAACCTCGAATTAGCGTGAATGCAACCACGAGCCTTCTGGGATGTCTTCATCACTCTGGAACGATAAAATGGCGAGAGGCGAACGAGCAAGGGGAAATATTTGAGCCGAGGGAAAGAATATGATCAACACTGAATACTTGAATTGAATCCACTTGAGAAGAGAACGAGAGAGAGAATGACGAACTAGAATCCACCAGTTGAAACAATTAAGGAAAGAATGAAGAGGCTTCACACGAACAAAAGGATACTCGATTAGATTCTTGAAACTCCGGGAAGAAAAGGGTGGGTGGGTGGGAAAAACAAAGTACACTTGGGACGGATGGAATGGACACCGTTTGAGAAGAACCGGGGATTGAACTTGAAAAGGACTGAACTCTGTTGGGGAAACTGAGAATCGATGTTGCAAAACTTGAAGAGGATGGAATAACTCGAAGAGAAGTGCACCAGTTGAACAAACGATAGACAATGAATGAAAACACCTGCGTGACCCTAAAGAAAAATTTGAATGGGAAGAGTAGAAGAATCAGAACACCTACGTCAGAATTCCTCACCAGAGCGACGAAGGGAATACAGCGTAAAAAGAATTCCTACTCTCTGATATAACTAGACTCAGAAATAGTTTTCGTCTAGACTCAACAATGACCAAACTATGATCAAACAAGGGGGCTCCTATGGTCGATCGAGGCTCTGATACCAACTTATCATGCCCAATATGTGATCCTATCCGAGAGAAACTCGAAGGTCCCACCAAGGATAGAGCCGCATATTGAAGATGCTTTTGCTAGGCGGATATCATTACATTTGTCACATCCCTAGTTCTAGTATGCACTAGGCTAGCCCTTCTTGTGTGCATCATGTTTAAGTTTGAAAGAAATATGAAATGGAGATGATAAACCCTAGCACCAGAATAACCCAAATAGGTTCAACCTCAAAATATTTTCAATGAATCCAAAATGCCTTTGGAAAAGTTCATCATTTTTGAATTGGTCCAGATCCTCTGCCAAAAATGGTGCACATTTTTCTAGGCCAATCTGGATTTCTGAATTAATCCATAAAGTATTTGCATTTGGGCATTTAATTACTATAAATATTTTAATTGCCCAAATAATTCTGAAAATGGATGAGGGTTGTTGAAAAACATTTCAACAGTGCCCACAATTTATTTTAGGATTTTATAAACTGGTTTAGTATTTTACTAAATCCAAAAAAACAAAGACAGAAAATAGAAAACGGAAATAAAAGGAGGGAGAGAGGTTACCTATGCAACTTACCTAGCAGCCCACTAGCGGCCCAGTAGACAGCCGGCCTGCTAGGCCCAGCCCAGCCCCTCGCGCGTCGTCTTCCTCGCGCCTACAGGCGTTGCGCGTGGAGCGCGCACAGTCGTGCCGCGGCCACCTCCTGCTAGCCACGCAGCTACTCCCCCTCGCCCTGGATGTTGCCATGCGACCCCCTCGATCCCCTCTGCACCTCTCCCCTCTCTCACTGGACCTCCCCCCTCCTCTGCACCTTCCCGCGGTGCCACCGAATGCTACCGTCGCCGCCGCTTGCTGCTGTCGTGGCCACCGCCTCCCCCTCGGCCCCTCGCCGTGCCTGCGAGCTCCGTCTCAACGTCCCCGACCTCATCGACAACCCACGAGGCCCCGGACACGTCACAACGCCGGCACCGTCGCCATTTCCCTCGTCGGCCACCGAAGTTCGTCGTCAATTCGCCGCCTCCCGAGCGTCCCTGAGCTCGCTAACCATCCCTACGGATCCGCTGTGAGCTCCTGGTGCTTCTCCTTTGCTCGCCCCCTCCGTTCCCGTCCCCTAGCTCCGTCTTCCACCATGGCCGGAGCTCACCGCCGCCGTGCCTCGTCGCCATCGTGGCCAGAGCCACAGTGGCTCAAAGCCAAGCACACTGCCATGCTCAGCGCATCTCCAGGAGCCCGAAGCGCCCGCCAGCTCCTCCTCCCATGCACCATAGTGCCGAACCCGTCGTTGCCCGAACTCCGGCAGCCGCAAAAGTTGTCGCCGCCATCGATTTAGTCCACTCTGGCACGAGTTGTTGCCTCCGTTGGATGCGCGAGACTCTCAGCTTTCCGTAGCCACAAACCGCGTCCAAAACCGAGCCCTATGGGCGTTTTCCGAAGCCCTCCGTCGCGTCTGGACTCGCCGTCGGCTAAACGTCGGCGACCGCTGACCCGTTGACCGGCGTGGGTTGACCCCACTGCCCGGTTTGACCTCCCCCTCTCTCTCACTGACTTACGGGCCCCGCCCGACTAATTACTCTAGTTAGCACTAATTAACTAGTTAGGTTAGTTACTACAGTCGCTGACCAGTGGGCCCAGGCCCTATTTAATTAGTGTTAGGTAATTAGTGTTAATTAACTTAGTTAACTAGATGAGCCACTGACATGTGGGCCCACACCTAGATTAGTTTAGTTAATCACCTACTTAGCACTAACAGGCACTGTTAATTAGATGTGACACTGACACGCAGGTCCCACAGGTCAGGTTTGACCTGGACCAGGCCTGTTGACCTGCTGAGGTCAGCGTGACCTAGTGCTGACGCAGTAAACCCTTTTCTGAAATTCAAATAAATCTAAATGGTTTATTTATTTCATAAAATGTTATAAACTTCTAAAAATCATATAAAATCAACCGTAACTCCAAATGGAACAAATTATATATGAAAAATGATCAGAAAAATCCAATCTATCCATCTGTACTTGTTTCATGCATGTTAGAGCAACCTAACCTTGCTGTTTAGATGAAACATGATAATGCACTTATATGAATTCATAGTTTAGGCTTGTATTTGAATCTTTGATTCAAATAAGCTCAAACCACCCTGGTTTTAGTTGCATTAGCTCAAAACACATCATATCAACATGTCATGATCATGCATCATATTGTGCATTGCATTGATTGTATTCTTTCTGTGTTTGCCGGTGATTGTTCCCCCTCTGTAGACGTATGTTTCGACGATGTGATTAATGACACCGATGAAGAGCTATATCATCTTCGGAAGTGCCAGGCAAGCAAAAACCCCTTATTCATTCTGATACAATCCCACTCTCTCACTCCTGCTCTCTTTTACTGCATTAGGACAACAATGATTCATCTGTTACTTGTTGCGGTAGTTGAACCCCTTATCCTCTGCATGACCTGTCATTGCCACAGTAAATAGATGAAACCCACTAGCATGAGTAGGAGTTGTTTGAGCCTTGATGTGCCTACTCATTCATGCTTGTTTGTCATGCCTGCTATTGCTTTGAGTTGTGTCAGGTCTGATTCATCGGGGATGAATTGGAAAGTTGTGAACATGTCCTACTGTGTGTGAGCTAAGTGTGTTGAACACGATTCGGTAAAGGTAACGATGAGAGTCCATGTAGGAGTACATGATGGGTTGTTTCATTGGAATCATCCTTAAGCACCGAGATCTGTATGTGTGATTTAAGAATCAGTTACTACCATGCATTGGGATCCTTAATTGACCCTCTCGGCTTCTTAACCACCCTAGTCCTCTGTCCAGGAGTTGCAACTAGTTTCTGGTGTTTATAGGATATGTGTTGGCGGCCGTGCGTAGCGCTGACCCTAGGGGTGGGCTATGATGCGGTAGATACACCATGGCCGGGTATATCGGGTGCCCTTTTGGTGTCTCGGAACCCTGTACACATCGTTCAAGGCCGTATGTGGAAACCTCGGCCGGACTCCCTGCGGATGGAACCTGGATAGGTGATAAACCTGGACTAGAGACTTGAGTGTTAGGTAGGCCATGGCCGACACCCTCTTTGGGCTTCCGCTTGAAGGTTGCCGAGTACATGTCATGTAAACGACGGTAAGTGGTGAGAGCGTGTATGAAGAAGTACACCCCTGCAGGGTTAACATCATCTATTCGAATAGCCGCGTCCGCGGTAAAGGACTGCTTGGTTTCCTATACAGTTCATAGATAACTTGAAGTGGATACTCTACAACCCGCAAGATAAGCGTGAGTGCTATGGATGGCCTTCTCGTAGGGAGACGGGAGCGGATCCATAGTGGTGTATTGATATGGTGAATATGTGGACTCGTGTGCGCCACCTCAAAAGAGTTGCTTGTAGTTGTAGTTCAGGTTAGCCACTGAGTCAAAGCTAGCTTGCTGCAGTTAAACTCCACTACCCCTTTGTTAATAACGATGCATATGTAGTTAGTTCTGATGTAAGTCTTGCTGGGTACATTTGTACTCACGTTTGCCTATTCTATGTTTTGCAGAGAGACGTCCATCTCGCTAGTAGTTCCGTGTGGACTTCGACGGTTAGCTTGATACCTCAGCTACGATCTTGTGCCCTCGGCAGGATCTGGTAGATAGTCAGGCTTCTTAGCCTTTTTCGTTTGTAGATGTCTGTACTTAGACATGTTAAGATTCCGCATGTGCTTTGATTTGTATGCTATGATTGTTGGTTCATGAGACCCATGTTTGTAATTTCTCGCTTCTCGGAGCCTAATGAATAAATACTTGAGTCGTAGGGTTATGTTGTGATGCCATGTTGTATTTACACATATCGGGCATATTGTGTGTATGATTGAAATGCTTGGTATGTGTGGGATCCGACAATCTAGTTGTTTGTCCTTGGCAGCCTCTCTTATGGGGAAATGTAGTCTAGTGCTTCTGAGCCATAGTAGTCCGCTACAGTCCGGTTCACCGGACTCCTGCTAGCCCAGCACTACTGCTCAGGACACTTGACTGGCCGGCATGTGTTTCACTTCATTCCTGTGTCTGTCCCTTCGGGGAAATGTCACGCGGTGACATCTGGAGTCCTGCCTAGCCTGCTACAGCCCGGGTTCCCGGAGTCCTGTTAGCCCAGTGCTACAGCCCGGATTCACACGCTGCTGACCGACATGCTCGATGTGATTCATGTATGCATATCCCCATAGGTTGGTGTCGCTTTGGGTTCACGACTAGCCATGTCGGCCCGGGTTCTCTGTCATATGGATGCTAGCGACACTATCATATATGTGAGACAAAAGGCGCAAACGGTCCTGGGCCATGGTAAGGCGACACCCGTGGGAATACCATGCGTGAGGCCGCAAAGTGATATGAGGTGTTACCAGCTAGATCGATGTGACTTGGAATCGGGGTCCTGACAACATCGTACCATTACATAATAGCTGGGGATACATGCAAAGGGCATACAAATCCCACAAGAATACATCAATACATAGAAAACATCATACAGAAGATCGACATCCAACTACAGATGAAGAGAAATGAAAAACAAGAATGACATCCACCCTGCTAGCCCAGGCTGTCGACCAGGAGCCTATCCCCTGATCGAGGAAGAAGCAGAAGGAGAACTCCAAAACAAGTAAACATCGCTCTCATGTCAGATCATCGCATTACATGTACCTGCAACTATTGTTGTAGTAATCTGTGAGCCAGGAGGACTCATCAATCCCACTGCCATGGGTATTAAGACTAGCAAAGCTTAATGGGTATGGAATGGATAAGTGGTGGGGTTGCAGCAACACTAAGCATTGTATGGTGGCTAACTTACGAGTACAAGAATAAGATGAGAAACTACACAACAGTCGCAAACTAGTAATGATCAAGAAGTGATCCTGAACTACTTATGTTCAAACATAACCCAACCATGTTATGTTCCCAAACTTCGTCGAAAAGAGACAATCACGGTTACACACGTGGTTGGTGTATTTTAATTCAGATCTGATGTAAAGTTTTCTACAACCGGATATTAAAAACTCCCATCTACAACTTAACCGCGGGCATGACTTTTGAAAGATCAAACCCTGCAGGGGTGTCCCAACTTAGCCCATGACAAGCTCTCATGATTAACGGAGAAAAATCCTCCTCCCAAAACAACCCGATCAAGCTCAGAATCCTGATTCACAAGACATTTCGACAATGGTAAAACAAAACCAGCAAGACCTCCCGACATGCCGACACCCTGATAGCACCCGCGCGTATCTCGTCTTAGGCCACGATTGGATGGGTCAAGCTACGAGTAAAACCAGACCTCGAGTTTCCTCGTGGTGGCCCCGTAGGTTGCCCGGTTTGGACCAACACTCATCAGGAGCACTGGCCCAGGTTATTGATTAAGAATCCTCGGTTAATTACTCCCTATGCAAGTTTTAGTTGTTATAAGGCAAATGGTAAAACCAAAGTTGGGCCTTGCTAGAAGAGTTTTATTCAAAGCGAACTATCAAGGGGTGCTCATAAACCCCGACCGTGTTAGGGATGCAAAATCAAGGAACATAACACCGGTATGACGGAAACTAGGGCAGCAAGTGTGGAACAAAACACCAGGCAAAAGGCCAAGACTTCCACCCTTTACCAAGTATATAGATGCATTAATTAAATAAGAGATATTGTGATATCCCAAAATATCCATGTCCCAACATGGAACAACCTGCAACTGCACCTGCAACTAGCAACGCTATAAGAGGGGCTGAGCAAAGAGGTAACATAGCCACACAATGGTTTGCTGGGATGGTGGAAAAGGTTAGAGGCTAACATGGTTGGGACGCTTGATAAACAAGTGGTAGGTAGCGTGACATAGTGATAGCATCAAGACAACTAGCAAAGTAAAGATAGTAGTGAGATCCAAGGTGGCGGTCATCTTGCCTGAAATCCCGCTAGGAAGAAGAACGATTCCATGAAGAAGATGAACGGGCATAGATGAACCAAGTGTAGTTGAACGAATCCTCACTATCACAAGGAAACAGGAACTTAACGAGAAGAAGCACAAGCGGAAAGAAGCAAACAACATGGTAAACGCACAACACATAAACATGACATGATGCCCAACAAAGTATGATGCATGATGATACATCTCCAATGTATCTACTTTTCCAAACACGTTTGACCTTGTTTTGGACTCTAACTTGCATGATTTGAATGGAACTAACCCGGACTGACGCTGTTTTCAGCAGAATTGCCATGGTGTTATTTTTGTGCAGAAAAAAAGGTTCTTGGAATGACCTGGAAATTTACGGAGGCACGTTTTGGAATTTATAAAAAATACTGGCGAAAGAATCAACACCAGTGGGCCCACACCCTATCCACGATGGTGCAGGGCGTGCCCCTCTGGGGCGCGCCGCCCTGCCTCATGGGCCCCCTAAGGCTACACCGACGTTAACTCCAACTCTATATATTCACGTTCAGGGAGAAAAAATCGAAGAGAAGGATTCATCGCGTTTTATGATATGGAGCCGCTGCCAAGCCCTAATCACTCTAGGGAGGGCTGATCCGGAGTCCGTTCGGGGCTCCGGGGAGGGGAATCTGTCGCCATCATCATCATCAACCTTCCTACATCACCAATTTCATGATGCTCACCGCCGTGCGTGAGTAATTCCATCATAGGGTTGCTGGACGGTGATGGGTTGGATGAGATTTATCATGTAATCGAGTTAGTTTTGTTAGGGTTTGATCCCTAGTATCCATTGTGTTCTAAGATTTATGTTGCTATGACTTTGCTATGCTTAATGCTTGTCACTAGGGCCCGAGTGCCATGATTTTAGATCTGAACCTATTATATTTTCATGAATATATGTGAGTTCTTGATCCTATTTTGCAAGTCAATAGTCACCTACTATGTGTTATGATCCGGTAACCCCGAAGTGACAAAAATCGGGACCACTCCCGGTGATGACCGTAGTTTGAGGAGTTCATGTATTCACTAAGTGTTAATGCTTTGGTTTGGTACTCTATTAAAAGGAGGCCTTAATATCCCTTAGTTTCCAATAGGACCCCGCTGCCACGGGAGGGTAGGACAAAAGATGTCATGCAAGTTCTTTTCCATAAGCACGTATGACTATATTCGGAATACATGCCTACATTACATTGATGAAATGGAGCTAGTTCTGTGACACCCTATGTTATAACTGTTGCATGAGGAATCGCATCCGACATAATTATCCATCAGTGATCCATTGCCGATGAGCTTTTCACATATCGATCTCTGCTTAGTTACTTTTCCGTTGCCACTGTTACAATAACTACAAAAACTACAACTGTTACTTTTGCCACCGTTACCGCTACTTCCATATTACTTTGCTACTAAATACTTTGCTGTAGATAATAAGTCTTTCAGGTGTGGTCAAATTTACAACTCAACTGTTAATACATGAGAATATTCTTTGGCTCCCCTTGTGTCGAATGAATAAATTTGGGTTGAATACTCTACCCTCGAAAACTGTTGCAATCCCCTATATTTGTGGGTTATCTAGACTATTTTCTGGCGCCGTTGTCGGGGAGCATAGCTCTATTCATTGAATCACTTGGGATTTATATCTGTTGATCACTATGAGGAACTTGAAAGATGAAAGAACCAAGATTTTTCCCTCAACTACAAGGGGAGGTAAGGAACTGCCATCTAGCTTTGCACTTGATTCACCTTCTGTTTTGAGTAAAATTGTGACACTTACTCCCGCTATTGATTCTGATATGTCGCATGTTATTGATGATGACACTTATTCTATGCATGATGCTTATGATGAAACTACTTCTATGCTTGATAATACTGTTCCATTAGGTGAATTTCTTGATGAACAACTTGCTAGGGTTAGGGAGAATGAAATTATTGAAACTAATAATATTGATGAAAGTGATGATGAAGATTCTCCCCCTAGATGTGTATTGCTTGATGTGCCTGAGGGTTATGTTATGGATGAAGAAACTACTAGAGATCTTTTAGCTTGCAAAGATAGATATGATCTTAAGAAACTGTTAGCTAAGCTGAAAGAGAAGTCTTTAAATGCTAGAATGAAATATGACCCTGCTTTTGCTACTTCACCTATTTGTATTTCTGATAAGGATTATGAATTCTCTATCGATCCTAAGTTAATTACTTTGGTTGAATCTGATCCTTTTTATGGCTATGAATCTGAAACTGTTGTGGCACATCTTACTAAATTGGATGCTATAGCCACCCTATTCACTAATGAGGAAAAAATTGTTACTACTATATCCTTAAGTTATTTCCGTTCTCACTAAAGGGTGATGCTAAAATATGGCTTAATCCTCTTGATCTTGGTTGTGTGCGTAGTCCCCAAGATATGATTTATTACTTCTCTGCTAAATATTTCCCCGCTCATAAGAAACAAGCTGCCTTAAGGGAAATATATAATTTTGTGCAAATTGAAGAAGAGAGTCTCCCACAAGCTTGGGGGAGGCTTCTCCGATTACTTAATGCTTTGCCTGATCATCCTCTCAAGAAAAATGAAGTACTTGATATCTTTCATAATGGACTAACCGATGCTTCCAAAGACCACCTGGATAGTTGTGCTGGTTGTATTTTCAGGGAAAGAACTGTTGATCAAGCTGAATTGCTATTGAATAGTATGTTGAGTAATGTTAATGATTGGACACTTCCTGAGCCAACTCCTAAGCCAACTCTGAAGAAAAGTGGTATTCTATTTCTCAGTCCTGAAGATATGCAAGAGGCAAAGAAATCTATGAAAGAAAAGGGTATTAAAGCTGAAGATGTTAAGAATTTACCACCTATTGAAGAGATACATGGTCTTGATAACCCGACGCAGGTGGTAAAGGTAAATTCTCTCTATAGATTGATAAGGGTGAAATCTCATCTACTAAGTTTGCTAGCCAATGCTTGGATGAGTTTGATAATTTTATTGTTAAACAAGAAAACTTTAATGCTTATGTTGGTAGACAATTGAAACGTAATGCTTAGATGATTGAACACTTGAGTGATTATATGTCTAGAGTTAAAGGTGAACTTAAACTTATTATTAAACATGCTTCTATGGTTACCACTCAAGTAGAACAAGTGCTTAAAGCACATGATGATTTGCTCAATGAATTAAATAATAACAAAAATGATAATGCTGTTAGAGTTGTGACTAGAGGGGGTAAAATGACTGAGGAACCTTTGTATCCTGAGGGCCACCCTAAGAGAGTTGAGCAAGATTCTCAGAGAACTAATGTTGATGCACCTAGTCCTTCTAAAAAGAAGAAAAAGAAAAATGATAGGAATCTGCATGCTTCTAGTGAACCTGTTGTTGACACACCTGAGAATCCCAATGATATTTCTATTTCTGATGCTGAAACACAGTCTGGTAATGAACATGAACCTAGTGAT
This sequence comes from Triticum urartu, assembly GCF_056163025.1. Lineage (NCBI taxonomy): Eukaryota > Viridiplantae > Streptophyta > Magnoliopsida > Poales > Poaceae > Triticum > Triticum urartu. The sequence goes on along the minus strand of NC_141879.1, from coordinate 349,840,633 downwards.
AATGTTAATGATGAAGTTCATGTTGATGCTCAACCTAGCAATGACAATGATGTAGAGATTGAACCTGTTGTTGATCTTGATAACCCACAATCAAAGAATCAATGTTATGATAAGAGAGACTTTGTTGCTAGGAAGCACGGTAAAGAAAGAAAAGAGAGACTTCGTTGCTAGGAAGCACGGTAAAGAAAGAAAAACATGGGTTCAAAAACCCATGCCTTTTCCCCCCTAAACCATCCAAGAAAAAGGATGATGAGGATTTTGAACGCTTTGCTGAAATGATCAGACCTATCTTTTTGCGCATGCATTTGACTAATATGCTTAAAATGAATCCTTATGCTAATTATATGAAAGATATTGTTACAGATAAAAGAAAGATACCGGAAGCTAAAATTTCCACCATGCTTGCCAATTATACTTTTAAAGGTAGAATATCAAAGAAATTAGGAGATCCAGGAGTACCAACTATACCATGCTCCATTAAAACAAACTATGTAAAACTGCTTTATGTGATCTTGGAGCCGGTGTTAGTGTTATGCCTCTCTCTTTATATCGTAGACTTTATTTGAATAAGTGGACACCTACTGAAATATCTTTGCAAATGGCCGATAAATCAACTCTATACCCGTCGGTATTTGTGAGGATGTGCCAGTGGTGGTTGCAAACGTTACTATTTTAACGGACTTTGTTATTATCGATATTCCCTGGGATAATAGTATGTCGATTATCCTTGGTAGACCCTTTTTGAGTACTGCAGGGGCTGTTATTGATTGCAACAAAGGCAATGTCACTTTTCATGTTAATGGTAATGAGCATACGGTACACTTTCCGAGGAAACAGCCTCAAGTCAACGGTATCAATTCTATTGGAACAATTTCAACAATCACTATTGGAGGTTTTGAATTCCCTCATCCTACTGTCAAGAAGAAATATGATATTCTTATTGTTGGGGACATACATATCCCCGTTGAGGTAACTTAGTGCTATTAAAAAATTCTCCGGTTTCATGTTATTCAGAAAGAGTTTGTTAACAAGACTTGATCAACCTTGTTAGTGGATTCCTTTTGATGAGGATGAGATGGATGAAGTTAGAAAGCACAACTCTCTATACCCTCCTTTTACTTTCTGTTATTTAGATTAAATAAAGCAAAATAATATTTTCTGTCTGTTTTCTGAATTATCCTTGCAATAAAAATACCCCGAAAATAAAAGTTCTCCAAATGTCCTGAAAATGATATATGAATTTTTGTAGAATATTTTAGAATTACTGGCACTGAGAATACACGAGGGGGAACCACCATCTGGCCACGAGGGTCCAGGGTGCGCCTGCTACGTCTTGAGCTTGCGTTGGTTTTCCCCGAAGAGGAAGGGATGATGCAGCAGAGTAGCGTAAGTATTTCCCTCAGTTTTTGAGAACCAAGGTATCAATCCAGTAGGAGCCCACGCTCAAGTCCCTCGTACCTGCACAAAGCGATAGCTACTCGCAACCAACGTGATTAGGGGTTGTCAAGCCCTTCACGGTCACTTACGAGAGTGAGATCTGATAGATAAATTATTTTTGGTATTTTTGATATAAAGATGCAAAGTAAAAAAGTAAAGGCAAAGTAAATAGCAAAACAATATAAAAGTGATGGAGATTGATATGATGAGAATAGACCCGGGGGCATAGGTTTCACTAGTGGCTTCTCTCAAGAGCATATGTATTCTACGGTGGGTGAACAAATTACTGTTGAGCAATTGATAGAATTGTGCATAATTATGAGAATATCTAGGCATGATCATGTATATAGGCATCACATCCGTGACAAGTAGATCGAAACGATTCTGCATCTACTACTATTACTCCACTCATCGACCGCTATCCAGCATGCATCTAGAGTATTAAGTAAAAAACAGAGTAAAGCCTTAAGCAAGATGACATGATGTAGAGAGATAAATTCATGCAATATGAAATAAAACCCATCTTGTTATCCTCGATGGCAACGATACAATACGTGCCTTGCTGCCCCTTCTATCACTGGATAAGGACACCGCAAGATCGAACCCAAAGCTAAGCACTTCTCCCATGGCAAGAACTACCAATCTAGTTGGCCAAACCAAATGGATAATTTGAAGAGACATGCAAAGATAACCAATCATGCATAAAAGAATTCAGAGAAGATTCAAATATTTTTCATAGATAGACTTGATCATAAACCCACAATTCATCGGTCTCAACAAACACACTGCAAAAAGAAGATTACATCGAATAGGTCTCCACAAGAGAGGTGGGAACTTTGTATTGAGATTCAAAGAGAGACAAGAAGCCATCTAGCTACTAACTATGGACCCGAAGGTCTGAGGTAAACTACTCACACTTCATTGGAGGGGCTATGATGATGTAGAAGCCCACCGTGATGACAGCCCTCTTCCGGCGGAGCTCCGGAACAGGCCCCAAGATGGGATCTCGTGGATACAGAAAGTTGCGGCGGTGTAGTTAGGTTTTTGGCTCCTGTTCTGATCGTTTGGGGGTACGTGTGTATATATAGGAGGAAGGAGTACGTCGGTGGAGCACCGAGGGGCCCACGAGGCAGGGGGGCGCGCCCTAGGGGGTGCCCCCACCCTCGTGACCACCTCTTTGATCCCTTGCAGTAGGGTCCAAGTATCCTGGATCACGTTCGGTGAGAAAATCACGTTTCCGAAGATTTTATTCCGTTTGGACTCCGTTTGATATTTTGTTTATCCGAAACACTGAAATAGGCAAAAAACAGCAATTCTGGGCTGGGCCTCCGGTTAATAGGTTAGTCCCAAAAATAATATAAAAGTGGAAAATAAAGCCCAATATAGTCCAAAATAGTAGATAATATAGCATGGAGCAATCAAAAATTATAGATACGTTGGAGACGTATCAGGCATCCCGAAGCTTAATTCCTACTCGTCCTCAAGTAGGTAAATGATAAAAAAAGAATTTTTGATGCGGAGTGCTACTTGGCATAATTTCAATGCAAATCTTCTTAATTGTGGTATGAATATTTTGATTAGAAAGATTCAAGACAAAAGTTTATATTGACATAGAAAATAATAATACTTCAAGCATACTAACAAAGCAATTATGTCTTCTCAAAATAACATGGCCAAAGAAAGTTATCCATACAAAATCATATAGTCTGACTATGCTCCATCTTCCCCACACAAAATATTTAAATCATGCACAACCCCGATGACAAGCCAAGCAATTGTTTCATACTCTAACTTTTTCAAAACTTTTTCAATCTTCACGCAATACATGAGCGTGAGCCATGGATATAGCACTATAGGTGGAATTGAATGGTGGTTGTGGAGAAGACAAAAAGGAGAAGATAGTCTCACATCAACTAGGCGTATCAACGGGCTATGGAGATGCCCATCAATAGATATCAATGTGAGTGAGTAGGGATTGCCATGCAATGGATGCACTAGAGCTATAAATGTGTGAAAGCTCAATAAGAGAAACTAGTGGGTGTGCATCCAACTTGCTTGCTCACGAAGACCTAGGGCAATTTGAGGAAGCCCATCATTGGAATATACAAGCCCAAGTTCTATAACGTAAAATTCCCACTAGTATATGAAAGTGACAATATATGAGACTCTCTATATGAAGAACATGGTGCTACTTTGAAGCACAATATATGAGACTTGCTATATCATGGTGCTACTTTGAAGCACAAGTGTGGAAAAAAGGATAGTAGCATTGCCCCTTTTTTATTTATTTATATTTTTTTGGGCCTTCTTTTTTTCTTTGGCCTTTCTCTTCTTTTTTTGGGACAATGCTCTATTGAATGATGATCATCACACTTCTATTTATTTACAACTCAATGATTACAACTCGATACTAAAACAAGGTATGACTATATATGAATGCCTCCGGCGGTGTACCGGGATATGCAATGAATCAAGAGTGACAAGTATGAAAGAATTATGAATGGTGGCTTTGCCACAAATACTATGTCAACTACATGATCATGCTAAGCAATATGACAATGATGGATGTGTCATGATGAACTAGATGGTGGAAAGTTGCATGGCAATATATCTCGGAATGGCTATGGAAATGCCATAATAGGTAGGTATGGTGGCTGTTTTGAGGAAGGTATATGGTAGGTGTATGATACCGGCGAAAGGTGCACGGTATTAGAGATGCTAGCAAGGGTGGAAGGGTGAGAGTGCGTATAATCCATGGACTCAACATTAGTCATAAAGAACTCATATACTTATTGAAAAAATTTAGAAGTTATCAAAGCAAAGTATTACGCACATGCTCCTAGGGGGATAGATTGGTAGGAAAAGACCATCGCTCGTCCCCGACCACCACTCATAAGGAAGATAATCAATAAATAAATCATGCTCCGGCTTCATCACATAACGGTTCACCATACGTGCATGCTACGGGAATCACAAACTTCAACACAAGTATTCTTCAAATTCACAACTACTCAACTAGCATGACTTTAATATTATCACCTCCATATCTCAAAACAATTATCATGCTTCAATCTTTTCTTAGTATTCAACACACTCAAAAGAAAGTTCCACAAATCTTGAATACCAAGCATATTATTATTAGGCAAATTACCATGCTATTAAGAGACTCTCAAATTAATTTAAGTGAAGCATGAGAGATCAATAGTTTCTTTAAAACGAATCCACCACCGTGCTCTAAAAGATCTAAGTGAAGAACATAGAGCAAAATTATCTAGCTCAAAAGATATAAGTGAAGCACATAGAGCAAAACTATCTAGCTCAAAGGATATAAGTGAAGCACATAGAGCAAAATTATCTAGCTCAAAAGATATAAGTGAAGCACATAGAGTATTCTATCAAATTTTAATTCATGTATGGCTCTCTCAAAAGGTGTGTACAGAAAGGATGATTTTGGCATACTAACAAACAAAGACACAAATAATACAAGACGCTCCAAGCAAAACACATATCATGTTGGTGAATAAAAATATAGCTCCAAGTAAATTACCGATGGAAGTGGACGAAAGAGGGGATGCCTTCCGGGGCATCCCCAAGCTTTGACTTTTTGGTGTCCTTGGATTATCTTGGGGGTGCCATGGGCATCCCCAAGCTTAGGCTCTTGCCACTCCTTGTTCCATGATCCGTCAAAAGAATTGACCCAAAACTTGAAAACTTCACAATACAAAACTCAAAATAGAAAACTCGTGAGCTCCGTTAGCGAAAGAAAAACAAAAGACCACTTCAAGGTACTGTAATGAACTCATTCTTTATTTATATTGGAGTTAAACCTACTGTATTCCAACTTCTCTATGGATTATAAACTATTTTACTAGCCATAGATTCATCAAAATAAGCAAACAACACACGAAAAACAGAATCTGTCAAAAACAGAACAGTCTGTAGTAATCTGTAGCTAGCGCAAAATCTGGAACCCCAAAAATTCTAAAATAAATTGCTGGACGTGAGGAATTTATCTATTAATCATCTGAAAAAATAATTAACTAAATAGCACTCTTAAATAAAAATGACAGCAGTTCTCGTGAGCGCTAAAGTTTCTGTTTTTTACAGCAAGTTCAACAAGACTTTCCCCAAGTCTTCCCAACGGTTCTACTTGGCACAAACACTAATTAAACACAAAAAACACAACCAAAACAGAGGCTAAATAATTTATTTATTAAATAACAGCCAGGAAAAATATTGGGTTGTCTCCCAATAAGCGCTTTTCTTTAAAGCCTTCTTAGCTAGGCATTGATAATTTTAATGATGCTCACATGAAAGTCAAGAATTGAAGCACAAAGAGGGCATTATAAAACATGTGACAAACACATCTAAGTCTAACATACTTCCTATGCATAGTCATCTTATAGGAAAACAAATTGTCAAGGCAAGCAAAAACTAGCATATGCAAGGAAGCGGAAAGAACCAATAGCAATCTCAACATAACAAGAGGTAATTTACTAACATGAAGATTTCTACAACCATGTTTTCCTCTCTCATAGTAATTACATGTAGGGTCATAAGCAAATTCAACAAAATATCTATCACATACAATATTTTCAACATGATCCACATGCATGCAAAGTTGACATTCTTCCAAAATAGTGGGATTAACATTAACTAAAGTCATGACTTCTCCAAACCCACTTTTATCAAGATTTTCATAAGATTGAACATTCTCCAAATATGTGGGATCTAAAGTTGACACTCTTCCAAACCCACTTTCAATAATATTGCAAACACTATTATCAATCTCATATTCATCATGGGGTTTAAATAAATTTTCAAGATCATAAGAAGAATCACCCCAATCATAATCATTGCAACAAGTAGTGGACATAGAAAAACTAGCATCCCCAAGCTTAGAGTTTTGCATCTTATTAGCACAATTGACATCAAGAGAATTTATAATAAAATCATGCTTTTTATTCAAAGATCTATCATGAGTCACTTCATAAAGCACTTCATCACGATTTTCAGACTTACGGATTTCAGGCAAAATCTTATAAAGATAATCTAGTGCATCCAAATCACTAGGAATTGGTTCATCGTAATTGGATCCCTTAAAAACATTGGCAAGTGGATGAGGATCCATAGATCTTAAGTTCTCTGCTTAGTAATAATAAACAACTATTCCAACCATACAAGCAAACAAAAAGCAAGCAGACAAAAGAGACAAATAGAGAGGGAGGTGTGACGCCCGGATAATTAAGCTACAGTAAATCCCTGCTAATGGTGCCACGTCACCACGGTTACTGTTGTCGATCTCGCGATGGTTCAAAAACAATTCAAATTAAATTTGAATTAAAGTCAAACGATGAAAGTTTTCAAATAGTAAAACTAAAATGTTCGGGTAATGCCAAATAATGCATAGGTAATCGTGGTCGAGAAACCACACTTTTATAAAATGCTTAAATAATCTAAAATGAATAAAACAGTAGCTGAAACAATTAAATAAATGCCTTTTGAATTTTATAAAATACTAAACTATTTTGTTCAGGGGTAAAACTTTTTGAGACAGTAGTTGGAATTGTAACTCTATTTTAGGTGTGGGTCTTGCTTTTTATAAAATTATAAAGTATTAAAGAAATAAAAGAAAACAGAAAAGAAAAAGTACAAATAAAGCAAAACAAAAGAAAAACCAAACCCCTCTTTCCCCTGGGCCGTTCGGTACGGCCCAACCAGGCATCCAGGCCACCAGGCCCAGCCCACGAACTCCCCATCTTCAACCCCTGTTCATCAGGGGAGTGCTGGCCGTTGCTTGTGCGTCCATGGACGGATCGTCCACGCGCCGTGCATCCATGGCTCCTCAACGGTCTATAAGATCCCCCTCGACACATTGACAAACCCTAGCCGCGCCGTTACCCTCCTTCCCCGCCCCGTCGCTTGCCTCCCTGCGCAAGCCCGACCATCACCGTGTCGCGTCGTCGCCAGACGCGTGCTCCGGCACCTCCCCGTGCCATGGGAGGGAATCCAGTGACTCCGCAGTGCCTCTTCGTCGCCGTCCACACATCCGGAGTGAGCCGTAGAGCCTTCCACCGCCGGATTGCGTCGCCCCACATCGCCGGAATCCTCCACGGCCGCAGCCTTGTCTCGCTGCTCTGACGCCTCCTCGGCCGTCCCCGGGCTTGTTGTCAACTCCGTTCGAACCGCTGTGAGGTCCTCTGCCGATTCCCCCATTTTTCTGGATCGATCCGGCACCGTAATCGCCTACAATCACCGTGGCCGCCATGGTCCGAGCACCACGTCCGCGCGCGCGGTCGCCTGCTCCTGGTCGCGGCCACACCAGCACCCCGCCCCCTGCCCTCACCTGCACACCCGTGCGCGCCTACCATGCGCCCTCACGCCCACGTCCGCCCTAGGGCGCGCCCCTCAACCGCTCGCCACAAGTGCCCCGCGCGCTTCTGCCTGCTGTCGCTCATCTGTTGCGCTGCTGTTTGCTGCTACCAGTGCTCACCCGCGCCTGTTGCGCCCGGACCCCCCCCCCCCCCACTGCTTGCTCCGACCGCGCATGCATCGCCCTGGCCCCGCATCCTGGCCGCCCGTGCGCTCCCTGGGGCTCCGCTGCCGCCCTCCCGCGAGCCCTCGGCCGCCGCGCTCGCGCCTGGCTGTTTGCGCCACGATGGCGCCGCCCGCGCGCCTCTGGCCGCAACCTCACGTCCGCTCGCCCGGGGCATGCCCTGCTCGTCCGACGGCCGCCGCCGTTGCACGCTGCTCCTGCCGGCCCGCGCTCCGGCCGCCGGCGCCGGGTACCCGCTGCTTCTGCTGCCCGTGCTCAGCCGCGGGCAGAGCCGGCCGGTTCTCTCCCACATGGCCCCTGGCCTTTCTTTTAGTTAGGGCCTAATCCAGAATAATGCACTAACTCCCCCCCCCCAAGTAGTGTATGACATGAGGGCCTTCTTTGTTAATTAAAATTGCAAATAAAACTCTGTTAAATATAAGCCAATGACAGGTGGGCCCGCTGTCCAGTTTGACCAAGTTAAACTGCTGACTGGACTAGCCTAGTCACTGACCGGCGGGTCCCTGCTGGACCTTTGACCAGTCAAAGTTGACCAGTTGACTGCTGACTTGGCAGTCAACTGGGTCCCACTGTCAGCCTCACAGGCCACTGCTGTGTACACTTCTGTGTGCATTTAGAAATTCCCCTTTTTATTTTTGAATTAATTTAAAATTCCAGAATTTGATTAAAACTTTTAAAATTAATATAAAATAAACCGTAGCTCGGTTGGAAAAACTTTGTACATGAAAATTGCTCAGAACGACGAGACGAATCCGGATACGCAGCCCATTCGTCCGCCACACACCCCTAGAATATAAAACACACAACTTTCCCCCTCCGGTTCATCCGTCCAATAACGCGAAACACCGGGAATAATTTCCCAGAGGTTTGCCCCCTTTGTCGGTACCACCTCATACCGCGTTAGGGCACCCCTAGCACCGCGTATTGTCATGTTATGCCTTGTGATGCTTTGATTGCACTGCTATTTATTGTGTTCCCCCTCCGTTACTTCTTTCCGGTAGACCCCGAGACTGCCGGCGACCCCCAGTTCGACTACGGTGTTGACGACCCCTCTCTCTTGCCAGAGCAACCAGTTAACCCCCCCCCCTCCTTGATCACCAGATATCGCCTACTCTCTTTCTACTGCTTGCATTAGAGTAGTGTAGCATGTTACTGCTTTCCGTTATCCTATCTTGATGCATAGCCTGTCCTTGATACTACTGTTGTTACCTTTACCTGCAATCCTAAATGCTTAGTATAGGATGCTAGTGTTCCATCAGTGGCCCTACACTCTTGTCCGTCTGCCATGCTATACTACTGGGCTGTGATCACGTCGGGAGGTGATCACGGGCATATACTATATACTTTACACTGTTACATTACCGGTGATACTGTTTGGAGATGGGGGCTGAAGGGGCAGGTGGCTCCATCCAGGTAGTGGTGGGCCTGAGTTCCCGACGGCCCCCGATGGTTACTTTGTGGCGGAGCGACAGGGCAGGTTGAGACCACCTAGGAGAGAGGTGGGCCTGGCCCTGGTTGGCGTCCGTGGTTATTTCAGAATAACACGCTTAACGAGATCTTGGTATTTGATCTGAGTCTGGCTACTGGCCTATACGCACTAACCATCTACGCGGGGACAGTTATGGGCACTCGACGTCATGGTATCAGCCGAAGCCTTCATGACATCAGCGACTGAGCGGCGGGCGCCGGGTTGGACCGCGTAACGCAACTTCCTTTGTAATGGAAGTTGCTAGGTCTGCTCTCCGGCCGCGTACGCAACATGCAGGTGTGCAATGGGCGATGGGCCCAGACCCCTACGCCATAGGATTTAGACCGGCGTGCTGACCTATCTGTTGTGCCTAGGTAGGGCTGCGACGTGTTGATCTTTCGAGGTCGGGCATGACCCAGGAAAGTGTGTCCGGCCAAATGGGATCGAGCGTGTTGGGTTATGTGGTGCACCCCTGTAGGGAAGTTAATCTATTCGAATAGTCATGATCTTCGGTAACATGACGACTTGGAGTTGTACCTTGACCTTATGACAACTAGAACCGGATACTTAATAAAACACACCCTTCCAAGTGCCAGATACAACCGGTGATCGCTCTCTCACAGGGCGATGAGGGGAGGATCATAGGTTAGGATTATGCTATGCAATGCTACTTGGTGAACTTATCATCTACTCTCTTCTCCTGCTGCAAGATGGAGGTTACCAGAAGCGTAGTCTTCGATAGGACTAGCTATCCCCCTCTTATTCCGGCATTCCGCAGTTCATTCCACATATGATACCCTTATTCCATTTGATACCAATGCATACATATGTAGTGTAGCTCCTTGCTTGCGAGTACTTTGGATGAGTACTCACGGTTGCTTTGCTCCCTCTTTTGCCCCTCTCTATACCCAATTGCTGCGACCAGACGTTGGAGCCCAGGAGCCAGACGCCACCGTCGATGACGACTACTACTACTCGGGAGGTGCCTACTACTACGTGTAGCCTGCTGACGACGGCCAGGAGTAGTTTAGGAGGATCCCAGGCAGGAGGCATGCGCCTCTTTCGATCTGTATCCCAGTTTGTGCTAGCCTTCTTAAGGCAAACTTGTTTAACTTATGTCTGTACTCAGATATTGTCGCTTCCGCTGACTCGTCTATGATCGAGCTCTTGTATTCGAGCCCTCGAGGCCCCTGGCTTGTAATATGATGCTTGTATGACTTATTTTTATTTGTAGGGTTGTGTTGTGATATCTTCCCGTGAGTCCCTGATCTTGATCGTACACGTTTGCGTGTATGATTAGTGTACGATTGAATCGAGGGCGTCACAAGTTGGTATCAGAGCCGACTGCCTGTAGGAATCCCCTTCCACACTCCTTGGCCGAAGTCAAGTCTAGTCAGTGAAAACTGTTTTACTAACATGGCTGTGCGGCCCATGGGCCCATGTTTCCATTGGGTGGTATTAGGATCTTTTACTCCTCGATCCTTACTCTGGGATTCTGATCTCTCTTCTATTCGGGTTAAATGATTTTCTAAAATCTAACTTTAGGTTCTCGAAAACACTTTCTCCCAGAGAGCCCCTCACTTCAGATGATCGCTTGCTACACCAGAAGATTCCGAAGATACTCTTCGAGGTTTTCCTGAGACCCTTGTGCCCACCGACTTTACAATCCCCTACCACCGATATACCCTTATGGATAACTACCTACAGTTGACGTTCATACCTTCATTCTCAGTTGCTCTTGTTATTACAAGATGCCCTAAATAGCTCTCCGTTGTTCTGAAAATCCTTTAAGCTTACTGCCTTGCAGTTCTTTACCACATGAATACCCCTATTGAACATTCCTCGCACTTATTGAGTATCCGTTCATCCCTAGTTGTTTTTATGCTTCATAAGATAGTCTGAAATACTATCCGACCTTCTGAGCACCCTCTTCGAACTATTGCTCTACAAATACTTGTAAGCTTACATTATGGATGCTCCCATATCACTAGCAATATTCACTAGTATCTTTTGACACTGTCATTTTGATCCTATTGATTCAACATGTGTGCGAATGCACACAATCATCAATCGACCCTTCTAAATTATCTTTCTAGCTCAGACGTCATTTTGAACATGAGCTGGTTCTCGACCAAACTATTTGTCGTCGATTGTGCCTCTAGTCAATTCAGTTTATCCATCCTTGATCAGTGCGTCTGCTTCTGATCCTTTGTTTTGGAAATCATAATTCCTTTGTTATCTAAGCATCGAATTATTCAGATGTTCTATAACCTAACGCCCTTGCATTCTTTCTTGCTCTGATTGAGTACCGATACTTACATCAGCTCCGTTGTGGATTGCCCGATCCATTGTTGGATTTCATCCGACATCGTCCTTCATATTCAATAACCTTGTGAGCCTTTCCACGGGTATATAATGCCTTTGGTAAATTGTATCCTCTGCTTTGTCAACCATGCTCTACTTCTGAGCTTGTGTTATTTACTCCTGAAGTTCGTGGTATATGTTCTAAGAAGCCCCAATGGCTTGAACCCATGCCTTCCTTAATATGTGTGAACTCAAAAGTTTTCACGAGTCCTACTCTTCTGGCATTTTGCCAGATAAAATTTCAACACTACAGCTTCTTCAAAAATGAGAAGTGAATGAAAGGTTATGCATTGGAGAAGTGGGAGTCGACCTTGAACTTTGTGTTCATGCCTATGGACACGATGTAGATCCTATCATGGAAGGTTCTTGTAATAATAACTATTTCCTTGATATAATATCCTTTGGTATTAGTGAATTGATCCTTTGCAATTGTGGCTTCGACCATCTGTTCTTATTTGATCCCATTTCTTGGACAAGTTTAAGCACTTGTCTTCTGTGGATCAATACACTAGTCCAACCTTACTTTGATCTTTCGTCGAGTATTACCCCCTGGTATCTCGAGATTATCACGAAACTGCATAACTTCTTATGAGTTCTTCATCAAGTGCTACATTCTCATTGATTCCAATTTTTCACAGGCTCTGAGTTATTAAACACTCAAAGACACCGAAACTGACTTGAGTATGCACCGCAATTAAACAACTCTTGGTAACCTTCATTACTTACGAGTTTGAACTCGATCACATCATTCCTAGCCTGCTTGGCTATATCATTATTGTGCTAAATTTTAGCGGTGCTACCTGGTCCTTCTTCCCGGAGAACAATTTTTGATGATGAGCTAACCTTACATCGATCTTCCTTGTCATATCATTTCTCCTTGAACAACAAACTTGATTTCGAGTTTGTGTCATACCCTTGGTTCCAATAACCTTTCGCTTCATCATTCCTTTGACTTGATGTCATCGCTGACTGATAACATCTTCATGAAATCTCTCGACAAATGTGCCATGATCATCAACATTCTGAGTTCTTCCTAGATATATATATATATCGAATTCTTGATGAGAAATACTATCCTTGCCCGTTGATGGTTCGTGTTATCATCGACAATGTTATTACCCTCCCTCCAACACAAATTTGTTCATGTTTTGGATTGAATCTTGAATCCCTTGCTATCCAACATATGTTCTTCTTTACCTTGGAGTATTACCATCTTTTATGTCAAGAATGTTGTGAGAATTGCTCCACCTCTTAAGAATTCTTGGTATAGTGATACTTCTCACCATCACCATTCTTTCTTGTGTTGTTTCTAACCGGGATACCAACAGGTGAACGGTGCTGTTTGGATTCTGCCCTTCTATAAACCCTATTGCTTCGGAGTTAATGGTTAACATTACATCCTTAGGTCATTGATTATCGAATCACCATTCTAACATTGATCGTACTACCTAAGCCCATATTTTGGGTGTACCTTTCAGCCAATGTTTAATTGTGTATGTTTTTCCTCTAACATACATCATTATATCATTTGATCCGACAAATGTTATCCCCTTGTTCACATAAGTGTGGAAACCCATCTTTTGAAAATCCCAATGAATTGTCTCTAAGTAAATCATCCACCTCCTCACCTCTCCTTGATTTAATGATGAAATCTTGTTTCAGAACTGGCTTCCATAGTTATAATTCCAGAGAATCTTACAATGTCGTCTCGTCAATTTGTTTTGCACCTTTTCTTCTCAGGCATCCTGCGTCTGAGGTATCCCAACCCCAATCAGATCTGAATCTCGGTCGGATATGATGGTTGGAACATAATTCCAATAGTTATAACATTGGTCTTTTATGACCTGGTAAGGTGATGTCATGCCTAGCACATCTGGCCAGAGGCTCTATTGTTATAGTTTTCCTTTTCAGCCAGGTTAAACACTCTTCCATGGGAAAATTGTAAGACTTATTCTACCAATTGTTCCTGATGAATCCTTCGTGTATCCAAAGACTGACCTTTGCTTGAAGATCATGTCAATGCTATCTCGAAGCATGTCTGTGCTACTCGATCATCAATAAGAGCATTTGAAGCAGAATGCTAAATTTTCTTTATCAAGTATACAAACACCGTTATTTGGGTAATGACATGAAATTCCTCTCCCCTTACCTAAATGGTTTTCTACTTTCTATCCTGTCATGGATACCATGCTCTGCTTGACCTTGGGAAGGATATACCCTTGAAGTATGTGTTTAAACACATTTTCCTTTCCATTGTTCAGTTTAATCTGATAATCGTATTTTCCTTTCCATTGGTTGGTTTAACGTTTCTTTTGATCTATATGATCTAAGCAGCAATAATCTCCTATTTACGTAAACACCTCGGTGTACAACTCTGTCAGTAAGACCCTGTTACTATTGTTGATGACATTCCGGTAGCCACCGATGGACGAGAACTTTTCCTATTGGTCTGCCTCATTTCGACAAGCGGGAAAATCGTTCTCTTCGTCCCTCGCCCTTGGTACCGATGTTGTTGCCGACATAACTGACAGACTATCCTCTGACATGCCTTGCTTACATAATCGTGCAAGATGTCACCGCCCTTCCTACTTTTAACCCACATGGTGGGCCCATAAGCCACAGTTCCACAGGATTAAAACCTGGCTCTCATGTACACCCCCTGTTCCCAAAGTTATTCCTCACGCGTGGCCTCGTATGTAATTCACGAGCCACCTTCCGATGAGATCTTCAAATATGGTATCAGACGCAATACTTATTCCCATTGCTCTGAACCCCTTTCACACTTCGTTTCAGGCAACGAACGATTGCCTATGCGCTTGAAGCTTCTACTTTGCACCTTCTTACTTTGCTCTCGATATTGTCTTAAATTTCAATTCGAGAGTTACTTTCCGCCACCTTCCTCGTTGTTTTCTACCAGATAGTTTAGCCTGTAGAGGTCCATTATTCCGGTATACCCCCTTATTCTTTCGTTAGTATGATGAAGACTCCGAATGAAGGATGGCCACTTCATCATGATGACCTGGAGCAGAGAAATGAAGACATCACCAAAAGGGATCAACTACTTCGGGAAGAGCAACCAAAACCGAGAAGACTCGATAGATTTTCGTAACCAGAACTTCCCCCTTTCTTCACCTCTTAAATCTCGGGACGAGATTTCTTGTAGTGGAGGAGAATTGTGACGCCCGGATAATTAAGCTACAGTAAATCCATGCTAATGGCGCCACGTCACCACGGTTACTGTTGTCGATCTCGCGATGGTTCAAAAACGATTCAAATTAAATTTGAATTAAAGTCGAACGATGAAAGTTTTCAAATATTAAAAGTAAAATGTTCGGGTAATGCCAAATAATGCATAGGTAATTGTGTTCGAGAAACCACACTTTTATAAAATGCTTAAATATTCTAAAATGAATAAAACAGTAGCTGAAACAATTAAATAAATGCCTTTTGAATTTCATAAAATACTAAACTATTTTTTTTAAGGGTAAAACTTTTTGAGACAGTAGTTGGAATTGTAACTCTATTTTAGGTGTGGGTCTTGCTTTTTATAAAATTATAAAGTATTAAAGAAATAAAAGAAAACATAAAAAAAGTACAAATAAAGCAAACCAAAGAAAAACCAAACCCCTCTTTCCCCTGGGCCGTTCGGTACGGCCCAACCAGGCATCCAGGCCACCAGGCCCAGCCCACGAACTCCCCATCTTCAACCCCTGTTCATCAGGGAAGTGCTGCCCGTTGCTTGTGCGTCCATGGACGGATCGTCCACGCGCTGTGCATCCATGGCTCCTCGACGGTCTATAAGGTCCCCCTCGACACATTGACAAACCCTAGCCGCGCCGTTCCCCTCCTTCCCCGCCCCGTCGCTTGCCTCCCCGCGCAAGCCCGACCATCACCGCGTCGTGTCGTCGCCAGACGCATGCTCCGGCACCTCCCCGTGCCACGGGAGGGAATCCAGTGACTCTGCAGCACCTCTTCGTCGCCGTCCACACGTCCGGAATGAGCCGCGGAGCCTTCCACCACCGGATTGCGTCGCCCCATATCGCCGGAATCCTCCACGGCCGCCGCCTCATCTCGCTGCTCTGACGCCTCCTCGGCCGTCCCTGGGCTTGTTGTCAACTCCGTTCGAACCACTGTGAGGTCCTCTGCCGATTCCCCCATTTTTCTGGATCCATCCGGCACCGTAATCGCCTACAGTCACTGTGGCTGCCATGGTCCGAGCACCACGTCCGCGCACGCGGTCGCCTACTCCTGGTCGCGGCCACACTAGCACCCCGCCCCCTGCGCTCACCTGCACACCCGTGCGCGCCTACCATGCGCCCTCACGCCCACGTCCGCCCTGGGGCGCGCCCCTCAGCCGCTCGCCACGAGTGCCCGCGCGCTTCTGCCTGCTGCCGCTCATCTGTTGCGCTGCTGTTTGCTGCTACCAGTGCTCACCCGTGCCTGTTGCGCCCGGAACACCCCCCCCCCCCACTGCTTGCTCCAACCGCGCGTGCATCGCCCTGGCCCTGCATCCTGGCCGCCCGTGTGCTCCCTGGGGCTCCGCTGCCGCCCTCCCGCGAGCCCTCGGCCGCCGCGCTCGCGCCTGGCCATTTGCGCCACGACAGCGCCGCCCGCGCATTTCTGGATGCAACCTCGCGCCCGCTCGCCCGGGGCATGCCCAGCTCGAATGACGGCCGCCGCCGTTGCACGCCGCTCCTGCCGGCCCACACTCCGGCCGCCGCCGCCGGGTACCCGCCGCTTCTGCTGCCCGTGCTCAGCCGCGGGCAGAGCCGGCCGGTTCTCTCCCACATGGCCCCTGGCCTTTCTTTTAGTTAGGGCCTAATCCAGATTAATGCACAAACTCCCCCCTAAGTAGTGTATGACATGTGGGTCTTCTTTGTTAATTAAAATTGCAAATAAAACTATGTTAAATATCAGCCAATGACAGGTGGGCCCGCTGTCCAGTTTGACCAAGTCAAACTACTGACTGGACTATCCTAGTCACTGACCGGCGGGTCCCTGCTGGACCTTTGACCAGTCAAAGTTGACCACTTGACTGCTGACTTGGCAGTCAACTGGGTCCCACTGTCAGCCTCACAAGCCACTGCTGTGTACACTTCTGTGTGCATTTAGAAATTCCCCTTTTTATTTTTGAATTAATTTAAAATTCCAGAATTTGATTAAAACTTCTAAAATTAATATAAAATAAACCGTAGCTCGGTTGGAAAAACTTTGTACATGAAAGTTGCTCAGAACGACGAGACGAATCCGGATACGCAGCCCGTTCGTCCTCCACACACCCCTAGCATATCAAACACACAACTTTCCCCCTCCGGTTCATCTGTCCGATAACGCGAAACACCGGGAATACTTTCCCAGAGGTTTCCCCCCTTCGTCGGTACCACCTCATACCGCGTTAGGGCACCCCTAGCACCGCGTATTGTCATGTTATGCCTTGTGATGCTTTGATTGCACTGTTATTTATTGTGTTCCCCCTCCGTTACTTCTTTCTGGTAGACCCCAAGACTGCCGGCAACCCCCAGTTCAACTACGGTCTTGACGACCCCTCTCTCTTGCCAGAGCAACTAGGCAACCCCCCCCTTGATCACCAGATATTGCCTACTCTCTTTCTACTTCTTGCATTAGAGTAGTGTAGCATGTTACTGCTTTCCGTTATCCTATCTTGATGCATAGCCTGTCCTTGATACTACTATTGTTACCTTTACCTGCAATCCTAAATGCTTAGTATAGGATGCTAGTGTTCCATCAGTGGACCTACACTCTTGTCTGTCTGCCATGCTATACTACTGGGCCGTGATCACTTCGGGAGGTGATCACGGGCATATACTATATACTTTACACTGTTACATTACCGGTGATACTGTTTGGAGATGGGGGCTGAAGGGGCAGGTGGCTCCATCCAGGTAGTGGTGGGCCTGAGTTCCCGACGGTCCCCGACGGTTACTTTGTGGTGAAGCGACAGGGCAGGTTGAGACCACCTAGGAGAGAGGTGGGCCTGGCCCTGGTTGGCGTCCGTGGTTATTTCAGAATAACACGCTTAACGACGTCGAGTGCCCATAACTGTCCCCGCGTAGACTGGGGATTATTCCTCTAAAGGTTGTGCTGCTTCGCTCGATGCGGTTCTAGTCTATTTCCATTTTTTGAAGGGTTTCCTCATAAATGAGGTTCAATCCGCTGCCTCCATCCATGAGCACCTTGGTGAGGCGAAAGCCGTCCACTATGGGACTGAGGACCAATGCGGCTGGTGCTCGGGCTGTTCGGAATCTAGGTTCATCACTTGCGTTGAAGGTAATAGCAGTGTCGCTCCATGGATTTATTGTTGCAACTTGATAGACTTCGGCGAGGCTGCGGAGTGTTCTTTTTCGCATACTGTTTGATGCGAAAGTCTCGAAGACTGTGAGAACGGTACTGGTGTCCTCGGGCTGGCTTTCTGCGGCCTCCAGAATTAAGAGGTCCTCGCCAATTTTGGCCACCTGCCGGAGTATCCAACATGCTCTAAGGCTGTGAGTTGGAAGGCATCCTCTGTACTGTGGATTCTACAGGGTCCATCAAGCCACCTTTCCAGTACGGTTCCATGCCCTGTAGAGGGTTTTGGCTTTTTGGTGTTTATCCCGGGTGTCCTATGATGATGCACCCTCTTAGTTCGGACGGGATTACTATTCAAGGCCGAATTATCCCAAAATTTTATTTCGGTTTTCCAGGCGCTTTCCATCACACAGTATTTTTGTACTATGGACGCCAAGTCAGCGAAGCGTGTAATATCACGACGACTTACGGCGTTAAAGATTCCCTCGTCCGTGCAATTACTGCAGAAAATTGAGATTGTGTCTCCCTCGCGGCAATCCTTTATCCTGTTCATAACCAGGAGGAATCTGGCCCAGTAATGATGTACTGTTTCCTCGGGCCTCTGCCTGATTTGGGAGAGATCGCTTATGTTCGGGTGGGCGGGTGTCGTTGAATCTGAAACCTCACCCAATCCAAGATTTGGAGGCCGAAGAGTTTCCGAACTCTGAAGTTCGGATTCTTGGATGTTGTCCAACGAATCTAGCCCGTTGCCTGATCCTAAGCTCAGGTCTTGAGTTACATCCTCCTCTCCGCGGGTATCCGGCTTGGAGGAGTCGGGAATCCGGATGTAGCTAGTCCTTAAAATAGACGAAGGGTCGCCGCACTGCGCCTCTACCACGGCAACATGGTGGGTGACTTGGGGAGAGTTAATTTCTCTTAGATCGGGTTTAAGCCCAACCTGGTCGTAATCCGGAGCGACCCCCAGGGCGGCGATGCGATCCAAGAGCTCGTTTACGGAAGAGAGCTCCATTGGATCTAGCTGCTCGACGAGCTCCGAGCCGACGTGTAGGTTGCTTTTGATGACCCGAGAGGTCACCGTCGGCGCAATAGCTGAACAGGCGGTCATGAGGAAACCACCTAGCCGGAGAGTTTGGCCGACAGCCAAGGCTCCCTTAGCAACGGTGCCGTCTTTAAAGACGGGAGGAGGCATCCTTCCTGATTGCGACGGCACAGAGGAACTCTCAACGAAAGCATCAATGTCGGTGTCAAAACCGGCGGATCTCCGGTAGTGGGTCCCGAACTATGCGTCTAGGCCGGATGGTAACAGGAGGCAGGGAACACGATGTTTTACCCAGGTTCGGGCCCTCTTGATGGAGGTAAAACCCTACGTCCTGCTTGATTAATATCGATGATATGGGTAGTACAAGAGTAGATCTACCACGAGATCAAGGAGGCTAAACCCTAGAAGCTAGCCTATGGTATGATTGTTGTATATGGAGTTGATTGCCTACGGACTACAATCCTCCGGTTTATATAGACACCGGATAGGGTTAGGGTTACATAGAGTCGGTTACAATGGTAGGAGATCCTGAATATCCGCATCGCCAAACTTGCCTTCCGCGCCAAGGAAAGTCCCATCCGGACATGGGACAAAGTCTTCAATCTTGTATCTTCATAGTCCTGGAGTCCGGATGAAGGTATAGTCCGGCTACCCAAACATCCCCTAATCCAGGACTCCCTCACCGGGCATGACCTAGGAAAGTGTGTCCGGCCAAATGGGATCGAGCGTGTTGGGTTATGTGGTGCACCCCTGCAGGGAAGTTAATCTATTCGAATAGCCATGTTCTTCGGTAACAGGACCACTTGGAGTTGTACCTTGACCTTATGACAACTAGAATCGGATACTTAATAAAACACACCCTTCCAAGTGCCAGATACAACCGGTGATCGCTCTCTCACAGGGCGATGAGGGGAGGATCATCGGTTAGGATTATGCTATGCAATGGTACTTGGTGAACTTATCATCTACTCTCTTCTCCTGCTGCAAGATGGAGGTTACCAGAAGCGTAGTCTTCGATAGGACTAGCTATCCCCCTCTTATTCCGGCATTCCGCAGTTCAGTCCACATATGATACCCTTATTGCATTTGATACCAATGCATACATATGTAGTGGAGCTCCTTGCTTGCGAGTACTTTGGATGAGTACTCACAGTTGCTTTGCTCCCTCTTTTCCCCCTCTCTATACCCGATTGCTGCGACCAGACATTGGAGCCCAGGAGCCAGACGCCACCGTCGACGACGACTACTACTACTCGGGAGGTGCCTAGTACTACGTGCAGCCCGCTGACGACGACCAGGAGTAGTTTAGGAGGATCCCAGGCAGGAGGCCTGCGCCTCTTTCGATCTGTATCCCAGTTTGTGCTAGCCTTCTTAAGGCAAACTTGTTTAACTTATGTCTGTACTCAGATATTGTTGCTTCCGCCGACTCGTCTATGATCGAGCTCTTGTATTCGAGCCCTCGAGGCCCCTGGCTTGTAATATGATGCTTGTATGACTTATTTTTATTTGTAGAGTTGTGTTGTGATATCTTCCCATGAGTCCCTGATCTTGATCGTACACGTTTGCGTGTATGATTAGTGTACGATTGAATTGGGGGGAGAGGAAAACGAGAGGCAAATGGCAAATAATGTAATGAGAGAGCTAGGGATTGTGATGGGTAATTGGTATATTGACTTTTTGCGTAGACTCCCCGGCAACGGCGCCAGAAATCCTTCTTGCTACATCTTGAGCTTGCGTTGGTTTTCCCCGAAGAGGAAGGGATGATGCAGCAGAGTAGCGTAAGTATTTCCCTCAGTTTTTGATAACCAAGGTGTCAATCCAATAGGAGCCCACGCTCAAGTCTCTCGTACCTGCACAAAGCGATAGCTACTCGCAACGAACGCGATTAGGGGTTGTCAAGCCCTTGACGGTCACTTACGAGAGTGAGATCTGATAGATAAAATATTTTTGGTATTTTTGATATAAAGATGCAAAGTAAAAAAGTAAAGGCAAAGTAAATAGCAAAACAATATAAAAGTGATGGAGATTGATATGATGAGAATAGACCCGGGGGCCATAGGTTTCACTAGTGGCTTCTCTCAAGAGCATAAGTATTCTACGGTGGGTGAACAAATTACTGTTGAGCAATTGATAGAATTGTGCATAATTATGAGAATATCTAGGCATGATCATGTGTATAGGCATCACGTCCATGACAAGTAGATCGAAACGATTCTGCATCTACTACTATTACTCCACTCATCGACCACTATGCAGCATGCATTTAGAGTATTAAGTTAAAAACAGAGTAACGCCTTAAGCAAGATGACATGATGTAGAGAGATAAATTCATGCAATATGAAATAAACCCCATCTTGTTATCCTTGATGGCAACGATACAATACGTGCCTTGCTGCCCCTTCTGTCACTGGGTAAGGACACCGCAAGATCGAACCCAAAGCTAAGCACTTCTCCCATGGCAAGAACTACCAATCTAGTTGGCCAAACAAAACGGATAATTCGAAGAGACTTACAAAGATAACCAATCATGCATAAAAGAATTCAGAGAAGATTCAAATATTATTCATAGATAGACTTGATCATAAACCCGCAATTCATCGGTCTCAACAAACACACCGCTAAAAGAAGATTACATCGAATAGATCTCCACAAGAGAGGGGGAGAACTTTGTATTGAGATTCAAAGAGAGAGAAGAAGCCATCTAGCTACTAACTATGGACCCGAAGGTCTGAGGTAAACTACTCACACTTCATCGGAGGGGCTATGATGATGTAGAAGCCCTCCGTGATGACGGCCCTCTTCCGGCGGAGCTCCGGAATAGTCCCCAAGATGGGATCTCATGGATACAGAAAGTTGCGGCGGTGGAATTAGGTTTTTGGCTCCTATTCTGATCGTTTGGGGGTACGTGTGTATATATAGGAGGAAGGAGTACGTTGGTGGAGCACCGAGGGGCCCACGAGGCAGGGGGACGCGCCCTAGGGGGGGCGCCCCCCACCCACGTGACCACCTCTTTGATCCCTTGCAGTAGGGTACAAGTCTCCTGGATCACGTTCGGTGAGAAAATCACGTTTCTGAAGATTTTATTCCGTTTGGACTCCGTTTGATATTCCATTTATCCGAAACACTGAAATAGGCAAAAAAACAGCAATTCTGGGCTGGGCCTCTGGTTAATAGGTTAGTCCCAAAAATAATATAAAAGTGGAAAATAAAGCCCAATATAGTCCAAAACAGTAGATAATATAGCATGGAGCAATCAAAAATTATAGATACGTTGGAGACGTATCAGCGCCCACCCCCTGGGGCGCGCCCCCTGCCTCGTGGACCCCTCCACTTATTCCAGCACCCACAAACTTCGTCTTCCTCCAGAAAAAAATCCTCCCATAGCTCAAACCCGTGTTCTAGCTAATGTAGCAGCTGTTTTCGATCTCCT
This sequence comes from Triticum urartu, assembly GCF_056163025.1. Classification (NCBI taxonomy): domain Eukaryota; kingdom Viridiplantae; phylum Streptophyta; class Magnoliopsida; order Poales; family Poaceae; genus Triticum; species Triticum urartu. Next base: position 349,818,033 of record NC_141879.1, on the reverse strand, counting down.
TGGTCAAAGCTCCACTCACAAAACCGCTTTGGGGGATTGTTCTTCGGTATGTGACTCCTACAATGGTCCAATTAGTTTTTGTTCTAGTGCTTTATTTATTGCAAATTTTTGCTGCTAAGGTGACCCTATTCTTGAGCTTGCATGCCAAATTTATATGGTCCAAAGTAGTTTTAATGCATGATATGGCCTCTAGGCACTTGTAGGAGTAGATGCTATCAATCTTGATGAGTTTGGTTCACTTTTATTTTGAGTCACTACAAATTTCAGAAATTTTCAGAGGGAGAAAATGTTGAAGAGATTATTGAGAGGCTTCTCGAGCCGAAGCTTGAAGGATAAGCAGGATGAGGAGAATAAAAATCCCAAATACAATCTTCCTCGCCTATGGAGGTTCGGCCATGCGAATGGCCATGTGATGAGTTCTTGAGAGAATCCGGGATTTACGATGACTTTTATTATTTGGCTAAGAATGCAGGCCTCACCAACTTCCTCCGCGACCAACGCGAACAGTATCTTCTACTCACTAATATTTTCGTGCAAAATTTTTATTTCCATGCTAAGAAATCACCACCTTCAGTGGAGTTTCATTTATATGACGAGGTTAAGGAGATGTCACTTCTTGATTTTTGTTGGGTCTGCAAGATACCCTTTGAGGGCAGCATCAAGGAACCACATCATAGCGATGTGGATGGGTTTATTGATAGAATTACTGTTGGAGAAACTAGGAAAATTTCAGATGCAAGAATTACCAGTATACATTTTCCTGTTCTATATTACTTTGCGATATTTTCTAGTAGATGCTTAATTGGTTGCGGGAACAGTGGAAACTTAGTGCTCCTGATATTGTCATATTGCACCATGCTTTGTTTCGTGATACTACTTTTAGCTTAGGCGCTATTGTTGCTAAACGATTAAATTTGAACCAAACAAAGGGCCCCATCTTCGGAGGCATCTTTGCTTCATGCCTTGCTAAATACTTTGGGATACCTATTAGACATTATGAGAAAGAGGAAAAGTTGCTGCCCCCTATTTTTCTAGATTATAAGGGTCTGGTAGCACATGATTTTATTGTTAAAGATAAGAAGAAGATTATTAAGTATAAATTGATATTTGATAAAACTTACTTTGAGATTATTACCTTGCCTGCACCCTCTCTTTTTAACATACTTTCAGGCACGTACCTCATCTTACTCGAAGCCATTTATGCATACTGGAGGCTGACACAAGTCCCAGAGCCTGAGCCAGAACCACCACTTCATCCTTATCGTCAGTCTGTTTATCAGTGGGATCCGGAGGAGATCGCCAACCAGTGGCACCCTGAGGACCCTCCTCAGTACACCGGAGAGATGAGCTTTGATCAATGGCCATAGACCAACTTAGGCCAAAAGCCTATGCTTGGGGGAGTATGTATTTCTCACTGACATTACATTCATGTTCACACACTCATTCTAGTTGTCAGTGCTCATACTTTTTGATTGTACTATCCAGGCTAGTTTAATTCCTTTTCTAAGCCTTCTTCTTGTATATTTGAAAAACCTTAATAAAAACCAAAAAAAATTAGTTGTAGCTTTTAGCTAGTTTACTTTCAATGCTTGTAGAAGTAGTAACTAAAAGAAAACCCAAAAATATTTCTCGTTCTTCTTTTGCTTGTTGGGAGCTTTCCCTTGTAAATAGTTTTATTTCTTTTCTTGTTCTTTGTGGGTTGAGAGGAGAAGACCACGATGAAAATGTTGAATGGCTCTCATATGCATTATTGTTGATCTAACCAAGAGCCCATGTTACCTTGTCTTCTCCCTTGTATTAAATGCTTGTAGATTCCAGCTTAGTCCAATGCACGTGCACTATAATTATTATCCACACTATTCGGTCATGCAAGTGAAACACAATAATGACGATATATGATGGATCGATTGAGATGAGAGAAGCTGGTATGAACTCAACCTATCTTGTTTTTGTAAATATGATTAGTTCATCGTTCTTGATTCATCCTATTATGAGTGAAAAATGTTTACAGTGACAATTAGAGATTATAGTTGCTCATGCCATGCTTAATTAGCTAGGAGTTTATAATGGTTTACCTTGCGTGCCAACATGCTATTAAAATGGTTGTGATGTGGTATGATAGGGTGGTATCCTCCTTTGAACGATTCGAGTGGCTTGACTTGGCACATGTTCACGCATGTAGTTGAAACAAAATCAACATAGCCTCCACAATATTTATGTTCATGGTGAATTATATCCTACTCATGCTTGCACTCAGTGTTGATTAATTTTAATGCATGTTCATGACTGTTGTCGCTCTCTAGTTGGTCGCTTCCCAGTCTCTTTCTAGCCTTCACTTGTACTAAGCAGGAATACTGCTTGTGCATCCACTTCCATAAACCCCAAAGTTATTCCATATGAGTCCACCATACCTTCCTATAAGAGGTATCTACCTGCCATTCCAAGTAAATTTGTATGTGCCAAACTCTAAACCTTTAAATGGAATTCTGTTTTGTATGCTCGAATAGCTCATGTATCAACTAGGGTTGTCTATATGTTCCATGCTAGGTGGGTTATTCTCAAGATGAGTGGACTCCGCTCATCATTCACGAGAAAATGGCTGGTAACCGGGATGCCCAGTCCCATGCTTAAATTAAAATAATTGCAAACAAAACTCCCCCAGGATTGTTGTTAGTTGGAGGCACCCGTTGTTTTGGACAAGCCATGGATTGATGTTTGTTGGTGGTGGGGGACTATAAACTTTACCATTCTGTTTGGGAACCACCTATAATGTGTGTAGCATGGAAGATATCGAGATCTCTTGGTTGTTATGTTGACAATGAAAGTATGCCACTCAAAATATTATTTATCTATGTTTCAACACTCGAGCCCTGGCACCTCTACAAATCCCTGCTTCACACTGCGAAGGGCCTATCTATTTACTTTTATGTTGAGTCACTGTCCTGCTATTAAGAAGCACCAGTTGGAGAGCACCACTATCATGTGCATGCATTACTATTAATTTACATTGAGTATGACTATGGCTGATACCATGAATTACAATGCTTAGTCAGTCCTTGATCTTCAGGGGTGCTCTGCATTTATGTTCTGTGGTCTTAGAAAGGGCTAGCGAGATACCATCTTGTTATGTCATATTATGATTGTTTTGAGAAAGTGTTGTCATCCTAGATTTATTATTATTGCTTGCTAGTGATTATGCCATTGATATGAGTAAACATGAGACCTAAATGTTATTGTGAATATGGTTAGTTCATAATCTTTGCTGAAAACTTGAATGCTGGCTTTACATATTTGCAATAACAAGATCAAACAGAGTTTGTAAAAGTTTCTATTTATCACTTTCAATTTGTCAACTGAATTGCTTGAGAGCAAGCAAAGGTTTAAGCTTGGGGGAGTTGATACGTCTCCAACGTATCTACTTTTCCAAACACTTTTGACCTTGTTAATGGAACTAACCCGGACTGACGCTGTTTTTAGCATAATTGACATGGTGTTATTTTGTGCAGAAAAAAAATTCTCGGAATGACTTGGAAATTTACAGAGACACGTTATGGAATTTATAAAAAATATCGGCGAAAGAATCAACACTAGGGGCCCACCCTGTCCACGAGGGTGCATGGCGCCCCCCTGGGGCGCGCCCCCTGCCTCGTGGGCCTCCTGAGGGTCCACCGACATCAACTCCAACTCTATATATTCATGTTCAGGGAGAAAAAATCAAAGAGAAGGATTCATTGTGTTTTACGATACGGAGCCGCCGCCAAGCCCTAATCTCTCTCGGGAGGGCTGATCTGGAGTCTGTACGGGGCTCCGGAGAGGGGAATCCGTCCCCATCGTCATCATCATCCTTCCTCCATCACCAATTTCATGATCCTCCGTCGTACATGAGTAATTCCATCGTAGGGTTGCTAGACGATGATGGGTTGGATGAGATTTATCATGTAATCGAGTTAGTTTTATTAGGGTTTGATCCATAGTATCCATTATGTTCTAAGATTTATGTTGCTATGACTTTGCTATGCTTAATGCTTGTCACTAGGGCCCGAGTGTCATGATTTCAGATCTGAACCTATTATGTTTTCATGAATATATGTGACCTATTTTGCAAGTCAATAGTCACCTACTATGTGTTATGATCCGGCAACCCCAAAGTGACAAAAATCGGGACCACTCCCGGTGATGACCGTAGTTTGAGGAGTTGATGTATTCACTAAGTGTTAATGCTTTGGTCCGGTACTCTATTGAAAGGAGGCCTTAATATCCCTTGGTTTCCAATAGGAGCCCGCTGCCATGGGAGGGTAGGACAAGAGATGCCATGCATGTTCTTTTCCATAAGCACGTATGACTATATTCGGACTACATGCCTACATTACATTGATGAACTGGGGCTAGTTCTGTGTCAGCCTATGTTATAACTGTTGCATGAGGAATCGCATCCGACATAATTATCCATCACTGATCCATTGCCTATGAGCTTTTCACATATTGATCTCTGCTTAGTTACTTTTCCGTTGCCACTGTTATAATCACTAAAAAACTACTACTGTTACTTTTGCCACTGTTACCGCTACTTCCATATTACTTTTCTACTAAATGCTTTCATGCAGATATTAAGTCTCTCAGGTGCGGTTGAATTGACAACTCAACTGTTAATACTTGAGAATATTCTTTGGCTCCCCTTGTGTCGAATCAATAAATTTGGGTTGAATACTCTACCCTCGAAAAATGTGCCGATCCCCTATACTTGTGGGTTATCACATGACAAGGCTACATGATGCTACTCATGGCAAGAGATGATGCATACAAGACCCCCACATCAAAGCAAGTTTAAATGAGGCCGGAAACAACACATAACAATTCTATAAGCTCCCCATATGCAAATTTTGAAATGGTTCCAAATCTGAATAACACATTATGTTCAAGTTGTTAAATAGCAAGTTAAAGTGCACCATGATGATCTACACGTTTTTATAATCAAGTTACATATAAAGTTCATTTAATTCGGAGCTACCGCTTAGAAGATATGAGCAAAACAAGTTAAACATGGCATTGATGCAAAATGCATGCAAACATCAAGCACACATTCTCAAATCAAGGATGCAACATGACATGATGAAACTACATGCAAAACCAAGCAAGTTTCATATAAAGCATGCACAAAATGGAGCAACGGTTCAACATACACTCAAAACAAGATATAACAACAATCTTTCTAAACACCAACTAGGAACTTTGCAACCATCAAAACAGCATGCTACAATAAGTCAATGGGCACAAACTTGATATTCACTTAAAGTAGAGATGACATGCTTCAATACATCTTTACTAATAAGGTTAATAAGCATCATGGTTTATTAACTATGATCAATGCAAAATGCAATGTTCTGTTAAAGATTCATGACTGCGAAAAACTGGGCATATACATGAGCAAAGTTAATATGATGGCATGTTGGAGGCATGAAACAATGATGCTATAGTACAACAACATGGCATAAAAAGGCATAGCATGCTAGTACATAACATGGATCTCAAATAATGCAACATGGCATATACATAGTAGCAACAAGGTCATGGCATTATTCAAGACAAGATGCAAACATGAAATAGCAGATTCTCGGACTTGGAGAAAATCTGGGAATTCAACAAGGAACATTATGATGCTGAATTTGGAGGCACATAACAACAAGCATAGAAATTTTAATAATTATGCAAAGCACATGGGCATGTAGTAGACATGTCATACTCCAACTTCCTCCACGGGAATAACTCGATATGATGCATAGATTCATTACAATGAGCTTTGCAAAATGGAACATGTTGTTAACAGACTGATAGTTATATTTTTAAGCAATTTGAGAGCATGAAAAAAATAGCTACATTAGTCTATAAATTCAAACAAGGTCATGGATGTATAGATCATAACGTGGTCTTCAAAACATGATTACTGAACATCTCCTGATCATGCAAAGATTTGATGGTAGCAACAATTCAACATGGCATCACTATATAACAGATTCAGACTAGCAGAATTTACTAAGTCTTTGAAAATAGCAAACAGTGAGTAGGCCACTTTGCAAGCTCATGGCACTCACAGGAGGACATATCATGGCATGAAATAAATACTACAAGCAAGAGGACATGAAAATGCACCAAACATATATTGGCAATATGCTCATATGATGTTTGCATTAAATCACGCAAAAATAACAAAAGGGCAAGTTATAACAGTTTTTAGCACTTGACAGTAATACGCACTTTTGCAACAGAGAATAACATGACAAGATGAACTCTAATATGAATGCACCCACTACCATCACGTAGACATAGAGAGCATAACATTTGCATATCAAGAACATCACCATAGTATAAACATGCAGAAAGTTACAAGGTACACAAGATGCATGTATGATGTAAAAATCTTAGGGACTTGGTGGAAAAAAAACAGACGAAGCGAGCGTAACATAGCAATTAGCGCCCAGGGCAAGGGATTGGCTGGGAGTGCTCACATTGGGCCCATGGGCCGGCTCGGTGAGGAAGAGAGCAAGCGGGCCGCCGTGGAGGTGGGCCGTTCGGGCGTGCGGTGGCCTAAGCTAGTAGGCGAGGAAAGCGCTGGGCGTCCTCCTCCTCGATCCCGCCTAGATCGAGGAAGGCACGGCCGGCGGCGCCGTCAGGGCCCCGATGAGGTCGTGCGAGGCGGATCCGGAGCGGGAGATTGTCGGGGACAACGGATGAAGGCCAGATTCGGGCAGAGAAGGGTGGATCCGGGCGCGTCGGGGTCGGAGGAGCTCCGGCAACGGCGGACGAACTCGAGGCCACCTTGGGAGCAGGAGGTGTCTTCGGCGGGGTCTGGCTGCAGGCAGCGCGGGTCGGCCGCTGTCAGGACCCCGATCCTAAGTCACACTGATCTAGCATGTAACACATCATATCACTTTGCGGCCTCACGCACAGTATTCCCACGGGTGCCACCTTACCTGGCCCGGGACCGTGTGCGCCTTTTGGTTCACGTATATGATAGTGTCGCTAGCATCCATATGACAAAGAACCCAGGCCGACATCACTAGTCGTAAACCCAAAGTGGCACTAACTTATAGGGACAGGCATACATGACCCAACAACGAACGTGTCGGTCATCAGCGAGTGAATCCGGGCTGTAGCAGCTGGGCTAACAGGACTCCGGAGACACCGCGTGACATTTCCCCGAAGGGATAGACACAGAAACGAAGAAGGACACATGTCGGTCAGCCTAAGTGTTCCAGAGCAGTAGAAAGCTACCATGGCTCACTGGAAGCACTAGGAGACATTTCCCGGTAAGAGAGGCTACCAAGGATAAACAACTAGGTTGTCGGATCCCACACATACCAAGCATTTCAAATCATACACACAATATGCTCGATATGTGCAAACACAACATGGCATCAAAACATAACTCTATGACTTAAAGTATTTATTCAATAGGCTCCGAGGAGCGAGATATTACAAACATGGGTCTCATGACCCAACATTCAGAGCATACAAGTGAAAGCACATGCGGAAGCTTAACATGTCTGAGTACAGACATCTACAAATGAAAAAAAGGCTGAGAAGCCTGACTATCTACCAGATCCTACCGAGGGCACAAGATCGTAGCTGAGGTATCAAGCTAAACGTCGAAGTCCACACAGAACTACTAGCGAGACTGAAGTCTCTCTGCAAAAACATAAATTAAGCAAACGTGAGTACAAATGTACCCAGCAAGACTTACATCAGAACTAACTACATATGCATCATTATCAATAAAGGGATGGTGGGGTTTAACTGCAGCAAGCCAGCTTTGACTCAGTGGCTAACCTGAACTACTACTGCAAGTAACTCTTTTGAGGTGGCACACATGAGTCCACATATTCACAATTTCAATACACCACTATGGATCCGCTCCCGTCTCCCTATGAGAATGCCATCCATAGCACTGACGCTTATCTTGCGCATTTTAGGGTATCCACTTTCACTTGTCTATGAACTGTATAGGAAACCCAGAGGTCCTTTACCATGGAAGCGGCTATTCGAATAGATCATTTATAACCAGCAGGGGTGTACTTCTTCACACACGCTCTCGCCACTTACCACCATGTACACATTGTGTATCTCGGCAACCTTCAAGCGGAAGCCTGGCGAGGGAGTCGGCCATGACCTGACTAACCACACAAGTCTCTAGTCCAGGTTTATCGCCTATTTGGGTTCCATCCGTGAGGATATCCGGCCGGGGTTTCGCTCACGACCCCAAACGACGTGTACAGGGTTCCGCGACACCAAACGGGCGCCCGGCATACCCGGCCACGGTGTATCTACCGCACCATAGCCCACCCCTAGGGTCAGCGCTACGCATGGCCTCCAACACATATCCTACAAACACCAGAAACTAGTTGCAACTCCTGGACAGAGGGCAAGGCCAGTTAATAAGTCAAGAGGGTCCATTGATTTCGGGCCCAATGCATGGTAGTAGCTGTTCATGGATCACAAACACAGAACTCAGTTCCTAAGGACGGCTTCAATGAAACAACCCACCATGTACTCCTACATGGCCTCTCATCGATACCTTTACCAAATCATGTTCACACACTTAGCTCTCAACAGTAGGACATGTTCACACACCTCCAATTCATCCCCGATGAATCAGACCTGACTCAACTCTAAACAGTAGCAGGCATGACAAACAAGCATGAATGAGTAGGCGCATCAGGGCTCAAACAACTCCAACTCATGCTAGTGGGTTTCATTTATCTACTGTGGCAATGACAGGTCATGCAGAGGAAATGGGGTTCAACTACCACAGCGTGTATCAGTTGAATCGTTGTTGTCCTAATGCAGTAAAAGAGAGCAGGAGCGAGAGAGTGGGATTGTATCAGAATGAACAAGGGGGTTTTGCTTGCCTTGCACTTCTGAAGATAGTATAGCTCTTCATCGGTGTCATCGAACTCATTGCCGGAACAACGTCTACTGATGGGGGACAATAACCGACAATAGAGAGTAAACACAATAAATGCAATGAAAAATATGATGCATGAATGTGACATGGCAAAATGCTGTGATTTGAGCTAATGCAGCTAGCAACGATTTAAAAGGAGTTGGTTTGAACACAAGGTTCAAATTCAAACTCCATATGTGATTATTCAAATGCCATTCATTTGATTTGTCCTAAACAGAAGCCATAAGTTGTTCTAACATGCATGGAAAAGGTACAGATGGATAGATTGAATTTTTCTGATAATTTTTCATGTATAAATTATTTCATTTGGAGTTACGGTTTATTTTCTATGATTTTTAGAAGTTTATAAAATTTTCTCAAATAAATAAACCATTTAAGATTTATTTAAATTCCAGAAAAGAATTACTGCGTCAACATGAGGTCACTGTGATGTCAACGGTTCAACAGGGCGGTCCAGGTCAAATATGACCCGTGGGATCCGTGTGTCAGTGTAACAGTGTCTAACAGGACTTAATTAAACTTAACTAACTAATTAACATGTACTGGGGCCCACTATCGGTGACCCTAGGGGTTAATTAAGTGGGAGAGTAGTTAGTCCCTCATAACCACGCCACATCAGCTAAACGGCGTTTAGCCACCGGCGCTATCCGAGGACGCCGGAGTTGCCCTCCCGACTGTTTCCGACGACGGGAGCTCATGTGGCTGGGTTTTACGGACGCAGCGCATCGAGGCGCATCGGTTGGTGGTGGAAGCAGTCGCCGTGGTGGCCAGAATCATCAACGGCATCGAGTTCCGCGGCGGCTGCAGCTCGGCCTCGAGCGGGCACGTTGTTTTAGCGCTGGCTGGAGCGAGAGGCGCGACACATTCACTTCCCGGGGACAGGATGAGCATGCTGGTGCTGCTTGGGAGAGCGGGGGGAGGTCGGGAGCACGAGGCTGGCCGGCCATGGCGGCCAGCGGCGCTCGGGAGCTTGTGGGGCAGTGGCTAGAGGGCGAGCGCGACAAAAGAAGGAGGGGGAAAAGACTGCAGGGCTCACAGCGGATCTTCTGTTACGGACGGCGAGCTCGAGGATGTCCCGTGGCCGGTGAATCGATGACGACAGCCGCCAGGGCAGAGGATGAAGACGGTGATGGTGGTGACGCTGAAGGGCTTCTAGGGTCTCCATCTTTGGCTTAGAGGGGCTTCAAGGCATGGCGGACCTCAGGAACAAGCTGGCTAGGCAAGGGGGGGCTCGGTGGCCGTGGTGGTTCTCATCAGCGGCGGCAGGTGTGTTCGGTGGTGCCGTGCGGAGAGCGGGGGAGGGGAAGGGTCCAGGGGAGAGTGCAGTGGGTGCTGGGCGTCTCCGTGGTGCTCGAATGGGGACGGGGAGGCAGCAGGATGTGGAAGCAGGAGGTGGCCGCGAGTGCGCGCGCAGGCGACATGCCTCTGCCTACTGGCAGAGGTGAAAGAAGACATCGACGCCCCTGGTGGGCTGGGCCGATTCTGTCCTAGGCCAAGTAAACAGGTAAGATTCTGCTCTGTTTTATTTTTCGGTTCTGTTTTCTTTTTATTTATTCATTTTGCCACTGTGTTTTCAATTCAAACAATGCCAAAACATTTTGAATAAATTTATGTTACTTCTCTGGACTAATCCAAAAGAACATAAATTATATCAGAGACATTTGAAGATATATTCCATATATTGAGAATATATATCCAAATTCAACTACAATATTGGTTAATTCAAAAATCCATAAATGGCCAAGAAATATGCTCATCATTTTTGGGAGAGGTTTTCACCTTTATCAGAAATCATGAACATTTTCAAAGGGCATTTTGGGTTCATTGAAAAAGATTTCATTTGAACCTATTTGAATTTCATTTGGTGCTAGGGTTTATCAATCCCCACTTCAATTTTCAAATAGATTTAGACACGATGACATGATTGCTTATGCAACTATCTCCAACCAAATTCTAGGGCTGTGACAGCCGCGGGGTCCGGCAGGCGAATGTCAGCGACAGCGGTGTGAGGCTCCGGCAAGCGGCACTTGGCGGCGCCGAGGTGGAGGCGAGGTCCCTAGAGGCGCGGTCGGGCACTGGGCGCTCCGGGCGGTAGCGGGTGACTCGGGCGGCGGCGGCGAGATCCGGGCCCGGTGGGCCGGATCTGGGCTTCGGCAGGCCCGTGCGGCTGGGAGGGCAGGTAGGCGACGTGACAGCACGGCACGGGCTGGAAGCGGCGGCTGGTGGTGGCTCGCTCGCTTGGGCGGCGCCAAGTGGCAGCAGGGTAGTGGTTTGGCGCGGAAATGAAGGAAGGAGGCGGCTAAAGGTAGGTGGAGGGGCTATGTCGTGGGATTGCCACGGTAGATGTCCTAGTGTGAGGACTTAGTCATGGAGCCATCGCACTAGGTTAGCTTAAAGGGGTTAAACGAGACAAAGGACACGGGAGTTTTATACTGGTTCGGCCCCTTGCGGTGAAGGTAAAGGCCTAATCCAGTTGGAGGTTGTATTGCTAGATCTCGATTACCAGGGAGTGAATACGCTTGACCTAGTTCTCGGTTTGTTGTCTGTTGTCCTTAACTCGCCACCGGGTTGTCCCTTTATATACTCAGGTTGACGCCCGGTGGCTTACAGAGTCCCGGCCGTCTTATAAACATATCTAGCTCGGTAACTTAATTACAACTGCCTTATAATACAAGTCATATACATATGGCGGTTTATACCTACGGGCCTTAAACCGTCTTTGGGCCTTGGGCTCTTCATAAGTCATCCTCAAGAACCGCCATCTTCAATTCCTTCATGGTCTGTCTTGTGAATCGCCAGGAGTATAACCTGGCCCCTCTGGGCGGGTTAACTCAGTAGCTATATCCACAACATTAGGCCCCAGGTTGATTTGAACTTGTTCACATCAATCTTCAACACTTAGAAAAATTCCTTCTCCATTCCTTCATGAGAACTTGTAACTCGCCGTGACGTCATCCTCTAGAATCTTCATAACCCGTTGTGACGTCACCTGTTACTAATTTTACACAAAGTCAAAATCTTTAATGTATCTCCTCCTTTTAATGAATCTCCAAAAATCGAGGCATCTATACTGCCACATATCCATTTTTTGGTCTTTTCGATTCCTGCGCCTGCCATTTATCCATTTGCCTTATAAATAGAGCCCGGGGTCTCTTTCACTATACCCCACACCCCCCGTGCCTCTTTGTCTGTCTTCTTCCTCGCGACGCCCGAGCATGCGAACTCCGTCGCCGCCATCGACCTTCACCTCTACTCCAACATTGGCCGCTGCATCAACATGTTCGGATCAGATCTCCTCCGCGTACCTCTGCTGCTCAACAACCCTGGTTAGTCCTTCTTCCTCTCCACATAGACCCATTAGGGTTTCAGCGGAGTTCATCAAGTTCGTCCTTGTTCTTTGTTGTAGCACTCCCCTTTGAGATGAACTTGGTATCTTTCCCGCGCGGTAATGTTTATAGTACTTATTTTCACTATCAAGGCATCTCCTGTTAAACAGAAGACTCGATCTGGATCTTATGAACTGCTCAAGCACCGTAGTTTAGGTCTAGATACTCTCCATTTATCTGAAACGCTGTAGATCCAAAATTATAACATCAATCTGTGAAACTTCTTTTCCATCACTTAGCAATTTTTCCTTCGTTAGATCCGTAAACCAATGACTACATGGACGGCTTAATTTATTAAACCGTAATCCACTGGGTACCATTAGTCCCCTCTTAAGCCGTCAAACTCCAGCTTAACACCTCTCTTTCCTTCATTATTATTTGTTTTTAACCATAAGCCGGCTCAACCATGTGAACTTAAACCTGCATAACCTTTTTTCAGAAATGGCTAAGACATATACTTCTCGCAATTGGGTCAAATCCCGGGTTACCGAGGAAGATCTGAACAACCATGTCGCCAGTGGCGCCTTAGCCAAAAAGGAGGATATCCACTAGAGAGCTCCTGGTGATGAAGTCCTTCCTCAACCCAAAAATGGGGAAGTAGTTGTTTTTATTGATCACTTGGATCGAGGGTTCAGCCCTCCCGGCTCAAAAAAATTTCATGATGCGCTTCATTTCCTCCAACTGCACCCTCAAGACATCCAACCCAACTCCGTGTCTAACCTTTGCAATTTTCAAGTATTCTGTGAAGCCTATCTTCAAGAGGAACACACAGTTGATTTAATCAGGGAATTCTATTATTTAAACCGCCAGACTGAATTTGTCGACGGACCATGCCAAGAACTTGGTGGAGTCATTATTCAGAAGAGGAAAGATGTCAGTATTCATCATGCCAAACTTCATAGCCACCCCAATGATTGGAACCAAACATGGTTCAACATTAGGGACACCTCCTCAGTTGGTGAGAATCGTCTGCCGTGTTACCATGAGCACCGGCTTAACAACAACCATCCGTTGCCCCAATGTCTTGACGCCAAGGAACGGGCCAAGTATGCGCCTACTTTCTCAAAACTCAGAGCCTTTATGGCCAACGGCTTAATAGGCGTCGATTTTTTTCGGTGTTGGCTGTATTAGAGTATCTTGCCATTAAGTCGTCGCTCCGGCTTAATGTGCGAATATACCGGTGATGTCAAAGATCCTCAGCGCCATTGTGATATTCAGCTATCTGAGGCAGAAGTTACTGAAGCCACCAAAAAATTATTGAATGAGCCTGTAAAAGAGTGCAGCAAAATTGGACTGGTGACCCTTCTGCACGGTCAACCAGCCCCCAGCTGTAAGAATTGCCCAAACTCTTACTTAATCCATATTCTTTTAATATCCTTTTCTAATCTTTCCAATTTTGAATAGGCTGATGACCCATTTTGGAAGAGGAAACCGCAAGATAAGCCGGCCAAAGCACCTCGTATCAAGCACAAGGTCAACAAGAAGCCCACCAAAAAGAAAACCGCCGAATCTGTCGAGTTAAACATTGATGATGATGATGATGATGATGATGACAATCATGAGTCAGAGGTAGAACTTGATTCACATGGCTCCCTTTTCATGCATCTTATTGACAGTAATTGTTATCAGGACGACTATTGGTGTCAAAATCGGCGGATCTCGGGTAGGGGCCCCGAACTGCGCGTCTAAGGCGGATGGTAACAGGAGGCAGGGGACATGATGTTTACCCAGGTTCGGGCCCTCTTGGTGGAGGTAATACCCTATGTCCTCCTTGATTGTTCTTGATAATATGAGTAGTACAAGAGTTGATCTACCATGAGATCAAAGAGGCTAAACCCTAGAATCTTGCCTATGGTATGATTGTATGTTGTCCTACGGACTAAACCCTCCGGTTTATATAGACACCGGAGGGGGATAGGGTTACACAAGGTCGGTTACAAAGGAGGAGATATACATATCCATATTGCCTAGCTTGCCTTCCACGCCAAGTAGAGTCCCATCCGGACACGGGACGAAGTCTTCAAACTTGTATCTTCATAGTCCAACAGTCCGGCCAAAGGATATAGTCCGGCTGTCCGGAGACCCCCTAATCCAGGACTCCCTCAGTAGCCCCTGAACCAAGCTTCAATGATGATGAGTCCGGCGCGCAGTGTTATCTTCGGCATTGCAAGGCGGGTTCCTCTTCCGAATACACCATGGAAGAGTTTGAATAAAAGGACAGTGTCCGACCCTGCAAAATAAGTTCCACATACCATTGTAGACAGGATAATATTTCCACAAATCTAATCTGCTGACACGTTTTGACAGCATGACATCACGCCATGACCCGGTCATTATTCGAACCGTTTCTCTCAACCAGCTCCGCGCATAACGAGAGGCAGTTTTCTTGACATGTCTTGTCAAAGCAGAGATCGTGTCCCCTTTATCACGGGATTCTCATCAATACAAACATGGGTAACCCAGCCGTGCCTGTTGGTATGACTCCTAGATCTTAGGTAAGTCCCAAACGGCCACGAGGAGGACGCCTGATATTCACCCTCTTTATAAAGGGGATGAGGCTTTTTCTTTTTCCCCTCCATGCTCAATCGAATCCTCCCCCCGCCTCGAGTTCTAACACCCAAAGCTCAGGTCAGGTGCTTCAGACCTTCAACTATGTCTGGATCCAACCTTCAAGGTCGGTGGATGCATTGCTCCGTCACAAAGGAGGACATCAAGAAGTTGAGGGAGGCCAAATATCTGACCGCCAAAATTCTGCATAGGCCGCCCGCCCGAGGGCAGGTCGTCCCCACTCTCAAACCCAACGAGAGCGTTTTGTTCGTCTCCCACTTCCTCTGAGGACTAGGCCTCGCTCTAGATCCATTTGTTAGGGGTCTTATGTTCTATTACGGGCTGGATTTTCACGATCTGGCCCTAGATTCCCTTCTTCACATCTTGTCATTTATTGTCGTGTGTGAGGCCTTCCTCCGAATTACCCCTCACTTCGGCCTGTGGATCAAGACCTTCGATGTGAAGCCGAAGATGATCGAGGGGAAGCACGCAGCGTGCTGAGGTGCTTTAATAAGAAAAATCGCTGATGCTCCATGACTAGAGGGTTCCTTCCCAGAGGTGTCCGGATTGTGGCAGAGGGAGTGGTTTTACATCACAGCTCCCCGAAGTGCCAAGTGGGTAGCTGCCCCCACCTTCCGCTCGGGCCCCCCACCACAACTGATGTCATGGATCAGTAGGGGGCTGAGCTGGGGTCCAGCCAAGGATGTGCCAATACTGCAGAGCCGTATCCAAGATCTCTTCGAGGGAGATTTCAGTCTGGTTATGGTAATGCAAGTTATGTTGGTTCGTCGAGTCCAACCTTGCAAACGCCGGCCCCTCCGCATGTGGGAATTCAACCCAGAAGGACCGCGAGTTATTCAGCATTTCCTCGGCATGACGCATGAAGAGATGTACAAATCGTTCTTCGGACCCCAAATAGAGTGTCCGGACACCACCGAGGATGTGGGCCTGAGCTGCAATCGCCCTGCTACCCAAGTAAGTAATCACATGCCGAACCTGCTGTCCTTTTATTTATCATGGCATCATTCTAAAGAGCCGCTCTTTGACCAGGACTGGATAACAAAGGCGATGATGATCAGGTGTTCGGCCCCCCTTCCTGAGGGCTTGGACAATCCGGTACTAGACAAGATGCTTGAGCCGGCGCCTTATCCAGTGCCCTCGAAGGAAGATGACGGGGGGAATAAAGAGGGTGAGAGCGGGCCTCACTCGCTACTCATTCCAGCCGGGGGGATAAGCACCTCCGTGAGGGAGGACAATCAAAGGGAAGAATCTGACATTCTCTCTCCTTGGGGAAGGAAGAGGACTAGCTCTGAAGATCCGGAAACTAAGGTTTCCAAATGGGAGAAGAAATCTTCATCAGAGGGTCCTGCCTCGGAAGGTATTCTTGCCGCACAGTGTCCGCGCGGAGATCAACCCTCTACCGAGTTGTAAGTAATCGAAAAGTACTTTAATAGTGGAAATATCCTACCTTACTTCCAAAGACAATAACCAGCACTTATAAATTGCAGTCCGGATCGTAGCCCGTCTCGACAGAGTTCTTCTTCGGGGGATCTTGTTCCGGAGATGATGGAGAGCGAAACGCCTCCCTCCGACACCCCGCCTCACGAAGCGGGGGAGCTTGAAGTGTCATCGCCAAGGGTATCTCCAGATCCACTAAGGCCGGAGGATAACCCTTTGGCTACCCAGGATTCCCAGTATCCGGCTCTTAAAGAGAGCGACGGCAAGGGTCCATACAATGTGTGGTCGGACACGCTGAAGGATCTTCTGGGGCAAGCGGCCGTCTCGGAAGCGCATCGTATGCTAATGGGTACGGTAATTGAAAGGATTTCATCCACTAAAAGCGGTTTGCATGAAGCCTTTATGAGTCTGCTGAAAGGCTTCGAGGTACGTGAAATAGTGTATGTTTTTGATAGTACCGCATACATTAGGTGTGCCCTATGCAGATAGTAGGCCCTGAGACTCTGGTTGTCATCGCAAACGGCGGAAAACAGAGGATCATAGTCCCAGGTAATAACCAGACCGCCTTTATGTGCAGGTGGCTGAAGCTCCGGTGGCTAGCCGGACTGATGGGTTTGCCGAGCTAAAGCGGCAACTTGATGCGGCAGACGCCGACATCATGCTTGTCAACAAGCGGCTTGACGAGGCATAGGGTGAGTGATTTCTCTAGTGAGCGTCACATAATAAGAGTAGCATGATGCCAGTATCTTTAATATGTTGTGTGACTGTAGATGGAGCTGCCACCGTGGAGACCCTTCGGGCGGAGCTTACCCGAGCCAAGGAGCAAGCCAGGATTAGCAATGCGGCTGTTCTAAAGGCGGCCGAAGAGTTAAGGGCCGAACAGGCCGCGCATTGTGAGAGCGAGGAAAAATAGCCAAGATTGCTGTAGAGTTAAAAGATGGCGCTGATCGTTACCAGCTTCTTGAAGAAGAAAATCGGGCGAAGGCGACGGACCTGGAGAAGGCCCTGGTGGCTGCCAAGGAAGCCCACTCCAAAATTAGAGCGACGAAGGAGGAGCTGAATCAAGCTGCAGATATCGTGTCTGGGAAGCCCTTCTTGTTGCGGACTAGGTTCAGAGATCCGAAGTATGCTCCTCTGGACCGGCTATGGAGTTCGGCGGACGCCTACATGGATTTGGCTGCAAGTGCTACTGATGCGGCCGAGTACTTCAAGGATCAGAAAGGTCCCGAGGTGGAAAGGATGTTCTGGTCGTAGTTTCACACTACAGTCCGTCTGCTGCTGTTGAATGAGCGATTGGCTGAGTGGGCCGAGCTCCATAGGTTGTCCGGACTTGCCATGAGGTCCGTTGTGGATCACCTGTGGCCGGGAGGGCCAAGGCCGAATATCTACTTTAGTTTAGTGCAACAGTTCCTTGGTGATGTGCCACACATCGATGCTGTAAAGAGATCGGCATGCATAGAGGGTGCGCGGATGGGCTTTACCCGTGTCAAGACATACTGGGCAGAGATGGAGGCCACCACTGTTGCGACACAGGGTTCGACCGTAGGCTGAGTGGCTGTCGAGCACTACTTTGAAGAAGTTCTTGATGGCGCTCGTTTGATAGAGGCTCAGTGCTCGAAGAATATTATGTTCTAGTGACATGTATTCCCACTGTAAAAACAATGTTTTATTGAATTATCAAGGCTGTATTAATACTTTTGCCCGAAACTACTATGATGCCTCCTTTGCGGCCGTTTATGTATATATGTATATAACCTGAAAGTTTGCATTCGTTGGCTTCCACCCCCACGCATATAATGCGGGGGTGTTTGCGAAAAATGCACATCCACACTTGATCCAACGTCTTGGTCCGTTAAGGAGGTGATAGCGCGGCGAATGAGGCAATCGGACTATATTGCTTTAACACTTTCACTTAGCCATAGGAGTTTGACAGTGGGGCTACTATATAGCCCCTGGTACTTCTGCGCTCGTCCGAATACGGGGCGTGTACATACATGACCGGGAAATGGCCCTTCGTTAATGCGGAGGAATCCCGAAGATTCCGATGAGTCATCGAGTGGTTGACCAGTCTCTCGCTATATCATGACAGTCAGTTTTCGGCTTTCTATACTGAGGTGCTCATCCGGATGAACCAGGGCACAATCGCAGTAGTTCTCCCAGTGCTACCTTAGCCGATATAACGGAACGTAAGGTACCAAAACATGGGAGCCGGGCAAACCCAACATTTGACCAAAGACATGATTCGGAGCTGATGCATATAGGGCCAAACTTGCGACACCGAACACTCCCTAAGGTGTTCGGTCTTTATAACATATACCGGGCTAAACAATGCCCTTAATAAGAAGACCCATGTGTCCAGGTACGTGCAAAATCCTGGCGCGGCCACATGCCAATAACGCCAGCATCCTTCTCGGTTGTGCGGAGTATCCAGAGGATATGAGCAACAAGAGACAATAAAAAAGGTTTACGCAGGGTCTTAATCTAAAAAGAAACCTTTGGGCGGGTCCCTGCTGCACGTCTGCGCCTGTGTCTCCGTTGTGCCGTGTCCTGGACGGGTGTAGCACGATTATCATTTGTAAAAGGAAAGAACTTAGGTGAAAGTTGCCGTGCCAAAAAAGGAATAATTGGTTATTATCTATGAACTATCAAAATTCAGGAGAAGTCAAGTTGAGCCGGGCTGGCCCTGATTACGCGCGGGGAGCCCCTGGTACCGTTTATGAGGGTTTGATCATCAAACCCGTCTCATGTATATGTGATGGAACGCCGGACTTGTCTAACCGTGTCCGTGGTCTTGACGACCTGCCATTTTTTCTGGTTGGTGAGGCCGTCTAGTTCGTGGCTGTTAGAGCCGCTGCATCCTCTTCCGACGTAAAAAACGTTCGGTATTTCCGCTAAGTGTGATGATGCCACGTGGACTGGGCATCTTGAGCTTGAGAAAAGCATAATGCGGTATTGGATTAAAACGAGCAAAAGCCGCCCTTCCGAGTAGTGCTTGATAATCACTTTGGAATGGAGTGATGTGAAAAGTTAACGTTTCACTTCAGAAGTTATCAGGAGAACCGAATACCACCTCTAGTAGTGGAAAGCCCGTACAGCGGGCCTCTTGGCCTGGTATTACTCCCTTGAAGGTAGTATTATTGTGGTTTATTTGTGTCGGGTTTATCCCCATTTTGCGGACTATGTCCTGATATATCAGATTTAGATCACTGCCGCCGTCCATGAGGACTCATGTGAAATGGTACCCATTTATGATTGGGTCTAACACCAAGGCCATCAGTCCTTCGTGCTGGATATTTGTATCGTGATCCCTACGATCAAAAGTGATCGGGCAGGCCAACCAAGGGTTGAACCTAGGGGTGACGGGCTCTATGGCTCGTGTGCATCGGAGTGCATGATTGCTTCTCCTCTTTGTCACATGGATCACGTTTACGGTTTTAACCTCTGGCGGGAACTTTTTCTGTCCTCCGGCGCTTTGCTGGCGAGGATCATCCTCGTCTTCGCTTGGTGTCTCTTCCCCTTTGTGTTCGGCATTTAGCTTACCGGCCTGCTTGAAGACCCAACATTCTCTATGGGTATGATTTGCAGGTTTGTCTGGGGTGCCGTGAATCTGACAGAGTTTGTCAAGAATTTTGTTTAGGCCAGATTGTCCTTCTCTGCTGTCTTTGAAAGGCTTTTTCCACTGACCTGGTCGGGAGCCCCTGAATCTGGCGTTTACCGCCGTGTTATCTGGGCTACCTTCTTTATTTCGACGCTTGTTTTTGTTGCGTCGTGGTTTACCATTGCCATCCCTAACTTCGGATGTGCTTGGGTCGCTGGTGCTGCTACGGGCCAACCAGCTGTCCTCGCCCGCACAAAAGAGGGTCATGAGGCTTGTTAGGGCTGCCATCGTTCTCGGTTTTTCTTGGCCGAGGTGTCTGGCGAGCCATTCGTCTCGGACGCTGTGTTTAAAAGCTGCTAAGGCTTCGGCGTCCGGACAATCGACGATTTGGTTCTTCTTGGTGAGGAACCTGTTCCAAAGCTTGCAGGCGGACTCTCTGGACTGTTGGACTATATGACATAAATCGTCTGCATCCGGAGGTCGGACATAAGTCCCTTGAAAATTAGCCCGAAAAGCGTGCTTGAGCTCCTCCCAACTTCCAATTGAGTTTTTGGGGAGGCTTTTCAGCCAGTGCCTAGCTAGCCCTTTAAGCTTGAGGGGCAAGTATTTAATGGCATGGAGATTGTCTCCACGAGCCATATGAATATGGAGGATGAAGTCCTCTATCTAGACTCTAGGGTCTATGGTCCCGTCGTATGCCTGTATGTTCACCGGTTTGAATCCCTCTGGGAATTCATGATCCAGCACCTCATCGGTGAAACATAGGGGGTGTGCAGCACCCCTGTATTGGGATGTGCCATGGTGTTCGGACGGTTGCGGTGTTCGGTGTTGGTTTTGTACTGTAGCGCGCTTCCTAGTTCCATAGATGGATCTGGTCGCGCCGGATTTTTGACGCAAGTTCTCACGTAGATCGTGTGTTGACTTATGCGTGACTTTGTTAGCTGCTCTATCGCCTTCACAAGGTGGTGTATCTGGCCGGTTGGCCGTATCATTCTTCGGCTATATAGGCTCTAAGGCCTCGTCGTTGAATTCTGGGAATAGCTTGCGCTTTGGATAGCTATTTTTATGGTAACTTCCACCATACTTTGTTACTTTGTTCCACTTTCTATTGAGCGTATCTCGTGCTACCTTGAGCCTTTGCTTCTGTTTCTTCAGGCTCCTCACTGTGGCGATAAGCCTTCTGCGGAGGTTCTCTTGATCCATGTGTGTTTCTGGGATGATGAGGCTTATCCTTGGCGTCATCGTGTTCGGACGTCGGATCCGTACTATGTTTGCAGTTTTCATCTTGATCGTTTTCTGCCACCGGGGTGGTGCAGTTGTCCTTTCTTCCAGAGTCGAGTGGACTATTATTCCCTCTTGCGCTGTTATCACTGTTTTTGCTATGGCGGGATTTAGAGCGGCGCCGTTGATATCGGCGCTTGGGTTGCTTGGAGGGTGCATCCCCCGATGTCTCTTCGCCATTGCCCTCTCTGGGTGTATCCACCATGTATACGTCATGTGATGAAGTGGTGGTCCGGCGCCCTGTGGGTGGTGGCTCCTGTTTGTCTCCGGCATCGTCGTCCATACCGTCGATGTCTTCGGAGTCGAAGTCGAGCATGTCGATTAAGTCGTCGACAATGGCTACTAAGTGGGTGGTGGGTGGGCAGCGAATTTCTTCGTCGTCCACATCCCATTCTAGTCGGCCAAGGTTCTCAGGACAAGGAGAGAGACCTTAATGAATTTAGCACATCTTCGAAAGGTGAGTGCTGAAATATATCCACGGAGGTGAACTCCATGATAGGCGCCTAGTCGGATTCTACGGGCACGGATGTGAGCGGCTCAGAGTCCGTGGCCGGAGATGAATCCAGTGGTTCGGCGACACGGCTCTCGTAAGGGGTGAAGTCAGTATTTGGCTCTATCGCCACTGAGAGTGCGGCCTCCATGGCGGGGTCTATCCCTCCGCTCTCGGATGGCGCGATTTTCTCCGGGTTAACTGCCGGACTAGTTGCGGATGCGCTCTCCCGAACACTGTCAGACGGCAAAGTTACGTCATACTCGTCGCGATTGTGCGGCGCGTCTGGCATGGGTTCGAATCCGTCGAAGATCAAGTCTCTGTGGATGTCGGCCATGTAGTTCAAGTTTTCAAATCTTACCTAATGGCCAGGGGCGTAGCTTTCGATCTGCTCCAGATGGCCAAGCGAATTGGCCCGTAGTGCGAAGCCGCCGAATACGAAGATCTGTCCGGGGAGGAAAGCCTCACCCTAGACCGCATCGCTAGCGATGATCGAAGGAGCCATCAAGCCTTATAATGATGACACAGTGGAACTCTTAGTGAAAGCACCAATGTCGGTGTCAAAACCGGCAGATCTCGGGTATTGGGTCCCGAACTATGCATCTAAGGCAGATGGTAACAAGAGGCTGGGGACACGTTGTTTACCCAGGTTCGGGCCCTCTTGATGGAGGTAATACCCTACGTCCTTCTTGATTGTTCTTGATAATATGAGTAGTACAAGAGTTGATCTACCACGAGATCAAAGAGGCTAAACCCTAGAAGCTAGCCTATGGTATGATTGTATGTTGTCCTACGGACTAAACCCTCTGGTTTATATAGACACCGGAGGGGGCTAGGGTTACACAAGGTTGGTTACAAAGGAGGACATATACATATCTGTATTGCCTAGCTTGCCTTCCACGCCAAGTAGAGTCCCATCTGGACACGGGACGAAGTCTTCAAACTTGTATCTTCATAGTCCAACAGTCTGGCCAAAGGATATAGTCCGGCTGTCCGGAGACCCCCTAATCTAGGACTCCCTCAATGACGCAGAGGCCAGCCGGGAAGGTGACGCTGAGGTAATTATTATTTCCTCTGGCTCAGAATCTCTGCCAACATAGAAAACCCGTCAAGTAAGCTTACTTGGATCCAAACTTTCTTTTGAAGAAACAACCACATGAAGTTCGCCGCACGACCCGGCATAGCAGCAATGTGATCACTTCTTCCGGCTTACCAGACGCCCCGCCTCGCAAACGCCGTCCAAAGGTCTCATATATTTCTGACATACTTTACCCCAAGGCAGGTTATTTTCGACAACCTCTTAACCCGTCTGATTCAAACTATCAGGGGACTTCCCATTCCTCTTCTGGCGAGTCAACAGGAACACATATTCCTGCTTTCAAGACTGTACCTGGGTAAGCTTATTTCCAACTATTCCAACTTGCATACTTGATCCTCCTCTTGATTTTCATTTATTGTTAAATTTTCAGGGCACAAGCTAAACCCAGCAACGATTTGCCACCACAGGATCATAATGTCGATATTGACCCAATGAATGATAACCCATCTGATGCTAATCCACCAAGTCCTATGAGGACAAACTGTCCTGTTAAACCGACGGTGCAGAAAGATGCTGATGTCACCATTACTGGCCATGGTTTCTGATAACCCACAAGTATAGGGGATTGCAACAGTTTTCGAGGGTAGAGTATTCAACCCAAATTTATTGATTCGACACAAGGGGAGCCAAAGAATATTCTCAAGTATTAGCAGCTGAGTTGTCAATTCAACCACACCTGGAAACTTAATATCTGCAGCAAAGTATTTAGTAGCAAAGTAATATGATAGTAGTGGTAACGGTAGCAAAAGTAATAGTTTTGGTTTTATAGTGATTGTAACAGTAGCAACGGAAAAGTAAATAAGCGAAGAACAATATGTGAAAAGCTCGTAGGAAATGGATCAATGATTGACAATTATGTCGGATGCGATTCCTCATGCAATAGTTATAACATAGGGTGACACAGAACTAGCTCCAGTTCATCAATGTAATGTAGGCATGTATTCCGAATATAGTCATACGTGCTTATGGAAAAGAACTTGCATGACATCTTTTGTCCTACCCTCCCGTGGCAGCGGGTTCCTATTGGAAACTAAGGGATATTAAGGCCTCCTTTTAATAGAATACCGAACCAAAGCATTAACACTTAGTGAATACATGAACTCCTCAAACTACGGTCATCATCAGGAATGGTCCTGATTATTGTCACTTCGGGGTTACCGGATCATAACACATAGTAGGTGACTATTGACTTGCAAGATAGGATCAAGAACTCACATATATTCATGAAAACATAATAGGTTCAGAACTGAAATGATGGCACTTGGGCCCCTAGTGACAAGCATTAAGCATAGCAAAGTCATAGCAACATCAATCTCAGAACATAATGGATACTAGGGATCAAACCCTAACAAAACTAACTCAATTACATGATAGGTCTCATCAAACCCATCATCGTCCAACAAGCCTACGATGGAATTACTGACACACGGCGGTGAGCATCATGAAATTGGTGATGGAGGAAGGTTGATGATGACGATGGCGAAGGATTCCCCTCTCCGGAGCCCCGAACAGACTCCAGATCAGCCCTCCCGAGAGAGATTAGGGCTTGCTGGCGGCTCCGTATCGTAAAACTCAATGAATCCTTCTCTCTAGTTTTTTTCTCCCTAAACACGAATATATAGAGTTTGACTTGAGGTCAGAGGAGCACCAGGGGCCCACAAGGCAGGGGGTGCGCCCAGGGGGGTAGGCGCGCCCCCCACCCTCGTGGACAGGGTGTGGGCCCCCTGGCCTTGAATCTTTCTCCAGTATTTTTTATATATTCCAAAAATAATCTCCGTTGATTTTTAGGTCATTCCAAGAACTTTAATTTCTGCACAAAAATAACACCATGGCAATTCTGATGAAAACAGCGTCAGTCTGGGTTAGTTCCATTCAAATCATGCAAGTTAGAGTCCACAATAAGGACAAAAGTGTTTGGAAAAGTAGATATGTTGGAGACGTATGAACTCCCCCAAGCTTAAAACTTTGCTTGTCCTCAAGCAATTCAGTTGACAAACTGAAAGCGATAAACAAAAACTTTTACAAACTCTGTTTGCTCTTGTGTTGTAAATATGTAAAGCCAGCATTCAAGTTTTCAGCAAAGATTATGAACTAACCGTATTCACAATAACATTTAGGTCTCATGTTTACTCATATCAATGGAATAATCAACTAGCGAGCAATAATAATTAATCTCGGATGACAACACTTTCTCAAAACAGTCATAATATGATATAACAAGATGGTATCTCGCTAGCCCTTTCTGAGACCGCAAAACATAAATGCAGAGCACCCCTGAAGATCAAGGGCTGACTGGAAATTGTAGTTCATGGTAAAACAGATCCAGTCAAGTCATACTCAATGTAAACTAATAATAATACATGCAAATGACAGCGGTGCTCTCCAACTGGTGCTTTTTAATAAGAGGATGATGACCCAACATAAAAGTAAATAGATAGGCCCTTCACAGAGGGAAGCTGGGATTTGTAGAGGTGCCAGAGCTCAGTTTTTAAATAGAGATGAATAATATTTTGAGTGGTATACTTTCATTGTCAACATAACAACCAAGGGATCTCGATATCTTCCATGCTACACACATTATAGGCGGTTCCCAAGCAGAATGTAAAGTTTATACTCCCCCACCACCAACAAGCATCAATCCACGGCTTGCCCGAAACAACGGGTGCCTCCAACTAACAACAATCCTGGGGGAGTTTTGTTTGCAATTATTTCGATTTGATTTGAGCATGGGACTGGGCATCCCGGTGACCAGCCATTTTCTCGTGAGGAGAGGAGTCGAGTCCTCTTGAGAATAACCCGCCTAGCATGGAGGATACAGACAGTCCTAGTTGATAGATGAGCTATTCGAGCATACAAAACAGAATGTTTATTTGAAGGTTTAGAGGTTAGCACACACAAATTTACTTGGAACGGCAGGTAGATACCGTATATAGGAAGGTATGGTGGACTCATATGGAATAACTTTGGGGTTTATGGAGTTGGATGCACAAGCAGTATTCCCGCTTAGTACAAGTGAAGGCTAGAAAGAGACTTGGAAGCGACCATCTAGAGAGCGACAACAGTCATGAACATGCATGAAAATTAATCAACACTGAATGCAAGCATGAGTAGGATATAATTCACCATGAACATAAATATTGTGAAGGCTATGTTGATTTTGTTTCAACTACATGCGTGAATATGTGCCAAGTCAAGCCACTCGAATCATTCAAAGGAGGACACCACCCTATCATACCACATCACAACCATTTTAATAGCATGTTGGCACGCAAGGTAAACCATTATAAACTCCTAGCAAATTAAGCATGGCATAAGCAACTATAATCTCTCATTGTCATTGCAAACATGTTTCATCCATAATAGGCTGAATCAGGAACGATGAACTAATCATATTTACAAAAACAAGAGAGGTCGAGTTCATACCAGCTTTCCTCATCACAATCAGTTCATCATATATCGTTATTATTACCTTTCACTTGCACAACCGAATAGTGTGGATAATAATAATAGTGCATGTGCATTGGACTAAGCTAGAATCTGCAAGCATTCAACTCAAGAGAGAATACAAGGTAATATGGGATCTTTGTTAGATCAAGAATAATGCATATGAGAGCCACTCAACATTTTCAACGTGGTCTTCTCCTCTCGACCCCCCAAAGAAAAGAAAGGAACAAAACTATTTACACGGGAAAGCTCCCAACAAGCAGAAGAAGAACGAGAAATCTTTTTGGGTTTTCTTTTTAATTACTACTACAGGCATGAAAAGTGAACTAGCTAAAAGCTACAACTAATTTTTTTATTTGGTTTTTCTTAAGGTTTTTCAAACACACAAGAAGAAAGCTTAAAGATAAAATAAACTAGCATGGATGATACAATGAAAAAGTATGTTCACCCACAACTGGCATGAGTGTGTGAACATAAATGTAATGTCGGTGAGAAATATATACTCCCCCAAGCTTAGGCTTTTGGCCTAAGTTGGACTATGACCACGGGTCAAAGTTGTAGCTAGGGTCGTACTGAGATGCAGCGGCAATTTCCTCATGAGCTGCAGCTTGGAGGCGAGCTGCCTCCGTCCTCCTCTCGTACTCGCTCGCCTCCTCCCTGCTTATAACATATCTCCCTTTTTCTGAAAGTCAAAGAAAGCAGAAGCAGGGAGAGCAACATGGAAGGTGCACCGTCTGTCAAAGATTAGTCGGTACTGGAGGAACTGATCGTTCCTCTCAACAAACTGATGACGAACCATAGCATTATAATCTAGATAAGCAGGAGGCAACTCAATGTCATCTCCACATATGGGTATACCAAGAAATTTAGCTACACGAGTTGCATAAATTCCACCAGAAAAATCTATAGTTAAACCATTAAGATGCAACCTACGTGCAACAATAGCCCCCAAGTTATATTGCCTATCTCCTAATACAACACTTTTGAGAACACTAAGATCTGGAACACACATATGGCAAGCTTCATCTTTACCATTAATGCATCCACCCACGAAGAGAGCAAAATAATGTACGACGGGAAAATGAATGCTCCCTATGGTAGCTTGCGTTATTTCTCTAGATTCCCCCACAGTGATACTAGCAGGAAATTCTTTAAATTCAGATTTGCGAGGTTCACTAGCACTACCCCACTTCGGGAGTTTACAAGCAGTATTAAAATCTTCTAAGTCCATGGTATAAGATTTATCATAAAGATCAAATAGGACAGTGTGAGAATTGCGCGATGATGTAAATTTAAACCTTCTCACAAATGAATCAGTTAAGTAGAGGTATTGCCGGCACTTATCTACCTCGAAGCTCTCCAGATCAGTGTTACGCACATATGCGTCAAATTCTTCCTTGATGCCTGCCCGAACCATGAAATCCTCTGACAGCCATTCACAAGGCCGCACTTGAGCCTCCCTTGGTACTTCATTCTCCGGCTCGCGTATTGCGGGCCTTGGGCCTTGCTTCCTTGAGGAACCACCTTGGTACATTTTCCTAAACATATTTCTTCCTCTGAAAAATTTCTGAAATTTTTAGTGAGTCAAAATAAAAGTGAACCAAACTCAAGAAAATTGATAGCAACTACTCCTACAAGTGCCTAGAGGCTATATCATGCATTAAAACTACTTTTGACCACATAAATTTGACATGCAAGCTCAAGAACAGGGTCACCTAAGCAGCAAAAATTTGCAATAAAAAAAGCACTAGAACAAAAACTAATTGGACCATTCGAGGAGTCACATACCGAAGAACAATCCCCCAAAACAGTTTTGTGAATGGAGCTTTGAGCAAGGAGATCGAAAATGGCAGCAAGATGAGCTAGAACACGGGTTTGAGCTGGTGGATGATTTTGTGTGGATGCAAGGATAAGTGGAGGGGACCCACGTGGGGTCCACAAGGAAGGGGGCGCGCCCTCCACCCTCGTGGGCACATGGTGGGTCCCCCTGGTGTGTTCTCAGTGGCAAAAATTCTTAAATATTCTGGAAAAAATCATATTTCATTTTCAAGGCATTTGGAGAACTTTTATTTTCGGGGTATTTTTTATTGCAAGGATAGTTCAGAAAACAGACAGAAAATACTATTTTTGCTTTATTTAATATAAATAACAGAAAGTAAAAGGAGGGTATAGAAGTTTGTGCTTTCTAACTTCATCCATCTCATGCTCATCAAAAGGAATCCACTAACAAGGTTGATCAGGTCTTGTTAACAAACTCATTTCGAAAAACATGAAACCGAAGAAATTTCGAATAACACTAGGTTACCTCAACGGGGATATGCACATCCCCAACAATAAGAATATCATATTTTTTCTTGACAGTAGGAAGAGGAAATTCAAAACCTCCAATAGTGATTGTTGAAAATTTTCCAATAAATTGATACTGTGGACTTGAGGTTGTTTCCTCGGAAAGTGCACCGTATGCTCATTACCATTAACATGAAAAGTGACATTGCCTTTGTTGCAATCAATAACAGCCCCTGCAGTAATCAAAAAGGGTCTACCAAGGATAATCGACATACTATCGTCCTCGAGAATATCAAGAATAACAAAGTCCGTTAAAATAGTAACGTTTGCAACCACAACAGCCACATCCTCACAAATACCACAGGTATAGCAGTTGATTTATCAGCCATTTGCAAAGATATTTCAGTAGGTGTCAACTTATTCAAATCAAGTCTATGATATAAAGAGAGAGACATAACACTAACACCGGCTCCAAGATCACATAAAGCAGTTTTAACATAGTTTCTTTTAATGGAGCATGGTATAGTTGGTACTCCTGGATCTCCAAGTTTCTTTGGTATTCCACCCTTAAAAGTGTAATTAGCAAGCATGGTGGATATTTCAGCTTCCAGTATCTTTCTTTTATTAGTAACAATATCCTTCATGTATTTAGCATAAGGATTCATTTTAAGCATATTAGTCAAACGCATATGCAAAAAGATAGGTCTAATCATTTCAGCAAAGCGGTCAAAATCCTCATCATCCTTTTTCTTGGATGGTTTAGGAGGAAGAGGCATGGGTTTCTGAACCCATGGTTCTCTTTCTTTACCGTGCTTCATAGCATTGATTCTTCGATTGTGGGTTATCAAGATCAACAACAGTTTCAATCTCTACAACATTATCATTGCTAGGTTGAGCATCAAGATGAACATCATCATTAACATTATCACCAGGTTCATGTTCATTACTAGATTGTGTCTCAGCATCAGAAATAGAAATATCATTGGGATTCTCAGGTGTGTCAACAAGAGGTTCACTAGAAGCATGCAAAGTCCTATCATTTTTCTTTTTCTTCTTTAGAAGAACTAGGTGCATCAACATTAGTTCTCTGAGAATCTTGCTCAATTCTCTCAGGGTGGCCCTCAGGATACAAAGGTTCCTGAGTCATTTTACCCCCTCTAGTCATAACTCTAACAACATTTTCATTTTTCTTATTATTTAATTCATTGAGCAAATCATTCTGAGCCTTAAGTACTTGTTCTACTTGAGTGGTAACTATAGAAGCATGCTTACTAATATGTTTAAGTTCACCTTTAACTCTAGACATATAATCGCTCAAGTGTTCAAGCATATCAGCATTGTGTTTCAATTGTCTACCAACACAAGCATTGAAGTCTTCTTGCTTAACCATAAAGTCATCAAACTCATCCAAGCATTGGCAAGCAAACTTATAACGAGGAATATCACCTTCATCAAATCTATAGAGAAAATTTACCTTTACTACCTGTGTCGGGTTATCAAGACCATGTTTTTCTTCAATAGGTGGTAAATTCTTAACATCTTCAGCTTTAATACCTTTTTCTTTCATGGATTTCTTTGCCTCTTGCATATCTTCAGGACTGAGACATAGAATACCCCTTTTCTTCAGAGTTGGCTTAGGAGTTGGTTCAGGAATTGTCCAATCATTTTCATTACTCAACATATTATTTAATAGCAATTCAACTTGATCAGCAGTTCTTTCCCTGAAAAGACAACCAGCACAACTATCCAGGTGGTCTCTGGAACCATCGGTTAGTCCATTATAAAAGATATCAAGTATTTCATTTTTCTTGAGACGATGATCAGGCAAAGCATTAAGTAATTGGAGAAGCCTCCCCCAAGCTTGTGGGAGACTCTCCTCTTCAATTTGCACAAAATTATATATTTCCCTTAAGGCAGCTTGTGTGTTATGAGCGGGGAAATATTTAGCAAAGAAGTAGTAAATCATATCCTGGGACTACGCACACAACCAGGATCAAGAGAATTAAACCATGTTTTAGCATCACCCTTTAATGAGAACGGAAACAACTTAAGGATAAAGTAATAGCGAGTTTTCTCATCATTAGTGAACAGGGTGGCTATATCATTTAATTTAGTAAGATGTGCCACAACAATTTTGGATTCATAGCCATAAAAAGGACCAGATTCAACCAGAGTAATTAACTTAGGGTCGACAGAGAAATCATAATACTTATCAGTAATAAAGATAGGTGAAGTAGCAAAAGCAGGGTCATATTTCATTCTAGCATTCAAAGACTTTTCTTTAAGCTTAGCTAATAATTTCTGAACATCATATCTATCATTGCAAGCTAAGAAATCTCTAGCAGTTTCTTCATCCATAACATAACCCTCAGGCACAACATGCAATTCATATCTAGGGGAGAATCTTCATCATCACTTTCATCAATATTATCAATTTCAATAATTTCATTCTCTCTAACCCTAGCAAGTTGTTCATCAAGAAATTCACCTAGTGGCACAGCAGTATCAAGCATAGAAGTAGTTTCATCATAAGTATCATGCAAAGCAGAAGTGGCATCATTAATAACGTGCGACATATCAGAATGAATAGAAAGTGTAGGTGTCGCAAGTTTACTCAAAACAGAAGGTGAATCAAGTGCAGAGCTAGATGGAAGTTCCTTTCCTCCCCTCGTAGTTGAGGGAAAAATCTTGGTTCTTTAATCTTTCAAGTTTTCCATAGTGACCAGCAGATATAAATCCCAAGTGACTCAAAGAATAGAGTATGCTCCCCGGCAACGGCGCCAGGAAATAGTCTTGATAACCCACAAGTATAGGGGATCGCAACAGTTTTCGAGGGTAGAGTATTCAACCCAAATTTATTGATTTGACACAAGGGGGGCCAAAGAATATTCTCAAGTATTAGCAGCTGAGTTGTCAATTCAACCACAACTAGAAACTTAATATCTGCAGCAAAGTATTTAGTAGCAAAGTAATATGATAGTAGTGGTAACTGTAGCAAAAGTAATAGTTTTGGTTTTATAGTGATTGTAACAGCAGCAACGGAAAAGTAAATAAGCGAAGAACAATATGTGAAAATCTCGTAGGCAATGGATCAGTGATGGATAATTATGTCGGATGTGATTCCTCATGCAATAGTTATAACATAGACTAACACAGAACTAGCTCCAGTTCATCAATGTAATGTAGGCATGTATTTCGAATATAGTCATACGTGCTTATGGAAAAGTACTTGCAAGACATCTTTTGTCCTACCCTCCCGTGGCAGCGGGGTCCTATTGGAAACTAAGGGATATTAAGGCCTCCTTTTAATAGAGTACCAGACCAAAGCATTAACACATAGTGAATACATGAACTCCTCAAACTATGGTCATCACCGGTAAGTATCCCGATTATTGTCACTTCGGGGTTAACGGATCATAACACATAATAGGTGACTAGACTTGCAAGATAGGATCAAGAAGTCACATATATTCATAAAAACATAATAGGTTCAGATCTCAAATCATGGCACTCGGGCCCTAGTGACAAGCATTAAGCATAGCAAAGTCATAGCAACATCAATCTCAGACCATAGTGGATACTAGGGATCAATCCTAGGAAAACTAACTCGATTACATGATAAATCTCATCCAACCCATCACCGTCTAGCCATCTTACGATGGAATTACTCACGCACGGTGGTGAGCATCATGAAATTGGTGATGGAGGAAGGTTGATGCCGACGATGGCGACGGATTCCCCTCTCTGGAGCCCTGAACGGACTACAGATCATCCCTCACGAGAGAGATTAGGGCTTGGCAGCGGCTCCATATCGTAAAACGCGATGAGTCCATCTCTCTGGGTTTTTTCTCCCCGAACACGAATATATAGAGTTGGAGTTGAGGTCGGAGGATCACCATGGGGCCCACGAGGCAGGGGGCGCGCCCAAGGGGGTAGGCGCGCCCCCACCCTCGTGGACAGTGTGTGGGCCCCCTGGGCTTTAATCTTTCTCAGTATTTTTTATATATTCCAAAAATAATCTCCGTTGATTTTTAGGTCATTCCAAGAACTTTTATTTCTGCACAAAAATAACACCATGGCAATTCTGCTGAAAACAGCGTCAGTCCGGGTTAGTTCCATTCAAATCATGCATGTTAGAGTCCAAAACAAGGGGAAAAGTGTTTAGAAAAGTAGATACGTTGGAGATGTATCAGTTTCACAGCTCTGGGTCGTCCTACTACCTTATCCGGGCACGACGCCAAAGAAGAACTTACTTCTGAAGATAAGAGCAAATGGAAAGTGGACCTGGAGAGCTACACTCATTTCAGTGCCCAAGACCTCCACTCTGGCTATTTGAATCACCTATATACCAGCCGCGACTTCGAAGTTGGCTTACTGAATTTGAAGAAGGAACTCTATGAGGTAAATATTGCAATCCCTCTCATATAAGTATATTTCCCTTAGCCGCCAAGTTTATGGACATGACGAAATCGAATGTGCGGTAAACTTCAATAGTTGTATAGATAAAACTCAATAGCCAGACTGATGATAATAATACTTCAACTCTGCATATGTAGCCCCCAAGGGTTGGCTTAACAATTAGGTTAAGTCAGGACTTCTGAATATTAAAGATAAACATTGCATCCGTAGCCTCCAAGGGTCGGCTTAACAATTATGTTAAATTGATACTTATCGCTTGTTGAAAAGCAACAACCCAATCAACAGGCTTTATAAGCTGGCTGACATTACTTGTCCGGGTCATAAATATGGCTGAGAACAAAGCAATATGCATTATCCCCCAAGTGCCAAGGATAATACTTGCATTGTGCATGGGGCTTTCAAATTTTGTCTTAAAAAGAACAACATGCATTAGCCCCCAAGTGCCAAGAGTAATACTTGCATTGTGCTTGGGACTTTCAAATTTTGTCTTAAAAAGAACAACATGCATTAGCCCCCAAGTGCCAAGAGTAATACTTGTATTGTGCTTGGGACTTTAAAGAGTAATCATGATCATAACTTTATCTGTGTGTACTGATGTCACGGGCGGAATTGGCTGAAAAGACTCACAGCTTAGTGATCTTAAAGCCAACATCAAAACTTAGCAATCAGAAGCATCCAAGGCCAAGTCTGAACTGAAATCTGCTTTGGAGACTATTGAGTAGCTAAAACAGAACTTCAACTCAGAGAAAAGTGGCTGGGGAACTGATAAGGCAGCTCTATTGAAGAGAGCAGAAGAAGCTGAAACCACGCTTAAACCGGTGACTAATGAGCTATCCGGTTTAAAGCAGCAGATCAATAATATGTCATCGGCCATCTTTGGTAAGAACATATCCCTCTTATGTTGTATGAATCATATTAGGAACGTCTTCCGACTTACCCATAACTTTATTGATACAGGTTCTCGGAGTGCTAAGTTGGGCTCAGATATGCGCATCCGACTTAAGGCTGTCTACACTCTTGTGGAACAGCTATATACTGGTGCCCAACGAACCATTGCTGCAACAATGCATAAGAAGACCCCTTCAACACTTATCCAAGACACTTTGAATCAATTGTCAGTGCTGCCCAAAAGAATTGAGGACTTAAAGCGGGGAGATTTAAGCCGGGCCAAAGCATGGCAGGCCGATCTTGACCCAGAGGATTTGGCCAATGGATGCCCTAGTGTGAAAGAGGATGGATCAGTCTTCAGTGATGATGACTTCGCAGAAATCGCAAGAGCTATGTGTCCATTAGCAAGCAAACTAGGTATTGAAACCAGCTTATCCATGTATTAGGCGGCTTATGATGCCGAGAACAAGAAGATTGGCATGCCGGTTCATGAGCCAACAGATCTTATTCCTCCGATTCGTAAGCACACATTTGCCCCTGACATTGATCCACCCAATCTTATTGATGATGAGGCTGTGTTTAGAGCATTGACCGGTATCAACTGGGCTACGCCTAACTTCTAGCCAATGGATAAGCAAGGAGTTGAGGACGAAGAGGAGGTGCAAGAAGATCTGGAAGCTTCAACCTGCCAACAATTATAAGCCAGTGTACTTATTACAATATTTTACTATACTGATAACTTTGATGAACGCTTTGGGCCATCATATGCCTTGTAATAGGCTAGCTTAAACTCTTGATCTGCTATGCCATCGTGCATATTTTGCTTTGCATGATACTATGGATCTGCCAATTTAAAATCCGACACTTTGTGCTTATGACATTAGCAATTTAAATTTGCTCCTGCATACAAATAGATTGCAAGTGTCCTGGCGGTTTACCGCTAGACGGGTCATAACACCCAATATAAAACCACTGGTGACCAAAATAGTTCATAACCAGGGCCGATTTAACCATAACCATATCTAATCATAACAAATATATCATACCTGTGATATTTGAGTATACTGCCGGCTTATTATACCAATACAGTAAGGGTGATAACCCAAAATTTTGAACACATAATGTTCTTTCTCAATTGTCATGTACTGCCGGCTTATAATGTCATAAACCGGAAGGGGTAACAGCCCAAACCAGAGAGCATAAAGCTTCCAAGTAATTTAATATCATCGTATACTGGTGACTTATAGTCCAAAGCCAGGTCGGGTTAATAAACACCGGATATTTTCTTATCATATACTGGCAACTTATAGTCCAAAGCCAGGCCGGGTTAATAAACACCGGATATTTGTGACAGTAGAAACCTCATTTGGTTTTTAACATGTCTTAAAAGATAATCCTAAAACAAAATTTCCAATAGAAAACAAAATAAAACAAGGCATTTCATAGGCTACCAGGCCTAAAGATCAAGTGCTTTCAAGGGCCGCACAGTCACTGAGTTATAACTTCATACAAACCTTATAAGTCAGACCTCACATAACCAATCGTCGTTTTAACTTTGACAAGTTCAGGGTCCATATAAGATTGACTTGTCAAAAGTACGGCGGGTCATTCTAGGATTACCTGGGTGGAGTGGAGGACTTAAAAAAGGCAGGTTAACCCAGATTTTTAGGTGAATACACCTGGCTTCCAAGCCTGGTTTTTAAGCCTATTAGAAGGGTCACAAAAAGTCTTGTCCGTTGAAAAAAGAGCCCCCAAGTAATATTTTTGAGCAGTGCTCAATGGGCACCTATGTTTGAGTTGTGCTTTGCAACATACTCTCTTTGGGCCTTTTACCCTGGGTGGCAAGCCCCCAAGTGTTTTATAAATGTGGCATATAAGCCGGATCAAAGGGTAATCATAGCTTTGCGCAATAAGACGGAAGCCCCCATGTGACCATATGAAATTTCCATAGACTCATTGTTATTAGAAATAAAATGACAGAGGCCCTGCTTTACCAGGGATGCCGGATTTATTATTTTTATCATAATATATACACTGTCAAAATATGCACATCAAAAGAGCCTGTGTCTTAGGTATAGTAAGGCCAAACATGAGCAATATTCCACGGCCAGCAGGTCTCCTCCTCCGACGTGCGTGAGTCTCTGTTGTCTCGAACATCAATAAGGTAGTATGACCCATTGTTCAGATTCTTCATGACCACAAAAGGTCCTTCCCAAGGCGGGGATAGCTTGTGCATATCAAGTTGATCTTGGATAAGCCGAAGCACCAAATCACCTTCCTGAAAGGTTCTGGTTTTAACCCGGCGGCTGTGATAGCGGCGCAAATCATGCTGGTAAATCATTGAACGAGCCATCTCAAGGTCACACTCCTCATACAACAGGTCAAGTGCATCCTAACGTGCTTTTTCATTATTAGCTTCAATATAAGCCACCACGCAAGGTGAGTCGTGACAGATGTCACTGAGAGAACTGCTTCTGCTCCATAAACCATGAAGAAAGGCGTATAACCCGTAGATCTGTTGGGGGTAGTATTGATACTCCATATGACAGATGGTAACTCTTCCACCCAACAACCCGATGTTCTCTGCAAAGGAACCATAAGCCGGGGCTTGATGCCTCTCAAAATTTCTTAATTGGCTCTCTCAGCTTGACCATTAGATTGGGGGTGAGCCACTGATGACACGTCAAGCCGGATATGCTCATGTTGACAAAACTCTTTCATAGCACCCTTGGATAGATTAGTGCCATTATCAGTTATGATACTGCGGGGAAAACCAAAACGGAAAATCAACTTCTTAATGAATTGAACCGCCGTCGCCGCGTCCCACTTACTGACCGGCTCTGCCTCAACCCACTTTGTGAATTTATCGACTGCTACCAGAAGGTGCACTTTTTTATCCTTGGACCTTTTGAAAGGTCCAACCATATCAAGCCCCCAGACTGCAAATGGCCAAGTAATTGGAATCATCCTCAATTCTTGAGCCGGCACATGTGCTCGTCGTGAAAATTTTTGACATCCATTACACTTACTGACCAGGCCTTAGGCATCAGCATGAGCCGTCAGCCAATAAAATCCATGACGAAAAGCCTTAGCCACAAGAGATTTAGAGCCGGCATGATGACCACAATCTCCTTCATGAATCTCTCGCAGAATCTCATGGCCTTCTTCAGGTGAAACACAACGTTGAAACGCCCCTGTGACGTTGCAATGATGTGGCTCTCCATTGACAATGGTCATTGATTTGGACCGCCGGGTTATCTGCTGGGCCAAGGTTTCATCCTTAGGTAACTCGCCCCGGGTCATATATGCCAAATATGGAACCGTCCAAGCAGGAATTACATGAAGAGCTGCCACCAATTGCGATTCTGGGTCAAGAATAGCAAGATCTTCCTCTGTAGGCAACTTGACTGAAGGGTTATGCAGAATATCTAAGAAAGTATTAGGTGGCACCGGCTTACACTGAGATCCTAGTCGGCTTAAAGCATCAGCCGCCTCGTTCTTCTTTCGATCAATATGCTCAACCTGATATCCCTTGAAATGAGCCGCAATAGCATCAACCTCTCGACGATAAGCTAGCATGAGTGGATCCTTAGAATCCCAAGTACCAGAAACTTGTTGAGCTACCAAATCTGAGTCGCCAAAGCACCTCACCCGGCTTAATTTCATCTCCTTAGCTATTCGAAGACCGTGGATCAAGGCCTCATATTCAGCTCATTGTTAGTGCAAGGGAACATCAAACATAGAACATAACAAAATTTATCACCTCGAGGGGAAGCCAGCACAACTCCAGCCCCCGAGCCCTCCAATTGCCTGGACCCATCAAAGTGAATAGTCCAATACGTGTTATCTGGTTTTTCTTCAGGCATCTGTAGCTCTGTCCAGTCATTGATGAAATCCACCAGTGCTTGAGACTTGATGGCCATGCGGGGCATATACTTCAAACCATGAGGTCCAAGCTCAATGGTCCACTTGGTTATCCGACCTGTGGCTTCTCTGTTTGGAATAATATCCCCTAAAGGAGCAGAACTAACCATAATTATGGGATGACCCAAAAATATTGCTTAAGCTTCCGGTTGGCCATGAACACCCCGTATACCACCTTTTGCTAG
Organism: Triticum urartu; assembly: GCF_056163025.1. Taxonomy (NCBI): domain Eukaryota; kingdom Viridiplantae; phylum Streptophyta; class Magnoliopsida; order Poales; family Poaceae; genus Triticum; species Triticum urartu. Next base: position 349,780,069 of record NC_141879.1, on the reverse strand, counting down.
TGCGGATACCTCTACTTGGACTCAATAAGTACCTCACTGATGTAGTAAACCGGCCTTTGAACTGAGTAGTCCTTGCCTGGATCCTTCCGTTCTACCACAACAGCTACGCTGACAGCTCGGGCATTAGCAGCCACATACAATAACAACGGCTCCTTATCAACAAGGGCAGCAAGGACGGGCGGCTCAGCCAGCTGCTTCTTCAGGTCCTCGAATGCTGCATTAGCGGCATCACTCCAGGCAAAGTTATCTGTCTTTTTCATCATCTGATACAGAGGGATGGCCTTCTCTCCCAACCGGCTTGTGAACCGGCTTAAAGCTGCTATAAGACCCGCCAGACGTTGAACATCATTGATACATGTCGGCTTAGCCAAAGAAGTAATGGCTTTGATCTTCTTCAGATTAGCTTCAATGCCTCTGTTAGAAACCAGAAAACCAAAGAGCTTGCCTGCTGGCACACCGAAAACACATTTGGTTGGGTTAAGCATCATCTTATAAACCCGGAGGTTATCAAAGGTCTCCTTCAAATCGTCTATCAATGTTTCCTTCTTTATGGATTTCACCACTATATCATCCACATAAGCATGAACATTGCGCCCCATCTGAGTATGGAGACAATTCTGCACACATCGTTGGTAAGTCGCCTAGGAGCTTTTGAGCCCAAAAGGCATAGACACATAACAGAAGGCTCCAAAGGGGGTGATAAAAGTTGTCTTCTCCTGGTCCTTAACTGCCATCTTGATCTGATGATAACCAGAATAAGCATCCAAAAAACTCAGAACGCTCACAACCCGTCGTAGCATCAATAATTTGATCAATACGAGGGAGAGCAAAAGGATCAGCCAGACAAGCCTTGTTTAAATCCGTGTAATCCACACACATACGCCAAGTGACGTTCTTCTTAAGTACGAGCACCGGGTTAGCCAACCACTAAGGATGAAAAACTTCAACAATGAACCCGGCCGTCAAGAGCCGGGCCACTTCTTCACCAATGGCCTTTCGCCTCTCTTCATTAAAACGACGGAGAAACTGCTTCACCGGCTTAAACTTTGGATCAATATTAAGACTGTGCTTAGCGAGTTCCCTTGGTACACTTGGCATGTCAGAAGGCTTCCATGCAAAAATGTCCCGATTCTCACGGATGAACTCGATGAGCGCGCTTTCCTATTTTGGATTCACATTAGCACCAATGCTGAACTGCTTAGATGAATCACCAGGAATGAAGTCAACTAGCTTGGTCTCATCCGCCGATTTAAACTTCAACGTCGGGTCATGCTCTGTTGTTGGGTTTTTCAGAGATATCATGCCAGCCGGGTCAACATTGTCATTATAGAACTTTAATTCTTCCGTGGCAAAAATGGACTCAGCATAAGCCGCATCCTCTTCTTCACATTCCAGAGTTATCTTCCGGCTTCCATGCACTGTGATAGTTCCCTTGTAACCTGGCATCTTGAGCTGCAGATAAACATAACAAGGCCGTTCCATGAACTTAGCATAAGCCGGCCGCCCAAACAGAGCATGATAAGGGCTCTGAATCTTGACCACTTCAAAGGTTAATGTCTCAGCCCAAGAATCATATTCATCCCCAAAGGCGACCTCCAAAGCAATCTTGCCTACATGATACGCCAACTTACCAGGCACTACCCCATGGAAAATAGTACTAGATGGCTTAAGATTTTTATCAGTCAACCCCATCCGACGGAAAGTATCATAATAAAGTATATTGATGCTGCTACCTCCATCCATGAGCACCTTAGTGAACTTGTACCCTCCAACCTGAGGTGCCACAACCAAAGCCAGATTACCCGGATTATCAACCCGGGGTGGGTGATCCTCTCGACTCCACACAATGGGTTGCTCAGACCAACGCAAGTAACGGGGAATTGCCGGCTCAATGGTATTCACAACCCTTTTATGGAGCTTCTGATCCCGCTTGTATAAACTTGTGGTGAAGAAGTGCTATTGCCCACTATTCAGCTACTTCGGGTTATTCTGATAACCAGACTAATGCTGCTACTGGTTGCCCTGGCCAGACTGTTGATGAAAACCGCCTTGATTGCCGCAATTGCTTTGATTACCTTGGAATCCAGAATTAGAGCCGCCACCACCATAACCCGGACCATGAGAGCCGGATCCTGAGCCGCCACCTGGCCCATGATTGTCTTGAAAGAGATTGGAATTTTTGAACTCCTTCATGATGAAACAATCCTTCCAAAGGTGATTGGACGGTCTTTCATGTGTACCATGCCTTGCACAGGGTTGATTCAGCATTTGCTCAAGACTGAAGCCTGATCCCCCCAAGCCGTGGGGGCGGTTTGCCCTTACGACGCTGACCATTATTCTGTGCATTGGTGTTTTGTGACGCCCCAAGACCGGAGCTTCGGGTGCCTTTCATGATTTCCGGGTTTTGTCGTGTGATTTATTTGGTCCGTTGCATTTCATCATTGCATCATGTCCATTGCATCATGTCATCATGCAACCCGTTTTAAAACTCAACTAAATAAATTGCATGGATCTTTGGGCCATTTAAACCGAGGGAATTCACATGGTGATTCTCTTTATAACTTATCCTCCCAATATTAGGGAGCTATATCAAATATTCATTTAATTTGGAATTTATCACACCACACTTGCAAAAATAACCCCATGCCTTTTCTACTTCAAGTTTCACCTCCAAACCTTGGCAACAATTCTTTATCTCTTTTATCGAGGCTCCTCTAAAAATCCGAACATTTTTTGGACCTTCCTTTAACCTAGTCTGAGTTCAAACCCATTTGAATTAAATTCAAATGAGTTTGAATTTATACCTTTCATTTCTGCCACTTCTAATTTTCATGGGTCAAACTCATTTTTGTGACACTGAGAAAATACCCTCCTGCGCAAGCTCCACCCCCTAATCACTCTTTCTTTTCTTCCTATCCCTATTTTTTTTTACTTTTTTCTAGACAAAGAAGAGAGCCCAGCTTGGCCTCCCAACTCGCGCGCCGGCCCATCTACTTCCCGGCCCAACCGACCCCTTCCTAACCCTAGCACTCCCGCATCGCTCTCTCCCTTTCCTCGTTCCCTCACCGCCGCCAGAAGCCATCTCCCCTGCTTGATCCCTTCCTCCCTCCTGTTTGTTTGCCGTCAGAGAGAGACACGGAGATAGCGGCGCGGCACCATGCTCGACCCCCACCTCTCGCATGCGACTCCTTCGCCCCTCATCCCCGACGCCACCTGCCTCCACTGCTTCGAACACCGCACCACCAGGCCGCTTGCTCAGCCCCGTTCCTTTCTTCTCCACCCCGTTCCCTTCCCTGAGCTCTCGCTCTCTCTCTTGGATAGCAAGGCCTCCATGGACGCCAAGCCGCCGGTTTCCTCCGCGTCCTCACACCCTGCCGGACCTCCGCCTGGCCCCGCTTGTCCGCTACCGCTGCCTGTTGTTGCCCCGGCGCTGACAGCCATCACCGCTGCTCTGCTTCGTGTCGAGAAGGAGCAGCTCGCATGCCCGAGTTGACCTTTCCCCTCGCCTTCTCCGCCTCGCAAGCCCTGCGAGCTACCACATCTTCTCGGAGCCCATTGTCATGTCTACAAGTCCTGCCGGCCACCGAGAGCCGCTGCTCTGCCATCGCCTCCTTGCTGCTACCCACTCAGGTCCTTGTGTTTCTTCGTTTCGGACCATGAAGACCGGCAAGATCGACTACGTGGACGCCGACTCCACAACCACCGAACAAGGAGATGCCAAGGACATCTTCGGGGTTTTTGTCAAGTCTCGTTCCGATGAACGTACACGCAACACCGACGTCCACGAGCACCTCATGCTAGCCGTCCACACCGACCACATCAACCCGGCAAGTCCGAAGACCCCAATGTACCCCGACGTCGATGACCCTCAAGTCTGTCTACGTGGTGATGCGCCAAGTACCTTTACCGCCATCTTCGGAATCGCCAAGAATGCCAAGACCCCTTTGTGGATTTCGACAAGTACGAACACCGTCGCCGTAGACCCCGTGGACGTCAAGTCACTCGCCGTGACCCCGAACATCTACGGAAACTTGTGCGACTAAGAACGTGAATGACTAACGTCGCCAAGATCGCTAGTACCACTACCATCGCCGAGGATCGATAGTACAACAACTTCCACTACCGTCGCCACGAGAAGGACAACTTCCCACAATGACCCGTGAACAACTACTTCCACGATGTCCGTGTACCACTACCGTGGCGAGAACGCCTACTTCCTTTACCGGACTCGAACCACTCCGTAATTGCACTTTTGGGAAGGTATAACCGCCGGAACGATGCCCGTGGACCGTATGCATGTGATGTATTGTATGAGATACCCATGTTTCACTACAAAAAAAAAGACACATCCGTGACATTTTGGGCCGAACGAATTTTTTTCTATCATACATATGACACTTCTATGACGATAATTGTGAAAAAACCCGGTATCATCATAGATGTGGCGGGCTCCTACTTCTATGACAAAAAATCATGACTGAAAATCGGCTTTTCGTCCTGGGCGGGCTGGAGACGCAGCTGCATGACATTCTTTGGGCCGTCCATGACGGAAAAAACCGTGGTAGAAGCGAGGGAGAGGAAAATTTCGGGGAGTTCCAGGTTACGGTGGGAGGTCGGAGGCTGAGCGATGCGCGTTTCTCTCGTAAACGTACACGCGTGTGTGCGAGGCGTTGGCTCTAACTGAACCCGAGTGAGGCGTTGGGCTCTAACTGAACCCGAGCAATTGCACTGCAGGCTATGCGTTACTGAACCCGAGCGATCGATCGACAGCTGTTCACTGAACCCGATCGAGCGATTCCTTCGCTACTCCTGCTAACTGAAGCCGATCGATTGGATGAACAGTGAGCGTTGCGGGGGGGGGGGGGGGTTGGATGAACAGTGAGTGGTGGCGTTGCCTCTGGATGAACAGGACCCCGTGGTGTGGAGGGCTGGATGAACAGTAGACGGTGGAGGGGTGCCCGTGGAGGGGTGGTTGAACAGGACCCAGTGGTGTGGAGGGCTGGATGAACAGTAGATGCTGGAGGGGTGGTTGAACAGTAGCCGGTGGAGTAGCGCACGGTGGAGGCTGGATGAATAGGAGCCCGTGGAGGCTGGAGGAGGTCGACGGTGGAGATGAACAGTATCTCGTGGAGTCCCATTTTGCGATACGCCACACCCCTCCCGGTGAACAGGACCCCCGTTTCGACCGTAGGAGGTCCGTTTCGTCCGTTTTGCGGTACGCCGCACCCCTCCCGATCAACAGGACCCCCGTTTCGACTGTAGGAGGTCCGTTTCCTCCGTTTTGCGGTACGCCACACCCCTCCCGATCAACAGGACCCACGTTTCGACCGTAGGAGGTCCATTTCCTCCATTTTGCAATACGCCAGACCCCTCCCGATCAACAGAACCCCGTTCCGAATGTAGGAGGTCTGTTTCCTCCGTTTTGCAGTATGCCAGGCCTCGTTTCCATCACCTGTTCCGTCCAAGCCCTCCCGATGAACACGACCACGCATTCCGTTCCAACCCAACCGGTTGGCTCCCATGCGTTCTGTTGCCTCCCGATGAACATGACGCATTTCGTTGCCTCCCCATGAACACGACGCATTCCGTTGCTTCCCCATGAACACAACGCATTTCGTTGCCTCCCCATGAACACGACGACGACGATGTTTCTCCGTTCCGACCCAGCCATGACCACGAGCCCTGGCCGTACGTATGCGTGAGTAGGCGTTCGAGACCCTGCCCGTATGTACACATACGTGGTCGTATTTTCTTTCTTGCACCCTGGCCGCTGTACGTACGTGTACATGGTACGTGCGCGCCTCTACTACGATGCGTGCGCGCCTCTACTACGACACGTGCGCACCTCTACATCGACCAGTATGTACGTACACGTTCGCGACCAGAATGACAACGCTACTATGCTTCGACCAGGTGGGTCTCGACTGTCAGGCACTTCCTTGCCTGCGAAGGTGTAGCCGGTGGGTCCCAGTAGTCAGGGGGCGAATCGTTTTGTTTTTTTTGCCCGGACGCACTTCCTTGCATGCGAAGGTGTAGCTGCTGGGTCCCAGCAGTCAGGGAGGTGAATCGTTTTTTTTGCCCAGACGCACTTCCTTGCGTGTGAAGGTGTAGCTGGTGGGTCCCAGCAGTCGGGGGGGGGGGGGGGGCAAATCGTTTTTTTTTCGGACGCACTTCCTTGCGTGCGAAGATGTAGCTGGTGGGTCCCAGCAGTCAGGGGGGCAAATCTTTTTTTTCCTGGACGCACTTCCTTGCGTGCGAAGATGTAGCTCGTGGGTCCCAGGAGTCTGGGGGCGAATCATTTTTTCACAAAATACGGTGGCCCATCCGGTGGGTCCCCGCTGTCAGGTGGAGGAATAATTATTTTGCGCGTAATAAGGAGGAACTTCCTTGCAGCTGCCGTGGACCCAGCTGTCAGCCTGTCCACGTACAGTCCACGTCCGATGGAAGTCATTCCTTGACCACATTGACCACGCCGCGCCGAGAGCACCAGGGCGGTGGACGACGGCGAGGCCTAGGAAGGGGACGACGCGGAGCCGGGGAAGACACGACAGTGGATGCACACTGGTTCGGCTGCGCTGCCATCGCAGCAGAATAACAGGGGGTGTGGGTGAGTGGAGGGATGGCCTGGCCAGCGATGGGAGTAGTAGGGGGAGGTGAGGCCTCCGCGGCAGCACAGCCGGCCATGGGAGGCAGGAGCGGGCGGCATGACCGGCGCTGCTTTGGGCGGCTGGAGCAAGAAGACCAGAGGTTGAAGAAGCACGACGGCCGTTGGATGGACATCCTACGGTCACTGCAGCTAGAATCGTTTATATTGACTAAGTTGACAAAGCCCTTGGTACGTCAACTTAGTAGGCCCACAGGCCAGCTTCCGAAACGTTGCACCCAGATGTCAGGGGGAGGAATCATTTTTTGGGCAGGTGAAGCTAGAATATCCGAGATTGAAGAAGAATCACGGCATCCATTGGATGGACATCCAACGGCCACTGCTGCTAGAACCGTGTGTTGACTATAAGTTGACAAAGCCTTGCATACACGTCAACTCTATTTTTTTAGGGGACGCGTCAACTTAGTAAGGACAGAAGTGTGTGGCAGAGAACTTATAGCCCATTTGAGATTTGTAAGAATGTGTAGTCCATTTTTGAATTCTAATGGAATTTACTACATCCCATTTACAGTTCATTAAAACTACAGCCCATTTCAACCAACCGTTCAAAACAGAATTCAATAAAATTTCCCACATTTTGATGGGATCCGAAATATTTTTATCCCGAAATTTCTAGTCAGATTAAATACAATTTCAATATAAATTTATATTACGTAAAAATCCAACGAAACATTGCACTCGCAACAATTAATGAAATTAAAATTTTCAATATCCAAAAAAAATATTTTATAAAGTAATCACGTGTTTGGTGCATTTTTTATAGTTACAGCCTAGTTTTTATAATTACATCTCATTTATTATTTCTTAAAGCCCATTTTCTTGTTAAGCCTAATGCATCCCTCCTAGGAAAGATTTGAAGTCCAGCGAGGCAGAGAATAACAACTTGACCTTGCTTGGGTATTCCTAAAAAAAGTATAGCTGGGCTAGCCATTTTTAGCTTGAAAAAAAATTAATATCTTGGCTGGATATCTGGCCTGGGCTAGACGGGCCACAGCCCGCCCGGTTAATACCTGCAGCAATGTTTTCGTTGTTGTTCAGAGGAGAAAAATTAATATCTGGGCTAAACATCGAAAAACTCTGCAGTGCTCACACCTCAAAAAGACAAATACTGCTCGAGCTGCTTGGTCCCAGCTGTCGGTCGCTTCTTGTGCAATTCTCTCATTTATTGACAACTCCCTCCTTTCCGGTTTATAAGGCGCAATTCAAAAATCTCACCAACCAAGGTAGATGATGAGTGGTGGAATGTTTTTTGTAGTTTGCAAAAGCACCCAATTAATGCTCTTGTTTTCCTTAAAAAAGTATGTTTACGAATACATTACTTGCAATGCATGTATGCATAAAGTGCATGCATTGGTCAGTTTTCTCTTAATACTTGCATGGAATGATTTAATGCACCTTGAAGTCTGAACATGTGATGAGGAACAACCAAATTGAGTCTTATAAAATGGAAAAAACTAAAATTTTGAGATAAGCCCTATAAACCGGAAAGGAGGGAGTACTACATAGGTTGACAATGGTGTGGGACCGTGTTGTCAGGAAACCAAGAGGAAGCAAAATAAATTATAGTTTTATATATATATATATATATATATAACAAGGAGGCACTTGCGTACGTGAGGCTATGGACTTGGTGGGTCCCCATTGCCATCCTCTCCAAGTAAAGTCATCTTCTTGCCCGCGCGTGCTTTCCACCCGAAACAGTCAGCGCCGCCCGCCCCGCTTCCCGGTGCAGGCGATTGCTCCGCCTTCAAACGACACAAGTACCGTCCGTCCGTCCATCTGTCGCCCACATTAATGATATGCGGTTGCCGAGGCGGCTACTCCGGCGCCCCACGTCCGTCCCTCCGCCCGCCCACCATTGCTATATAAACTGCTGCGCCGGCCATAGCCACAGTCATCCGCATCCGTTCCCTTTCTCCTGTCCACACCGCTACTGCCCACCATGGCTTCCTCACGCTCCACCACTCTTCGGGGTAGGCGGACTATAGACCACAAGGAGATGGCAGCCATTCCTGCCGACCAGCTGGCCGGCAGGCAGCCGGAGGACGACGACGTCCCAATGGAGAACATAGTAGTCGGCGATTCGGCGCCAACCCCCTCCTCCGCGCCATCCTCGCCGGTGCATTGCACCATGACCATCGGCGAGGCTCGTGCCCAATACATGGACAGGGTGAGGCAGATGCGTGAGGAGCAGTTCCAGGAGGCGCAGGCCGACGCCGCCTACAACCACCATCTCCTCCAGGAGCACCTGCAGGCGGAGGAGCAGATCGCCGCGGAGCGGGCGGAGCAGGAGGCGCTGCTCGACTCGTACCGCTCCGCCCGCAAGGGCCGCCTCAAGTGCTGGCGGTACCGCATGCAGGTGGCGGAGGCTGCGGCCGCCTACAAAGAGGCTAGCAAAGAGGGCGATGAAGCGGGCGAGGCGCTGTTTGGTGAGACCGAGGACGAGACAGAGGACAATGACAGCTCCGACGAGTCCCCGCTCCGCTGGCGTCGACGAGGCCCTACTCCGCCGAGGCCCCGCGGTGCCAACAACAAGGCAGAGGACATCGCCGGCTTCGCCGAGGCCCCGCCCCGCCAACAACGAGGGAGAGGCCATCGCTGGCTCAGCCGAGGCCCCACCCTGCCGGAAACGAGACACAGCACATCGCTGGCTCTGCCGAGGCCCCGCCCCGCTGCCAACGAGGCCGCGCCACACAGAAAACGAGGAAGAGTAGAACATGGTAGGTCTCCGCCACTCGGGTCCAAGTAAGGCCACCGCTGCTACCCTCCGGTTGAAGCCAAGCTAGGCGGGTTGACCATTGACGGCCGGTTAGCTTCCTGGCGGTGACATGGAGTCGGAGAGCTGCGCTGGAGAAGAACGCTGCTTCTACTTAACTGTTGGTGTAGTTTGCTGACTGACACGTGGGCCCAACAGTCCACATGTGAGTTACACAAGTGCACCTGCAGTTAAGTCACTGAAGCTTCTGTTCGGCTCAGCGGGACACAGGTGGGTAGCTTCGGTTAATTAATTAAACCTCCAGCGCACCCCTTTTTAGTTGAACAATGTATGACATGTAATGAAATCCGGCATGTTTATATGAAATCCGACCATGTATGAATGAATTTATTTCGATTAGTTCGAATTCCTATATCACTGGCATTGAATGAACATGCAAAACAATACGTACTAGCATTATTCCCAGGGTGATCACCTCGTTTGCAGCAGTTTCACATGTACTCCCTTCGGTCCTTTCTAGTCTGCATACAAGTTTTGTCTGCAGTCAAAGTATCTCTACTTTGACCAATCTTATACAAAAAAGTATGCACTTTTACAATGTGCGAAGTAAAAAGGAACAGAAGGAGTACAAATAGTTTGATCAGCTTTCTAGCATTTCTGTACATTGCAATCAAACACACAGGCCTGGCAATTCATAGAGAACATTCAAAACAATTGATGATTATGCATCTCAGCGACTCACATGTCAGAGGCAATATTTACTTCACAACTAAAGAATAAAGAAAAAAATGATCAATGCTGCTGACAACAAAGGGCGTCCCGTTCGAAAATATCAAACGCATGTCTTGCTAAAATCAATGAGCAAAATTTGACAAGGTTGTCCCATTCCAAAATATCAAATGTCTATGATTGTGGAATGGGCAGGGTTTGCCATCAGTTTGGACATTGACATGGCACCTCGTGCTAAATAAACCAGCTGTTCTTTTTGTGCAGTTCCACCAAAATCAACCAAATTCGCGCGTAGCTTGTATGATTTTGCCCTTATATGTTGCAATGCCTTGAACTTATCGACACCTCCTTTCTTCTGGTGGAAATGAATGATTCGATGTATTCATGAACATTTTGTGCAGTTCCCATTGAAATCAAGCCGAGCACCCCTGTTTGCACGAATACAAAAAAGTGATTAGTATAAAGCAAACTGTACTATGAATTGACAGTTTCAACAGGCACATACATGGTCCATGTAGAGCACACTTTCAAAAAAATGGAACTCACCAGAAAGAATCCTAGAACAACATTGTACTCGCACATCACAACAAAAAAATGGAGATTTGTCAGTCCTTCTGAGCTGAAGTTAGTTTGGTCTTGTGGGGAGTAATGTAACCATCCTTCAACTGCTCCTTCTGATGAGAAGATAGACAGGGCTTCTTCATCCTGGCATAATCGGAACTAGTCACTTCACGTACTCCATATTCTTCTTCAGAGGAAGATGATCCTGTTGTGCAAAGACAAGAGGACTACTAAATGCTCGCATCCCTGTTTGCTCGAAAAACAGGAAAGGAAATATTTAAAATAGCACAGATGAAGCACTTCTCAAGGACAATACCACTTTTTCATGACAGTATCTAAACAGTAGCACAACACAAATAGAGATGACAAAGCTCAATCATATGGATGAAATCAGTGGGCGAGTACCAACCTTTGTCAGGAGGCTTATTGTGTAGAGCATACAGATGAAGCACTTCTCCAGAACCATCTATTGCTATCTACGGTGGTGGGCATGCTTACTATATACTCCTCGATTAGTTTAATGTTTCCAACATCTTCTTGTTCAGTTCCACTAAAATATATGGTATCTTCAAAGAAGATCCATGTTTGCACAAGTAGAGATAATTACATATTACATTAAGAGTGGCATCAAATCAGTGGCAAAAAAATTGCTCGTTCCAGCCATAGCAATAAATTAAGATGCAAAACTATATCATTACTTGTGTCATCACAGTTCCAGTGCTTCATTACAGCACCGGGAGTTGATTTTTGTTTTTCTTCCGCTTGTTATTCCCCTTCATCACTTGGTTCAATAACAGACAAGCTTCGCCTTCAATGTAAGATTTGGCATGTCAATTAGGGAGCACAAGTATAGTAGTAAACTTAATTTTCTGATGAATGTGGCAAAATACAAGCCAGCAGTTGTGAAATATCCTTATCTTACCTCAATGGGATATTACGGTGCACATACTGATTGGAAGTCTTGTCTCCATTTGTACAGTTCACTAAAATCAAGCAACATTATCGTACAAGTAGCATAACATATGAAAGCACACTATAGAATCATGTGAAAGAAGGCTAGTACTGACCTCTCATGATGCAGAATTCAAACAACTCACAAGAAGATGATCTGAATGAAATTCGCCTTAACAGATAGGAAGTAAGATATCCTCTTGTGCAGTTCCACTAAGATCAAGCAATCAAGCAACGTTGTCGGTGTGACATTTTGGTTGAACTGCGCAAAACACTCTTAAAACAAAAGTGTTTTGTGCAGTGCAACAAAATGTCACAATGGCAATGAGGTGAAGTAGATAACCCTGTTTACACAGAGGTGCAAAGGAAACAATTAGTGGTCAATAACGGTGGATGACACAGAAGCCAACAAAAAGAAGCATCTACCTTATCTAAATGGGAAAGAAAGAAAGATAGTAGCATTTCTCAAACGGTGGAATTGATTAATATTAACATAGATATTATATTAACAATAAAATTTGTTAAACATGTAATTTGCTTTTAACTGTGGCATTGCATCAATTTTCCAGCGGTGTTATTAGAGGGTGTTTGTTTACAGGGACATTTTGGTGTAGGGACTAAAAATCTCCATGTCAGTCCCATCTAAACCAAACAGGAGGGACATTTAGGGACTAAAAGTGGGCATTTGGGACTAAAGAAAGAAGACCCCGAGGGAGTCGTTTTGGGACTTTTTCCAACAGTTGCCCCTGCCACGCATCGCACCTTGTCTCTATTAGTTCATTACTAGGGGTAACATGGTCGTTTAGCATGTCATTTAATAACCTCTAGTCCATGTTTAGTCCCTGGAACCAAGTAGGTAGGGACTAGGGAGTTTTTAACCAAACAGGGCCTTAGATTAACAACAGCTAATGAGTTGGACAGGACAGTGGACGCACCAGCACCATCTTCATCTACCGAGGTACTGTGGTCATGTACAGTCTATTGCAACAAAGAACAAACAACCAAGGAGCATATTTGTGTTGGTCCCAGTTTTGTTATCTTTAGACACCTTTCCCTATGTGAGCGTAGCAAATCTAGTCCTGCTCAAACTCTACAGCATTGTCCCTTCCTTTCCTTTTTGAACTAGTACTTTCGCCCCTTCCTTTCCTCTTTGAACCACGTCCTAGATTTATGCGATACAACTTTCCCCCATTCCTTGCCTCTTTGAACCACGTCCTAGATTCATGCTATACAACTTTCCCCCTTCATTTCCTCTTTGAACCACGTCCTAGATTCATGCTATATACAACTTTTCCCACTACTTTCCCCCACTCCTTTCCTCTTTGAACCACGTCCTAGATTCATGGTATACATGCATCTGGAGTAAGTAAATTATACCTTAAGGTTCTTGTGGCGTGGTTCGGTGGGTGATGGGACGACGGCGAAGAAGAAGGGGTCGGAGGCCCTCCCGCGCCGCCGCTGGGTGGAAAGTGAACAGTTGCGCCGGTAGTCCCTCACCGACGGTGACAACGTTAAGCCTCCTTCCCTTCCCAGCGGACGGATCCTGCCGGCTCTTTGAGCAGCAGTGAGGGGAGAGAGAGGCCAACCAAGTCTTGTTTAGATCTGGAGAGGATGAGAGAGTGTGAAGAGAGCAACTACAAGCACTGAGGCTCCAGTGGGAGAGGGCGAGAGAGTGTGAAGAGAGCAACTACAAGCGCTGAGGCTCCAGCGTGTATATATATACTAGAGAGAGAGTGTGAAGTGTGCCAACCCTAGAAAACATTTTGACCAGTCAAAGAATCCTCCTGGCACAAATTATGCTCAAGTGTAGTTATCGAACCCGAGACCTCAAGTTTGATGAGCGAACAGGCTAACCAGCTACACAACCCTCCCGTTATGTTCAACGAGAGGGAAATAACCTTTTATACATTCCTGCATTCGTGTGACAAGCTTGCCGTGTTTTTTGTGTGTGTGGGAGTCATTGGGATTTCAATCATAATCGTGTCATGTGGCTTTGGTGGTAAGACTATCCACAGTGGTGCAGAAATAATGCAGCCTTAGTCACCTTACCTCTCTCCACGTAGTACGTTGGGTCCCACTAGTCAGAGGGTGAAACAAACAAATTAATAAGAAAAATTAAAAGCGCCAGTAGTGATTCTTACCTCACACATCTCGCTACTGCTCGGGAACACTGTCCAATTGATCCCTCTGTTCGCTCACGTACTATTTTAAGTGAATCCTTATTATAACATGCACACAAATTTTGGGCACCTGTATTCGACTTAAGTCAGTGTGCCACCATATCCCGTATACTTACTTCTCCCTCCGTCTAGGTGTAATAAGTCACATTAGAAGGTGCAACGGGACCAAGGTGTGTGTGTGTGTGTGTGTGTGTGTGTTTAATAGCATGTGTGTGTTAGAGAGAGCGACAGATCGACCTACTCCTACAGAGAGATGTTGTGTAGTGTACGATTTTAGCCGCGAGAGTCGGTGCATCCTCTTGTTTTCGGGCATGTCCGGTTGGGACATGCGGACAGATGCCACGCCCTCTCCTGACCAGCCTGGCCCACCCAAAGCCCCTCCATCGCCCGCGCGCGCTTCTCGCCCGAAACGGTCAGCGCCGCTCCAAAGAATCGGTGCTGCATTCATGCTCGGGCAGAGTGGACGCGACCTCTCACTAGCGCAAGAGTGATGGTTGCTTCGTCCTTCCAACTTACTGCTGGGTCTATGTGATTTGACGGCTCATTGGTCTTTATCACTGAGGTGGTAGGACTGCTGCATGTCCCATGCTTTCGGCGAAAGGAGGTACTACTACTAGATTACAATTTTCTCCATTCTTACAACGGAGGCGTGCAAGAGCAGTGAAAACACGCAGGCTCAGTGATTACATGGCCCACCTCACACTATCACCGTGCGACACCTAACTCTTTACATAGTACTCCCTCCGTTCCTAAATATTACTAGATGAGTCCCCGCGCGTTGCCGCGGAACAGCGGTATATCTCTCTACGCAAAATTATCGATTTCATAGAACTAAAAAAACTCTATAACCGCATGACAAATGTGGTAGCCAAACTAAATAAACTCCCATCATCATTTGATCATCCCACGTAAGGAAAAAAGATCAGCCAACTCCTACTACATAATGGGATTATATTTTTCTTTTTGACATGTTAATGGGACTTAAAAGCTCAGTTACATGCATGCTACCGGTGCATGCTTGCATGGAGACATGTTGATGTGATTTAAAACCCACTCACATGCATGTGCCACGGTATTTCTGCATGCTTGCATGTGGCTTAGTGCGAAGCCTCTCAACGTCTAGATCAGACGACTATTATGGACTGATTTACTTCATCTAACGGCTACATCAATTTTGATGATGTGGCTCAAGGAGAGGATAGAGAATTCCTAGTAGTGGGGGCTAGCTATTACTGGTAGATAAGTCTTTGTAGATATTCCACTAGATACAGAACAAAAGGAATGAATCTACACTTAAAATTCATCTATATACATCCGCATGTGGTTCATGGTGAAATCTCTGCAAAGACTTATATTTAGGAACGGGGGAAACGGTGTACTAAGCAAGCTTCTCCTCGTCCTACGAGTTGATGGGACACATCAAAAGTACTCCAGTGTATAGAGCCTTGCCTCTAAGGTAGGCCCCACATGGTTTGCCTCTTTTTTAACATAACACATTAAGTCACAGTTTGTTTTTCACCCGTGGTAGAAGATCCTCCCTCCACCAAGTGGACAACCAGTACGCATGCCAAATTACCACGTGGGCTGCCTTTTTCGTACAGAAATGAGCT
The DNA here is from genome assembly GCF_056163025.1 of Triticum urartu. Lineage (NCBI taxonomy): Eukaryota > Viridiplantae > Streptophyta > Magnoliopsida > Poales > Poaceae > Triticum > Triticum urartu. Next base: position 349,764,658 of record NC_141879.1, on the reverse strand, counting down.
CCACTGTGTACCCGCGCGGGTGTGGTTGGGAAAGAGACGGGAGTACGTGCATCGTGCATGCACCTCTTCTCTTCGTGCACGCCCCCACCTACGTGGGTGTGTGTGAGAGATACAAACCGCGTTCGTGAGTGTTTTTTTGGGGTGGGGGTGGGGTGGGGTTGATTTCGTGAATTATTTGTGGGAATATGTGTCGATGACATCTCAAACAAAATTTTGCATGCCATGTGTGTGAAATGGAGGCCTATCCATATCATACATAGAGGGTCGGGCAATCCACGAGAAGAGAGGGAGGGGTCATAGCTATCGATAGAGTTGAAGAGAGGATCAAGTGGGTGGGTGCGAGAACGATGAAGAGAGCCATCGAAATTGTGTGTGTGTGCAAGTCAAAGATATCGGGCGACTGGCCTACCGGAACGTTAGAGGGAACATGTAAAGTTTGTGTGTGGCAGGGAGACATGACTAGAGCGCTCGATGTATCGGTGTGTGTGGGGGGGAGGGGGTGGGAGAGGGGTAGGCAGAGGCCTAACTATAGAGGTAGAGCGACTCGTATATGTGTTGAGAAGGAGAGACCCAGCTATGTCTTGAGGGAGATCGGTCGACATCCATACATAACTGAAGGATGGGAAATATGATGGGATAGAGAGAGAGAGGAGAGAGGGAGGGAGGAAGAGGGAGGGAGAGGGGTAGAGTGATGGATGGGTGATGGAGTTACTTCTTGAAGATGGTGGGAGAGGCCTACTAGACAAACTGAGGGTGGAATTGCAATGTTATCAATAAGAGTGGGGATGTGTTTCTGTGTGTGCCTGTGCGTAATAGATCTGTCGGGACACATCCATGGATGATGAAGGGGAACCATGTGTTTGGTAAGCAAACCTAACTAGATCGGTAGATCAATTGTTGTTTGTCAGAGGAAGGGAGAGACACAACTAATGAGGTAGATCGATTGACGTGTGGGTAAAAACTAGTTATAAGGACCTAGCTAGCTATATGTATAGCGAGAGATCGGTCGGTGTACGTCCATTTGTTAGAGGCAAATAAGGCCCAGCGAGACGGATAGACAGATAGAATGGATCTAGGAGGTGGTGCGAGAGGCCCAACTACTAGCTAGATAGGGGGAGGAGTGTGCGGTTGTGAGATCGATGAAAAGAGGGGCGAGAGTTTACACGTGTGTCTGACCGTATGAGAGACACGAGGCAAGGACACATAAAGGAGGAGATTGAAGGTGTGTGTGTGTGTATGTTGTAGGCAGGCATCGCTGGAGAGGTTTATCGATCGGTGTGTGTCGAAAAGGAGTTGTGGAGACTCTGGGAGAACGACCTAAAGAAAAAAAATGAATGTGCCCGGTGTATAGAATGCCGATGGAGGGGGAGGGCGAGGAGGGCGTGTGCATGCATGAGAGAAAGTTAGTGGTAGCTACAAAGGTTAGAGGATTGTGTGGGTGTAAGAGACTAACATAGATCATAATTTGATATGAAAGCGGATTCATATATTTGAATAGGAGATCATAGTGTTTTAAACATTGCATGCATGAATATAGCAGTGATACACGTGTTGTGCACATGTTATACCATAATGTGATAATGCATGGCGTTTGCAACTCACAGCTAAATCCGAACAATCTAAACCATACTATACATCAAACAATCTCACATTTTATTTGAATTTGTGATAATGTGTGGCATTTGCAGCTTACAACTAAATATCGAACAATCTAAACAATACTATATATCGAACATTCTCACATTTTATTTGAATTTGTGGTAATGTGTGGTGTTTGCAACTCACATCTAAATACTTGTAGGCGTAGGGGGGCGGGGCACCATACATAATGCGATAAACACATTATACATATGAGACATGGTTTATATTATGAAGATGTAGCTAGAGCTAGAAATGTAATGTGATTTTAAATCAAAACAAAGTGGATTCAAAAAATCTAGTTTGAGTTCATATAGTACACATAGTTCATATGTAACTCGAGACTAATCATGTGGTGTGCTGTGAAGATAACACACAAACAATGGTTTAACTTGACAATAATGATGATTGTAGATCTTATTAAAACAGAGAAACGAATTCAAATGCTTTGACTTCACAACAATCACTACTGTAGATCTTATTCTAATAGAGAAACGAATTCAAATTTAGTTCATATTGAAGCGGTAGTATATATGTTTGGAATGCACTAAAATGTTCATTTGAGTAGTAGGTTTCATGCATTATACACGTAGCGAAATAATTTAATTGAACATAACATGAATTCAAAGTTTTGAATGACATTTGTAGTGCGCATTGATTTGGTACAGTACACGTTAGGCTTGTCCGGAAATTTCAACCCGCGCCTTGTTAGCCCGAAATATTTAAGATATATCTTTGTCTCATTGTGCTCTGACAACTCCCTCCATCTCAACCCGCGCCTTGCTATTCCGAAATTACAACGCGCGCGAAAACTCCCACCTCCTGTGAAATCCTGACACGTGAAATGCCCGTGGTACCCCTAAACCGAAAGAACCGCCTCAATTCGGTGGGGGTACTTTCGTAACTTACCCCACATTTCGGACAAGCATGTCTCTAGGCCATGGTTCCCCACTTCCATCCCATCCGCCCACCCATTCGTACACCGAGGCCACGAAAACTCGCAACGAAACCCCACACCCTGCTCCGTCCAGCACCCAGCCGGAGCCTCTTCCCCAACGGCGTTGTCCACAGCAACACCTCGACGTCCCTCATCCACCGTACCGAATGAGGATCCATCGTCGATCTCATCGTCCCGCCGGTTCAGCCACCCCGTCCTCCACCTCCAAGGAGCTACCCCGACGTTCCCCTCGTCTTTCGCGCCACCTCCATTCCCACACCGCCGTCTTCACCTGCACCATCGGAAGAGCATCATCATCGCCGTTTCCTCGGATGAAGCTGTGGCCTAATCAGCGCCACCAAAGAGGTTGTACACTAATCGCCGCATTTTCTTCTTGGTTCGATCTCACGGTGCTGTCGGCGCTCGGTCCCGAACCGACACGGCGCGGCTCCATCCACGGCAGCGTCGCCGGCCACTTCCTCCACGGCGTCGCTCCCTCGGCAGCGACGTCGACATCAGTAGGAGCTGTTTTTGCTTTAGCTCTCGCTCGCGCTGCTTCTCTGTTCTTTCTCTCGGTCCCCTGCCTGGTCTGCTCTTGCTATTGCTCTTGCTCGCGCTGCTGCTCTCGCTATTGCTCTTGCTTGCGATGCTGCTCTGATTTAGATACACTTCAGTCGACTGAATTGTCTTTTGGGTCAGTTGATTTTCAGGGGGGCTCGCCGGGGTGAAGGAAGAACCAGCCCCAGCATGGAGGGGGGATCGCCGGAGAGGTACCCCACTATCTATCTTAGGGTTCAGGATGGGGGCGGTGGCGGGGCGGTGGTGTGGGGATCGCCGGAGAAAAAGCCCGGTACGGGGGGCCCTAGAGGGATGGCAGGGGCGGCAGCGGACCGGCGGTGGGGAGTGTTTTCGGGGCGGGTGGGGCGGCGAGGGGCTGCTGTTTGGCCGGTGGTGGCTGGCGGCTCAGGGGGGTGGAGGTTGAAGATGAACCGCATGCCCTTGATTTCATATCCAACGGCTGCAAAATCGACTGACCAGAGATGAAATAGCCAGTCGACCGACGTGTAGCCTCACCTTGCTAGTGCGTTCAGTTTCGACAGCAAAATTCAGCTTCGATAGTTAAGTTCAGAGATGAGCGGCTAATGTATTTTACATCTAGCACTTTGTGGTTATGTATTTTACATCATGTATTGGAGATGCTATTAGAATTCCACTCAGGTTAACGTTGTTCGTTGTCTCTCTTGTCCTGCTTCAGCCTCGACGTCGTACAACTCACCGGAGCTGCTCCAACGACGAAACCCTCCATCACAGTGGAGCAGTGCCTCGGGTTCCATCTCCAGAGGCCTAAGATCTTCTTCCCCTCCTCCGACAGCAAAGTCAGCCGGAGGATCCTCACTGGCCAACCCAATCACGCTAAGATCGACATGGCTTCGGCAAAGAGGTTGTACGCTTGTTGCATCTCTTTTTTACTCTACATGTTATATATATTGTCCACTGAGCACACGGATTTGTTCCTTTAGTGTCTCCTTGAAAGAAAAAACGTAGGAATTTTAATTTTCACTTGTCCTCCTTTTCAAATTCCTATTCATGAAGCACAAGACTAAGAGATAGTAGCATAATAGCATTATGACCGTACATTTTCTTGTGGTTTGACTTAATCTCACCATGCTTCTTTGCATCCTGCGATCTTCCAATTGTTGTGAATCAAACACCCAGATTGGCAGAAATCCTGTGTTTTTAAATTCTCTGTTTTGCACGTGCATTCCTATCCTATTCCTGTCTATTTCCTATCCCTGCATTGTTGGAATCCTCCAATTCAAATGAGCTCTTACAGGATTACTTCTCTTACAGATAGTTGTCAAAGAAAACCTTGTGTGGTTTGTCCCACTCCTGTTGCGCCATCGTCCACCCCAGCTCAGCTGCTCCAATGACAGAAGAGTCCAGCACAACGGGGATCCGGACTCCAGACTATCTTTCTCCGCCTCAGATCTTCTTCCCGGCCGCTGGCAGCCATGAAAACTGCATTACCATCATCAACCAAGCAGATGACCTCGAGGACTACACGGGTCCGCAAGAGAGGTCGCACTCTTTCGTGTCTGCTTACGTTATGCATCGCTTAATATTACAAGCTACTTTATCGTCCTATTCACCGATTAGATTCTGAGTCAGCTCCATACTAATGGTCAAACTTGAGTTTTTAAATGGTTGTGGGGTACATATCGGGGCCGCTATCTATAGTATCTATCTACTATCTGGTTAATCTCCGGTGTCTACTATGAGTTTCATGTTGGGTGGGAAACAAATAGTAAAGAAGCCATTATCTGTATTTTTTAACTGAAGCCATTATCTGCCTGCTATTATTGGTTTTGGGTCTATCCACAGGTTCCTACCATCACTCTGGATTTCTGCATGCACTCCTTACATAATCTCACTATGTTTTATTACTATGCATGACAGTTATTGTAAACAATGGAACTGAACATGTAGAGCAAAAGAGACGAGCCTTGCGTGGCAATAAAATTTCATGCAGACGTCACTCCATGGTAGGCGCAAAGGCAGCCCCCCTCCACGCATTTCGGATTGTAATCGAGAGGAAGATATCTGTTCTGAGGGGGATTCAGAAGGAGAAGACAACTCCTATTTACCCCCTGGGTCTTCGCTCTAACTTGGCATGCTGATGTTGGCTATATCATGCATATGGTGTCTTGCATTGCTTACTTTATACATCAAATATGTCATCTACTAAGTTTAGACATCCTTTGTGCGAATGCCATCTGTTTAATTGTTTAGCCAGGCATCATATATGTGAATTTTGCAATGACATCCTGCTTAGCCAGTCATTTTATATGTAAATTATATCAGGTCATCCTTTATTTCGTTACATATTACATTTGTCAACAATGTTAGTACATTCAACTGCTCTTCGTGTGCATCAGCCATTTGACACGGTGATGGCAAATTCTAGAGTGAAAACAAGGTCTTCAGAGCAGACTATGCTATCTGACGAAGCGCATATCTCGCTGGTTACAAATAGCTCCTCAGAGGAGGATTCAGAGACAGATGACCAGTCCTATTCCCCCCCCCCCCGAGGTGTATGCTCTAACTTGGCAGGGTTATGTTGCTCATATCGTGCGTATGGTGTCTCGCATTGCTATGTCATTTGATTAGTTTAGACATGCTTTGTGTGAATGCCACTTGTTCAGTGTCTAATTACCATATATGTGAATTATGCATTGCCATCTTGTTGCAAGACATTATATATGTGAATTATACAATGCTATCTTGTTCCAAAGGCATTATATATGTGAATTATGCAATGCCATGTTGTTTAGCCAATCATCATGTATGTGAATTATATTATGCTATCATTTTTGTATTACGTGTTCCATTTGTCGAAAACATTTGTATATTCAACTACTCTTCCTGTGCATCATCCATTTGAAGCGGTGATGGAAGTATCTGGAGTGAAAACAAGGTATTCAGAGAAGACAATGCTACCTGCTGAAGCAGACATCTTGATGGTTACAAAGAGCTCCTCAGAGGAGGATTTAGAGACTGATGATCAGTCCTATTTCCCCCCTGAGGTCTATGCTCAAACTTGGCAGGGTTATATAACCCATGTAATGCATGTTGCCTTGCATTTCTTAGTTTTTACATCATATATGGATTGCCATCTGCTTACTTGCTTACTATATAAATTATATATTTGAATTATATCATGCCATAATGTTTACATAGTGCATACACATCATCTATCTGAATTATGGCATGGCAACCCATTTAATAAAGATATCATATAGTTATATCATCTCATCCTGTTTAGTGTTTACAGTCATCATATTTTGAATTATGGCATTCTATCCGTGAATGTATGTGAATTATGGCATGCCAACCTATTTAATAACCACATTACATAGTTATGTCATGTCATCCTGTTTACATAGTCTCATATTTTGAACTATGTCTTTCCATCTTTTTTTGTTAGCCATCATAATGTGAAATTTTGTCATGCTATCCTATTTAGTTAGCCATCATATATGTGAAATTGTGTCATGCTATCCTGTTTGGTTAGACAACATAAATATGAATTATTTCATGCCCTCTTTTATTCCCCACTATCCATTGCACCTGTCTATCATACAATGTCTATACTTTCAATTACTTCTCTTGTTTATCAGCCATTTAAATTGGAGAGCGTGATAGCAGTATCTAAGGGAGTAACAACACGGTCTTCAGAAAAGATAGCGCTACCAGGTGATGCAGATAGAACCACGGTTGTACTTGCCCAAGGACCAGATCCACCACACATAACCCGGACTCTCGCAAATTGTACCCCTACCCAGTTGGACAGAGAACCAGCTACACCCCTTCTAACCCCAACCCCGGCAGATAGTAACCCAGTTGCAGTTGACACAGCACCGTCTCCACCACAGAGCACCCAAACACGAGCAGTTAGTAAGGGAACTGCAGTACCCTAAGCACGAGGACCACCACTCCGAATCCCAACTCAACGCTTAAAGGAGAAGAAGATTTGTTCTCAGGTCAGGTTCTGTAGCTATGGTTCATACTCCTTTGCTCTTGCATTACTGTATTTACTCATACCAACTATTTTCAAATTTGAAGGATGGAATTGAAACTCCAATGGCGTAACAGGTATGTTTTAAACCTGTTTCTTTAACTGGTTTTCTGTTGTAACCTGCTCTATGTTGATTTCAGTTTCAATTGAATAAACAGTTATGTTCTCATGTCATGCACATTACAAGTGTTGTTATTGCTCTATAGTTACCCACACTTATATTCTGTCTATTCTGCTTTGTCTAGAACAAATATTATTTAAACTATGTCTCTATCTTGATTTGGCAACAAAAATTAGAATGATATAGACCATAAAATGACCATGGTACATAGATATATGTTTGTTTCATGCTGTTATCCTGTACACTTTACTACTGAACTCATTTACCTAAATGAGTTTCATATACAACATGGTAAACATGTGATGTGTCTGCTTGTTTCTCTTTTAGAATGCGGACAAAATATTGGAGAACAGTACCGCGTTATCCAATGGTAAAGGAAGTAATGCAGATAAAGTTCAAGATAGTGAGACATCCCTGTTGGTCTCCAAGAAAGCTGATAAAAACTATCTTGACGACAGTGAGGGAACCCAAAAGTCCTGTCTTGATGTAGTGTTCGAGTTACTGGCCACTACTGCTGGCACAAGCTCTTCAAACTGGCTGCCTGAATCAGTTCGTCTTCTTGACTCTCAACTTCAAGTTGAAAGACATCGATCAGATGTGCTGCAACAGGAAGCTGAAGGACCGAGGAAGTCCCTGCAGAATTCAGATGCATATTATCTGGTGCAACATCAAGCGCTAGAGGATTTAAGCGCCAAACAAGAGAATGTTAATAAGCTTGCTAAGCATCTTGCCAGCATTATGGGTACCCAGGATATTGTTTCCTGAGATCTTCTGAAGTGGTTTCAGTTCTGGATTTGTTTTGCTGTGGCATTTATTTGCGCTGGTCGCCAACTTTGACGACCAGTGTATATGATATGCTGCTTTGTTCCCTATATTTGCACTGGTGGCGAACTTTGATGCCCAATGGATGTAACATGTGTAATAGCCGTGATAGCCTAGCGTTAGTTGCCTGCTTATTTATTTCCTTGTTGTCTTGTTTATTTGTTTGCTTGTAGTCATTGCAGTTCTTTTTCTGCGGTTAGCTAGTGGCTGCAATAACCTATTTTTTAAAACTAGGCCACAATAACCATGGGCTAATATTTAGTGTAGTGACAATGGGCCTCTTACTGGCCGTAGAAACAGTGGGCCTTCTATGGGCCATAGAAACAATGGGCCTTCTACGGGTCGTACAAACAATGGGCCTTCTGCGGGCCATATCATCAATGGGCCTTATACGGGCCGTATGATCGATTGGCCAAACATGGGCCAAACAGACTGCATTATGGCCGTAAACGGGCTAGAGTTGGAATCGTCCGTTCATGGGCCGACCATAACGGGCCATCGTTAATAGGCCATATTTGATGACGTTATGAAAATGGCCCAACGTATTAACGGACCACAAACGGGCCGACTGTAACCACGGGCTGAATTTGGCCCACAAGCAGAAAATGACAGTAACGGGTCGTAAGTAAACAAATGCTGGAAATGAGCCCAAGAATAAATGGGCTCTGAGAAGGCCGAAAGATAACATGGGCTGGAAATGGCCCAACGAATAACGGGCTATTAATGGGTGTAAAGTGATACACTGTTCATTACGGGCCAGTTTCACCTTGGGCCTTTAATGGGTGTAAAGTGATACACTGTTCATTACGGGCCAGTTTCACCATGGGTCGTTAATAGGCCAAGAGTTACATAGGGCCTCATATGGGCTGAAAGAGGTCATGGGCCATACATGGGCCAGATGTGAAAACGGGCTGGAATCATATTGGGTGGCCCAGATGACGCTACTAGGCCTAATTCGGATAGGGCGTAACGAGCCTTTGGTTAGCCGGCTGTAAATGGGCTATATGCGAACAGGTCGTTAACAGGCTTTACATGGGCCGGCCCGCCACCTTTTGACCAAGTCAAACGGGTCGGCCTTTTCACAGGAATGGGCCTCTGTTGGGCCGTGCCACGTGTCGATGTATCATAGGCGCCTTTTGTCCAATGAGTGGATGACATCTGTCCCAACAATGAGCCGACACGTGTTTCCTCCAGCCAATGATGATTTTACACGTGGAAAATCTCCATTGGTCGGGGCTGTTAACGGGTTATCGGATCCAAAACCCGACCCGATAGCTTAACGACGTTCCGTTACGATGGATGCCACGTGTCGGTCACCCTTGACGAAAGCACTTCTGTGACGCGGGATTTATCATCATGGAAGTGGACACTTCCGTGATGATAATTTTGGTAATGTCATGGAACACTTCTATGACAGCACATGTATGACTATCTTGATTCTGTCAGAAAATGCGACCTACTGTGACAAACACGTATCATCATGGAAGTGTATTTTTTTTGTAGTGTTTGCACCATGGTTGAATCGCTGCTTGCTCGGTCCTCCTCATTTGCAGCTAACCCGTGGGAACCCGGTTACCGGGATCACCCCACCATCTTGCATGACACGCTCACGTCATTTTTCCTTTTGCCCCAGTATCTCCTTGAGCTACCGGAACCAATATGTTGTCGTGGCACCATTTTCGGATTCGTTGCTGTGGCACCCCTTTCGCTTCTGCCACGATGACTAATGCTTCATAATATGCTCATGTCAACTTTTAATAAAAAATGCATAAACTTGCACATGTCATCCGCATCATGATAACAACATCAAAAATGGGTAAAATTGTTGTTTGCATTAAATTGCTAAATGCACATGAGGATTTACCGGAATTGTTGTTTGATGTTTCCGGCCTCATTTAAAATGCCTAACTGTGGTTTTTTACTCATGCTTCACCTCTTTCCATGCTAACCAACATTTAATATTGTTGAGTACCTAAACGGGAGAGAACTAATTAATTGATGTGGTGTTTCATCAATATGCAACTCGTTGCATATGGAGCTCCACTTAATTTGTAGTATTGTTTGCTGCACTTTGCCATGACATGCTTCTTTAAACCGAACATGCATCATACTTGGTTGTTCATCATGCCATGTTTATGTGATGGTTGTTTACTATGTTGCTTGCTTCTTTCCGGGTAGCTTCTCTCGTTAGCTTCGGTTCCGTTCCGGAGTTGTGGGGATCTCAAGCAAGATGACCATACCCTCGAAATGACTTCTATCTTTGCTTGCTAGTTGCTCGCACTATTGCTATGCCGCGCTACCTACCACTTGCTATATCATGCCTCCCATGTTGCCATGTCAAGCCTCTAACCCACCTTTTCTTAGCAAACCGTTGTTTGGCTATGTTACCGCTTTGCTCAGCCCCTCTTATAGTGTTGCTAGTTGCAGGTGAAGATGAAGTTTGTTCCATGTTGGAACATGGTAATTGTTGAGATATCACAATATCTCTTATTTAATTAATGCATCTATATACTTGGTAAAGGGTGGAAGGCTCGGCCTTATGCTTGGTGTTTTGTTCCACTCTTGCCGCCCTAGTTTCCGTCATACCGGTGTTATGCTCCTTGATTTTTGTGTTCCTTATGCGGTTGGGTGTTATGTGAACCCCTTGATAGTTCGCTTTGAATAAAACTCCTCCAGCAAGGCCCAACCTTGGTTTTACCATTTGCCACCTAAGCCTTTTTCCCTTGGGTTCTGCAGACTCAAGGGTCATCTTTATTTTAAACCCCTGGGCCAGTGCTCCTCCAAGTGTTGGTCCAAACTGGGCGATGTCCGGCTCCCCCTGGGCAACCAGGGTCTATGCCAACCCGACGTCTTGCCCATCCGGTGTGCCCTGAGAACGAGATACGTGCGACTCCTATCGGGATTTGTCGGCACATCGGGTGGCTTTGCTAGTCTTCTTTTACCATTGTCGAAATGTCTTGTAACCGGGATTCCGAGACTAATCGGGTCTTCCCGTGAGAAGGAATATCCTTCGTTGACCGTGAGAGCTTGTGATGGGCTAAGTTGGGACACCCCTGCAGGGTATAAACTTTCGAGAGCCATGCCTGCGGTTATGTGGCAGATGGGAATTTGTTAATATCCGGTTCTAGAGAACTTGACACTTAACTTAATTAAAATGCATCAACCGCATGTGTAGCCGTGATGGCTTTTTCCAGTGGAGTCCGGGAAGTGAACACGGTTCTTGTGTTATGCTTGAACGTAAGTAGTTTCAGGATCACTTCTTGATCATTTATAGCTTCTCGATCGTGCTTTGCTTCTCTTCTCGCTCTCTTTTGCGTAAGTCAGCCACCATATATGCTAGTGCTTGTTGCAGCTCCACCTCACTATCCTTTCCTACCTTTAAGCTTAAATAGTCTTGATCACGAGGGTCTGAGATTGCTGAGTCCTCGTGGCTCACAGATACTTCCAAACAGTTGCAGGTGCCGATGACACTAGTGCAGGTGATGCAACCCAGCTCAGGTGGGAGCTCGATGAAGATCTTGTTCGTTGTGTTGTTTCGTTTCCTATTGATAAGTAGTGGTGCCCAGTTGGGACGATCGGGGATCTAGCATTTGGGGTTGTCTTTATTTATTTTGGTTCCGTAGTCGGACCTTGATTGTATTCTGGATGATGTATGATATATTTATGTATTGTGTGAAGTGGCGATTGTAAGCCAACTCTTTATCCCTTTCTTATTCAGTACATGGGATGTGTAAAGATTACCCCTCTTGCGACATGCCTACCATGCAGTTATGCCTCTAAGTCGTGCTCCGACACGTGGGAGATATAGCCGCATCGTGGGTGTTACAAGTTGGTAATCAGAGCCTTCCCCGACTATGGAGCCCCCCGCTTGATCGAATCACTGACGTTGTTGAGTCTAGAAAAAATGTTTTGAGTCATATGATTATATATATCAGAGGGTATGATTCTTTTTACTCCTCAGTAACTTCGTTGCTCTGGTGAGGCATCGTGATGTAGAAGTTTTGACTCTTCTCTCCTCAAATTTCATGGAATTTTTTTTAGGATCACGCGGGTATCTTGGAATCGTTCCGATGGTTTTGTGATGAGAACATTGTTCTTGGTGCCTCCTGACATTTAGGGGTTGTGGCACTGTCCCGGGGAGTTGAGCTCCGAGGTGTTTTCGTCACAATTTTATCGTTGCAGTTCTGGAATACCTGAGTTCGCCGACATCAAAAATCTCTTTTATGCAGTTGTTGGTGAGATAACCTCGACGCCACCCAGTACTGGGGCGGTAGTTCGGGAGTATTTCCATAACTCGTATAACGGATGCTTTTCGAAGGTTGAGGTAAATGATTTCAGAAGGATTCTTTGTTATGTGTTGAAGGATGGATACAATTGGATGTAGGTATTGTTAGTTTGGTTGAGATATTATGCTTCCCCTGTATCCCCAACACCTGATTGCATAACTAGAAAGTTTTGGGAGTTTATAAGTGGGAATTCAAGTATCACGTAGGATATCTTTCCAACAGACACATGATACGATATGGGATCTATCATATGTTTGTTTCCGGCTTATTTCCTAAGTCAATCCTTTGTTTTTGTTTTTTGATGTGCTATTCGAGTTGCTTCAATGTCAAGTGTTGATTCCATACCTTCCCTAAGCGGTGTTCTCATATTTCTATGTGGATGCTAATCCTTCATCATCATCGAGATTGTCATGTCAATTCTTTCCAACCGGTGTGCTTCTCTTCAAGTGGATCCGATCATTTCAACATCAGCAAGATCAATTATCAGTTCTTCTCAACCATGTTCATTTCATTCGTCCCAAGCTGCCTTTGTTTCCCTCCCTCCCATCCCTTTTCTTTAAGGACTCAGATTTCTTAATCAAGTATCCATCTTATTGATGTGAAGTCTCTCCATTCTTTTCGGTCAATATTCTTATCCGGTGATTCTCAGGAAGATACTAACGGAGCTTCAAGTTCATCATTCTTCGTTTCTTTTATCTTCTCCGGTGGATTCAAATCAAGATTTTGGTGTTGATCATATCCCTTTTCCTCGTTTCAAATGCTTTCTCATGCTGGTTCATCTCTTAATCATCCACTCCTCGCTATTCATTTGTTCTGGAGTGCTGAAGATATCTCGAAGATTCATGCTTCCACTCTGTATTTGTTCAAGCCTTTTCGAGATTGTTATCTCATTCAAGCCATTTAATTCAACCGGTGCAATCTCTCTTTCAAATCTTTCAACGATGTTTCTTTTGAGTGGCCCCTAACCCACAGGTCTTTTCCCAGAATCTTACCTGACTCTTCTAATTTTCCTGGAGTTATTCTCAAATTCATTTGTATGTTTGACGTAAGAATGAATTATCATCAGTCATATGGATTTCTCCAAGATTTGTGAAATTCTTTTCATCGTTGGCTCAACCTTTCTATTCATCATCCCGGAGTGCCTCAACAATTCATGGTGGTGTATATCATCATCATTCTCAACATTTGAAGACCGGAAAAGAGTTTCTCTCAAATCTTGGTTTGTTCTCAAAGATATGTGTGGTTCTAGCTTGATGCGATCCTCTCAAAATTGTTTTCGATTGTGAGAATTCTTTTCACCCATCCGGAGCAATTCAGGAGTCCTTTCAGTTTGATTCTCCGGAGGCCATCATTTCAGAAGATTTATTCATTCCAACTTTCAACTCTCATTCTCAAAATCATACCGGTGCATCTTTCGAGTATGATCTAAGCAGCTCATGATCTCTTCGTTTCACTTGTGTCTAAATTCTCTCAAGTATCTTCATTCATTTTTCTAATTCTTCTCGGTGTTTCCGTATCTTTTGTTCGTTCATTTTCAATTCTTACGGTGGTTTGTTCAAGATTTCTCTTCCTTTGTTTCATATCAATTTATTTGTTGTTTCAATCCTACCGGTGGTTCGTCGAAGACCTTCTCAAGTTTGCTCTATATCTTTCCGCAATCCTTTCCAATGAGAATGAGTAGTATGACAAATCCATTGTGTGCCATCAATTTATTTGATGAAGGATAAGCATAATGTAATTCTTACTCTTGTTTCATCGAGTATATTCAACTCCTTATTCTGGAGGTTCATCAAAATTCTTGGTTTCAATTGTTCATCTTTCTTTTCCCAGAGTACCAAGATCTCTCAATTATATCACCACGAAGCTCCATCTAAATCATTGCAAGGCTCCTACCGGACTTCCTTTCAACTTACGTTTCATTTGATCATTCTTTTATTACCGGAGTTCTTCATGGAGGTTACATGGTGGTTCATTAAGGATTCCTTTCATTCTTCAATTGTCCTCAAGATTTCTCTCGAAGTTATGTTCCGCCAAGCTATACTCTCAAATAAACAAGGTGCTCAACACATGTCTTATTTTGAGGAGTTCAAGCATTCTTCACCTTGCGTCGCTAAGTGCAGTTCTTCCTATATTATCTTTTGAGGTGGTTTTATGTCATTCTTGACAATTTGAGTTCGTGTTTCATGATTCACATCTTGTCAAGAATGAGATATTTTAAATCCACCAATCTCTTCATTGGAATTATCTTGGGTTATATTTCACCTAAAGCCTTCCCTAAGGATTGTTGCTATCTATGGTGCTCATAAATGACCCAAGTTCTTCATTTATCCTCCCGGTGAAATAAGTTTCTCGTCTCCTTGTTGACCTCAATCCAATCTATTGCTTTCGTTAGTGGCAGAATTTCACCTCATAATTTTGAGACATTTTCCATGAGCCCACTACAAGCTTATTTGTTTCGTGGTTGGTTTTCCAACAACTCCATTATAACCTTCTTGGAAGGGTGCCTTCCAAGCTCATTTGTGGCAGGAGTTGTCATTTTCTTCTAAATTCTTTCCTTTCCAACGATCCAACTTCTATTCTTTCATTCCGTAGGAGGCATTGTGATGTTGCTCTCTTCAACCATCATCCCATTTTTGTGAAGATCATGTTCTTTCTTTTGCTTATCCATTCAACCGAAGTGTCGTGTCCTTCATTCAAGTTCTCTCATCTTTTCAAGTTTTGCCTCCCTTCTAACCAGACTGTTGTCTGAAATCTTTCTTAACCCTTGTGCCATTTTTTGATAGTTTCAGAGGCATTGTGTTGTTGATTTCATGTTCAATTCCTTCCATTTACAGTCGGAGTGCTGCCCAAACTATATCATTCTTTTTTCCTTTTCTATCTTGTTTTAACCGAAGTGTTGTCGTAACTGATCTTTATCGTTCCTTGTACATCTCGTTTCAACCGGAGTGCTTGCATGTACTTCTTATCCATTGCACCCTTTTCTTATGTCTTTCAACCTACAAGGTTCTAGTAAGGTTCCTTGTTCCCCTTTTCTAACGGAGTGTTTTCAACTTTGTTCATCTCCATTGTATTCTTTTCTCGAAATTGTTTAAACTCTCAAGGCTCGTGGTTTCACTCATTTGTCAAAGAAGCAACTTAGTTTTACCTCTCCTCTTCCTCTTCCGTTTCCTCCGGTGCTATTACTAAATCTCGGGACGAGATCCTCTCGTAGTGGTGGAGTGTTGTGACGCCCCAAGACCGGAGCTTCGGGTGCCTTTCATGATTTCCGGGTTTTGTCGTGTGATTTGTTTGGTCCGTTGCATTTCATCATTGCATCATGTGCATTGCATCATGTCATCATGCAACCCATTTTAAAACTCAACTAAATAAATTGCATGGATCTTTGGGCCATTTAAACCAAGGGAATTCACATGGTGATTCTCTTTATAACTTATCGTCCCGATATTAGGGAGATATATCAAATATTCATTTAATTTGGAATTTATCACAACACACTTGCAAAAATAATCCCATGCCTTTTGTACTTCAAGTTTCACCTCCAAAACTTGGCAACAATTTTTTTATCTCTTTTATCGAGGCTCCTCTAAAAATCCGAACATTTTTTGGACCTTCCTTTTACCTAGTCCGAGGTCAAACCCATTTGGTTTGAATTTATACCTTTCGTTTATGCCACTTCTAATTTTCTTGGGTCAAACTCATTTTTGTGACACCGAGAAAATACCCTCCCGCGCAAGATCCACCCCCTAACCTCTCTTTCTTTTCTTCCTATCCCTGTTTTATTTTTTTATTTTTTTATTTTTTTCTAGACAAAGAAGAGAGCCTAGCTGAGCCTCCCAACTCGCGCGCTGGCCCATCTACTTCCCGGCCCGGCCGACCCCTTCCTAACCCTAGCACTCCCGCATTGCTCTCTCCCTTTCCCTCGTTCCCTCGCCGCCGCCAGAAGCCATCTCCCCTGCTCAATCCCTTCCTCCCTCCTATGCGTTCGCCGTTAGAGAGAGACAGGGAGAGAGCAGCGCTGCACCATGCTCGACCCCCACCTATCTCCTGCGATTCCTTCTCCCCTCATCCCCGACGCCACCTGCCTCCACTACTTCGAACACCGCACCACCAGGCCGCTTCCTCAGCCCCGTTCGTTTCTTCTCCATCCCGTCCCCTTCCCTGAGCTCTCTCTCTCTCTCTTGGACAGTAGGGCCTCCATGGACGCCAAGCCGCTGGTTTCCTCCGCGTCCTCACACCCTACCGGACCTCCGCCTGGCCCCGCTTGTCCGCTACCGCTGCCTATTGTTGCCCCGGCGCTGACAGCCATCACCGCTGCTATGCTTCATATCGAGAAGCAGCAGCTCGCACGCCCGAGTTGACCTCTCCGCTCGCCTTCTCCGCCTCGCAAGCCCTGCGAGCTACCATGTCTTCCCGGAGCCCCTTGTCACGTCTGCAAGTCCTGCCGGCCACCAAGACCCGCTACGCTGCCATTGCCTCCTTGCTGCTGCCCACCCAGGTCCTTGTGTTGCTTCGTTTCGGACCATCATGACCGGCAAGATCGACTACATGGATGCCGACTCCACAACCACCGAACCGGGAGACGCCAAGGACATCTTCGAGGTTTTCGTCAAGTCCCATTCCGATGAATGTACATGCAACACCGACGTCCAGGAGCACCTCCTGCTAGTCGTCCACATCGAGCACATCAAGCCGGCAAGTCTGAAGACCCCAATGTACCCCGACGTCGATGACCCTCAAGTCCGTCTACGTGGTGATGCGCCAAGTACCTTTACCGCCATCTTCGGAATCGCCAAGAACGCCAAGACCCCTTTGTGGATTTCGACAAGTACAAACACCATCACCGAAGACCCCGTAGACGTCAAGTCCCTCGCCGTGACCCTGAACATCTACGGAAACTTGTGCGACTAAGAACGTGAATGACTAACATCGCCAAGATCGCTAGTACCACTACCATCAGCGAGGATCGATAGTACAACTACTTACACTACCATCGCCACAAGAAGGACAACTTCCCACAATGACCCGTGAACAACTACTTCCACGACGTCCGTGTACCACTAACGTCGCGAGAATGCCTACTTCCTTTACCGGACACGAACCACTCCGTAATTGCACTTTTGGGAAGGTATAACCGTCGGAACGATACCCGTGGACCGTATGCATGTGATGTATTGTATGAGATACCCATGTTTGCACCATGGTCGAATCGATGCTTGCTCGGTCCTCCTCGTTTGCCGCTAACCCGTGGGAACCCGGTTACCAGGATCACCCCACCATCTTGCATGACACGCTCACGTCATTTTTCCTTTTGCCCCGGTATCTCCATGAGCTACCGACACCGATATGTTGTCGTGGCACCATTTTCGGATTCGTTGCCGTGGCACCCCTTTCGTTTCCGCCACGATGACTAATGCTTCGTAATATGCTCATGTCAACTTTTAATAAAAAATGCATAAACTTGCACATGTCATCCGCATCATGATAACAACATCAAAAATGGGTAAAAATGTTGTTTGCATTAAATTGCTAAATGCACACGAGGATTTACCGAAATTGTTGTTTGATGTTTCCGGCCTCATTTAGAATGCCTAACTGTGTTTTTTTACTCATGGTTCACCTCTTGCCATGCTAACCAACATTTAATATTGTTGAGTACCTAAATGGGAGAGAACTAAATAATTGATGTGGTGTTTCGTCAATTTGCAACTCGTTGCATATCGAGCGCCACTTAATTTGTAGTATTGTTCGTTGCACTTTTCCATGCAATGCTTCTTTAAACCGGACATGCATCATACTTGGTTGTGCATCATGCCATGTTTACGTGATGGTTGTTTACTATGTTTCTTTCTTATTTCCAGGTAGCTTCTCTCGTTAGCTTCGGTTCCATTCCGGAGTTGTGAGGATCCGTTCGACAACGTCTGTTTGTCTTCTTCATGGACTCGTTCTTCTTTTTTGTGGGATCTCAGGCAAGATGACCATACCCTCGAACTCACTTCTATCTTTGCTTGCTAGTTGCTCGCTCTATTGCTATGCCGTGCTACCTACCACTTGCTATATCATGCCTCCCATGTTGCCATGTCAAGCCTCTAACCCACCTTTTCCTAGCAAATCGTTGTTTGGCTATGTTACCGCTTTGCTCAGCCCCTCTTATAGCATTGCTAGTTGCAGGTGAAGATGAAGTTTGTTCCATGTTGGAACATGGTTATTGTTGGGATATCACAATATCTCTTATTTAATTAATGCATCTATATACTTGGTAAAGGGTGGAAGGCTCGGCCTTATGCCTGGTGTTTTGTTCCACACTTTCCGCCCTAGTTTCCATCATACCGGTGTTATGTTCCTTGATTTTGCGTTCCTTACGCGGTTGGGTGTTATGGGAACCCCTTGACAGTTCGCTTTGAATAAAGCTCCTCTAGCAAGGCCCAACCTTGGTTTCACCATTTGCCACCTAAGCATTTTTCCCTTGGGTTCTGCAGACTCAAGGGTCATCTTTATTTTAAACCCCGGGCCAGTGCTCCTCCGAGTGTTGGTCCAAACTGGCGATGTCCGGTGCCCCCTGGGCAACCAGGGTCTATGCCAACCCGACGTCTTGCCCGTCCGGTGTGCCCTGAGAACGAGATACGTGCGACTCCTATCGGGATTTGTCGGCACATCGGGTGGCTTTGCTGGTCTTGTTTTACCATTGTCGAAATGTCTTGTAACCGGGATTCCAAGACTGACCGGGTCTTCCCGGGAGAAGGAATATCCTTCGTTGACCGTGAGAGATTGTGATGGGCTAAGTTGGGACACCCCTGCAGGGTATAAACTTTCGAGAGCCGTGCCCGTGGTTATGTGGCAGATGGGAATTTATTTATATCCGGTTGTAGAGAACTTGACACTTAACTTAATTAAAATGCATCAACCGCATTTGTAGCCGTGATGGTCTCTTTCCGACGGAGTCCGGGAAGTGAACACGGTTCTTGTGTTATGCTTGAACGTAAGTAGTTTCAGGATCACTTCTTGATCATTTATAGCTTCTCGATCGTGCTTTGCTTCTCTTCTCGCTCTCTTTTGCGTAAGTTATCCACCATATATGCTAGTGCTTGCTGGAGCTCCACCTCACTATCCTTTCGTACCTTTATGCTTAAATAGTCTTGATCGCGAGGGTGTGAGATTGCTGAGTCCTCGTGGCTCACAGATACTTCCAAACAGTTGCAGGTGCCGATGACACCAGTGTAGGTGACACAACCCAGCTCAGGTGGGAGCTCGATGAAGATCTTGTTTGTTGTGTTGTTTCATTTCCTGTTGATCAGTAGTGGTGCCTAGTTGGGACGATCGAGGATCTATCATTTGGGGTTGTCTTTATTTATTTTGGTTCTGTAGTCGGACGTTGATTGTATTCTGGATGATGTATGATATATTTATCTATTGTGTGAAGTGGTGATTGTAAGCCATCTCTTTATCCCTTTCTTATTCAGTACATGGGATGTGTAAAGATTACCCCTCTTGCGACATGCCTACTATGTGGTTATACCTCTTAATCGTGCTCCGACACGTGGGAGATATTGTCGGATGTGGGGTTCCGGTAAACCCTTAAGGTTTGAACACTTGGGTGCGTGCGAAGTCATTCCTTCCCACCAATGTAAGCCCTAGCTCGCTAAGATCTCGCGGACGAACTCAACGAACTCGCAACATAGAAAGACACAAGATTTATACTAGTTCGGGCCACCGTTGTGGTGTAATACCCTACTCTAGTGTGGTGGTGGTGGTGGATTGCCTCTAGGGCTGATGATGAACAGTACAAGGGAAGAACGGCCTCCTGAGGTTGAGGTGTTCTTGAGCTCGGCGAGCTGGTGTGTGTGTGAGGATGGTCTAAATGATCCGTCCTCTGTTCTCTCTTCTTCCGTCCTCTCTTCTCTCTGTCTCCCTCCATGGTGGTGGCTAGTCCTACTTATATAGGTCCTGGTCCTCTTCCCAAATATCGAGCGGGAAGGGAGCCAATAATGGCGGGCTAATTCGAAGGGGGACAGCTAGTACAAGCTATCCTGACAAAAGTGGTCTTCGCCCGCTAAAAGCTCTGTGGTGACGCCGTTTTGGGCTCCATGATGACCTCCGTCTTCCCGTCCTCCTGGTCTTGGCCTCGTTGCACCAATATAGAAACCTTTGCCTGATGCCTCGGTACTCTTCGCCTGCGCTGGCCTCCTTAGCACCAAAGAGGAAACAAGGACGCTGCGCGCGCTGGCGCCTGCCTGGCACCCGCGTGGTGTCATGCGTGATGTGGCTCACGTCACGAGGGTCTCGTTAGGTTTGCCCCGCCTTGATATCTCCGCTCGTTGTGAGCCTGCCTAGCTAGGCTACTCCCGAGGAGGTCTTGCGTCGTCCGCCTTGCGAGGCTTGGACCCTCGCGAGGGTCTTGGATGCTTTGTTGGTGAAGATGGGCCGTACGGTCTGCAAGCTTAGCCACGCCGCGGGCCGTAGGCAGGCATGTCTAGGGACCCCCGTTCCCAGGTCGCCGACAGTAGCCCCCGGGCCCAAGGTGTGCTCAGGCTTGGCTTCGCAGCGAAGCCAAGGGCCAAGTGCGGAGCGCCGCGGGCCCCCAAAGCATGTGGCGTTGATTGACGTGTGGCGGTTGATTGGACATGGGCGCCTCCGCTTCCCCACGCTTCCTCGGCAACTGCTTGACCTGACAAAAAGGCTAGCGCAGGCAGCACTTGCCTTCGTTGCTTCTTCCTTGCCTCGCTCTAGATCCCCTTTCTTGCTCTTCACCGCTGCTACCTCCAGATCTACCCCAGCCTTGCTCTGCATCTGCCGCTCATGGCACTGCGCAAGGTCAAGACTTCCTCGGCACCGGCTTGGTACGAGCCCGCTCTCGAGGAGCCCACCATCACAGAGAAGAGCCTCGCCTCCGTGTGCCTGCTGACAGCGGGGGAGAGCAAGGAGTGGGGGAAGACGGAGCTCCGGCTTGCGTCCGACGAGCCGGAGCCTAAGGGGAGCACCTTCTTCCCCTTCTTCTCGAGCAGCGTCGATGTTCGGTTGGTTCCTCCCTTCTCTGATTTCTTTTATGAAGTCCTCGACCACTTCAGGTTGCAGGCGTTGCACCTCCATCCCAACTCTGTCCTCCTCATGTCCATCTTCACCTACCACTGTGAGGCGTACCTAGGCGTGATGACGTCAGTGGCACTCCTGCGCCATTTCTTCTTCCTCCGCGTCAGCGAGGGTCACATCTCTGGATGCGCCAACTTCGTTGCATCCGGCAAGGCCAAATCGATCTCGAGCACTGGGAAGAGGGCCAATAATATTCGGTCCAAATGGGTCATGATTCATGCCAAGCTCGCCCATCCGCGCCTGATGTTGCCGATGGAGGCGCCCCGGCAGGGCAAGGAGTGGCCCTGGGCGGAGCTTGTCGACAGACGGGCATCGTCAGTGTTGGGACAGATGATGACTGACCTGAAGCCGGGCAATGCGAGGGTGGCCAAGATAACGGGAGCGATGCTCCTGAGGGAGTTCCTGACGCTGCGGGTTGCCCCACTCAAGGCGTGCGCGCCCCTTCTGGGAGCTTGAAGGAGGGGAAAACAAGGCCCGTCTGAGGCTGGGGGACCTGCCTGACGACGAACTAGACGCCGTCCTGCGTCTCATAGTCGGAGACAACCAGGAGTACCCACCTAGCGCCTTCATTCCCCTGTTCCAACGCATGGACCGGGACGAATTCGTCGCCTCCAGGCCGACCTTTGATGCGCGCGGGCTGGTGCCGCCGGTGTTTTCGGGAGCTCCTATGGCACAGAAACAGGTGGAGGTGTCTTCCGGTGAGTCCCACGGAGAGGAGGAGGAGGAGGTGGACTCAGAGAAGACCCCAGATGAGGTGGGAGACCTCCCCTCTGAGAAAGGCCGAGATTCTCCGCACCCTTCCTAATGATGTCGAAGCCGACGCCTACCAAGGGGAGAGGGAGCAACCCCTCATCCCGACGAAGGGTAGGTCGTCGCTGGTGGTCCGTGGTGCCGCCTCCACCCCGGCGCCTCCTGGGGCTGGATCTGGTTCCGCCTCCGCACCGCCTGGCGCCGCCGGAGCCCGAACGCCTGCCCCTCAGGTCCCGATGCCGTCAGGCCTCAAGCTTCGCAAGCGAAAGGTGGAGTACTTGGCGGTGAATCGGTAGGAGTTTTGAGCTTTGCTTTATCCCTGCCGGTACTTGTTATTTCCTGACGCTCGCCCTTGGTTGATCAGGCCGGCATCTTTGGCTAAGAAGAGGAAGGAGCGTACGGCGGCCGTGCCTCCCTCCGCAGAGAAAGGAGGCAGTAGCGCCCACATCTCCCCAGCCCGGTCGTCCTCGCAAGGCCAAGAAGAACATCGCCGCGTGGAGTCAGCCCCCATGGCCCTGCCGGTTCCAGAGGTGCCGGCGCTTGGCACAGCTCACGAGATCTCAGCTACTCCGAAACCCATGGTCTCCCGAGCCCTGGTGACGGTGCCGCTTCCTCCCTCTGCAGCACCTCCACTCCTTGGTTCCTCTGCTCTTGCTGCTGTCTTGGGGCGTGCCCTTTCGGACATGACCCGGCTGCAGGTGGATCTCCTGAGCGCGGACCCACGCCTGTTGGCCGGGCATCTAGAGCTGGCCTCTGGCTGGCTTCACTCCGACCTGGCGGTTCATGCAGCGCTGAGCCAGGCTGCTGCGGCTTCTGATGAGGAGAAGCGAGGAGCCGCCAGTGCTGCAGCCGATCGTGAGGCGGTGCTGAAAGACACCAAGGTCGCCCGTGACCTCTGCCAAGTGCTGGAGGGCGAGTGGCAGAGCCTGCGTGACAAGCACGCCGAAGAGGTACATTGCCGCCAGGCGAAGGAGGAGGGGATGAAGGCACGGGAGGAAGCCGTCAAGAACCGTGATGCTGAGCTGGCGGAGCTGGGGAGGAAGCAAGCCGCCGAGCGCAACTAGTTCGAAGAGTTGGAGCGGAAGATGGGGACGCGGGAGGCCGATCTGAATGCCAAGGCGCGAGTCTTGGCCGAAGACCGCATGGCCTTCACCGATCTCGAGAAGAGGTCTCGCAACGCGCTAAAGACACTCTACGAGCACGGCCTGTAGAGGCTGCAGGATGATGTCTACTACACAACGTTCTTCTTGTAGACGTTGTTGGGCCTCCAAGTGCAGAGGTTTGTAGGACAGTAGCAAATTTCCCTCAAGTGGGTGACCTAAGGTTTATCAATCCGTAGGAGGCGTAGGATGAAAATGGTGTCTCTCAAGCAACCCTGCAACCAAATAAGAAAGAGTCTCTTGTGTCCCCAACACACACAATACAATGGTAAATTGTATAGGTGCACTAGTTCGGCGAAGAGATGGTGATACAAGTGGTATATGGATAGTAGATATAGGTTTTTGTAATCTGAAAATATAAAAACAGCAAGGTAACTGATGATAAAATGGAGCGTAGACGGTATTGCAACGGTATCACATAACTATCCCTCAACATGCAACAAAGAGTCACTCCAAAGTCACTAATAGCGGAGAATAAACGAAGAGATTATGGTAGGGTACGAAACCACCTCAAAGTTATTCTTTCCAATCAATCCGTTGGGCTATTCCTATAAGTGTCACAAACAGCCCTAGAGTTTGTACTAGAATAACACCTTAACACACAAATCAACCAAAACCGTAATGTCACCTAGATACTCCAGTGTCACCTCAAGTATCCATGGGTATCATTATATGGGTATCATCTGTTCAACCAACACATAGAACCTCAAAGAGTGCCCCAAAGTTTCTACCAGAGATTCACGATGAAAACGTGTGCCAACCCCTATGCATAGGTTCATGGGCAGAACCCGCAAGTTGATCACCAAAACATACATCAAGTGAATCACGTGATATCCCATTGTCACCACAGATACGCACGGCAAGACATACATCAAGTGTTCTCAAATCTTTAAAGACTCCATCCGATAAGATTACTTCGAAGGGGAAACTCAATCAATTACAAGAGAGTAGAGGGGGGAGAAAACATCATAGGATCCAAATATAATAGCAAAGCTCGCGATACGTCAAGATCGTATCACCTCAAGAACACGAGAGAGAGAGAGATCAAACACATAGCTACTGGTACATACCCTCAGCCCAGAGGGAGAACTACTCCCTCCTCGTCATGGATAGCACCGGGATGATGAAGATAGCCACCAGAGAAGGATTCCCCCTCCGGCAATGTGCCAGAACGGGTCTAGATTGGCTTTCGGTGGCTATGGAGGCTTCTGGCGGCGGAACTCCCGATCTATTTGTGCTCCCGGATGTTTTTAGGGTATATGGAGATATATAGGTAGAAGAAGTACGTCAGGGGAGCCACGAGGGGCCCACGAGGGTGGAGGACGCGCCCAGGGGGTGGGCGCGCCCTCCTGCCTTGTGGCTTCCTCGTTGCTTCCCTTACGCAGACTCCAAGTCTCCCGGGTTGCTTTCCTTCCAAAAATAAGTTCCGTGAAGTTTCAAGTCAATTGGACTCCGTTTGATTTTCCTTTTCTGCGATACTCTAAAACAAGGAAAAAACAGAAACTGGCACTGGGCTCTAGGTTAATAGGTTAGTCCCAAAAATCACATAAAATAGCATATAAAGGCATATAAAACATCCAAGGTTGATAATATAATAGCATGGAACAATCAAAAATTATAGATAAGTTGGAGACATATCACTGGACACCGACGAGGACGGCCCCACCCAGCTGCTTTCTCTCGTGGTGAAGGCACTTGAGGAGGTCGTCAATGGTCTCGGTCCCAATGCGGAAGCAGAAGCTCGCGTCATGTCTTCAGCTGCACTGACTCACGTCCTCAGCCATCTATACCTCCGTGACCCTAACGCTCGCCTTGACTAGCTGCTGGAGCCTATGGCTGAAGATCACTGTGAAGCCGCCGCTGCAGCTGTTGAAGGTCAAGTGGAGGCTTTGCTAGGGAAGTTCCACGGCTTTGTCTCCGATCCTCTGTCTGGCGACGCCGCGGATCCTGCGGCTGAAGGTGAGAACATTATCGCCCACGGGGGAGCACCTTCCGCAGGCGATGGCGATATCCAGGGGTGACCTGCGGCTACTCTTCCCGTTTCATTCCTGCGACATGTATCAGGCCTCGTGGAGGCGTTTAGACTTTTCATTTGGTGTTGTGAGAACAATATGCTTGTAATATTTGCTTCGAGATTTGGTGAATTCCTTCCTATTTGCTTTGCATTCTGCGTCGGCAGAGCCTGGCCCCGCGCATACCTCAACCGCCATTGGGCTGACCGGAGACCAGGACGGACCAAGGAGTGAGGGGCTACGTGACTAGTTTGGCTCTTGAGTCGCGATGCTCAAGAGTCCCCCTTGACGCACAAACAACATATAGGGAGAGTTCGTGAGGATAGATTAATATTCTACGTCGGCAGAGCCCGCCCCCGCACATACCTCAACCGCCATTGGGCCGACCGGATACCAGGACGAACCAAGGAGTGAGGGGCTACATGACCAGTTAGGCTCCTGAGTCGCGGTGCTCAGGAGTCCCCCTTGACATGCAAACAATTTCCATACTTGCCCTCGCCGAGGCCTCGAGAGGGGCGTGCGACGCCCAGGTCCGGGGGACCTGGTTGGGTGGCGTGCGCTTGGGCGTGACCCGAGCGCAGCCCCCGTGCCCAGCCCCCTCGTTCGGCTCTTCCGAGGGGAGGCGTTGTGGTGAGGCTCGGCGCTGAGCTCTGGGCTCCCTGAGGTTGGTACGACTGTGGGGCCGCCCTCAGTTGTTTATCACCAGCGCGGAGCATAGTGCTTACGCTTGTGCACGGGCATAGCCACTCCTCGGTAGTGTCGTCAGCCAGCACGGAGCATGGTGCTTCCACTTGGGCGTGGGATTGGGGCCCCCTATGGGGGGAGCCCCCGGGGCGTGTACAGCCCCGCCCTGACACGCGGCTTGCACGGCAGGGCTGCGAGGTGTATATGGGCACTCGTGAGCCAGCGCAAGACTCACGAGGCCCTACCTCAAGGTGGGCTGCGCCTGGTCTTGAGTCTTGGTGATTGTATGTCCCTGCAAGGCGGTTAGATGCAAGCACTCTACGTCCTCAGGTCCCGGCCCTCGAGCGAGCTCAGCCGCCGTTGGTATGCCAGGTCGCGATGTTGTGGTCAAGGCTAGGGGGTGAGGGTTGGAGAGACAGTAAGAGCTCCTGAGTCGCAATGCTCAGGAGCCCCCCCTTAACGTGCAAGCGGATTGCATAGGATGAACAGACCCGTGGTGGGCAGCAATCAATCAGGTGACAACAGTTGGCAGGTTAAGCATGGAGAGCAGATCAACTTGGATAAATGCAGGAAGGTACATGCCACCGGGTCCGGCCCGAGTGGCATGGGGATGATGCAGCCCGAGGGGCGCCCCCAACAAGGTAAGCTGAAGACATAAGCAAAAGGGATACATGCCGCAGGGACGGACCCACACGGCCTGGGAATAATGCAGCCCGAGGGGCGCTCCCAGCTAAACGAGCTTGGAAAATGTCACCTAGTTCTGTAGGCGAAGCAGAGTTGGTGTAGCTGAAGGCGTGCGTTAGAGAAATGACTCCTCATGAGCCGCCAGGACCCTGAGCCTCGGGAGGCTCTGGGGTCTCGGGAGGTTCCCTGAAGACCGTCTCCATCTCCCCCAGAACGGTGTGGTACCTGGCTTCCTGAGCCACCAGGACACGTCGCATGTTGTGCTGATAGGCCGACGCCACGCTCGGCAAGCCAAAGGGCATACGAACGTAGCTGTGCGGCGGGCCCTCGCAGCGGCCCACACGCGAAGGCCAGAAATGCTCCTGAGACGCGGCCCTGTTGAGCCCTGGGATGTCGATGCAGACACGCAGCCCAGCATCCTTGCTAGGATGTGGAGCTGCACCTTATGGGTGGCCGTCGCCGCGCATGGCTCTTGCTTCTTGTAGTTCCTGGATGGTGTTGGTGATGAACTCCTGAGTGGTGGGCACTCCTTGCCCTGTGCTCTCCTGAGGGACACGTGCGGTGAAGCACGCTTCCAAGTGGTGCCCAAGCTCCTCCCTCGTGAGTTTGGCAAGGTCTGAGGCCCTCCAGAAAAGAGCCCCCAAGCCCTGCCTGAGGAGGGTGCCAGGCACGCCTTCCTATGCGACAGAGGGAGGCGCCCCTAGAGCGGGCGCCGGTCCTGACGTGGCTTTTGCCGCGATGCCGTCCTCCTGAGGTCCTACGCGGCGCGGCTGCTTCTTCTTGGGGATGGTCTCCAAAGGGCCTTCATTTCTGCTCTCGGGGTCGTCGATTGCAGTGGCTTGAAAGGCGCGCTCAAGGGAGCACACCGCATCTCTCTCTTCACATGGGACCGTGATGATTCCTCCACTTCCTGGCATCTTGAGAACGTTGTAGCCGTGATGAGTGACTGCCATGAACTTGGTCAGGGCTGGATACCCGAGGATGGCATTGTACGGCAGGCGGATGTGCGCGATGTCGAAGTCGATGAGCTCGGTGCGGTAGTTCATGCGCTCCCCGAAGGTGACAGGCAGGCGGACCTGCCCTATCGGCGTGGAGGAGCCGTCGGTCACTCCTGAGAAAGGCTTGGTGGCTGGTGCTACGCATATGGCACTTGGAGCTTGTCGAACGTGTGGACGGACAGGACGTTGAGCCCTGCGCCGCCGTCGATGAGGGTCTTGGTGACCTGCACATTGCTGATGACTGGGGAACACAACATAGGGAGGGTGCCAGCGGTGGCTGCGCACTTGAGCTGATCCGTCGAGCTGAAAGTGATGGCGCATTGGGACCACCTGAGCGGGTGCGTGGCCTCGAGCTTGGGGAGCGCCGCGTTCACCTCGTGAGCAAACTGCTTGAAGACGCGCTGAGAGGCTGGGGCCTAGGCGCCGCTCAAGATGCAGGCGATTTCACGCGGCTCCTGGAAGCCCCCAGCCCCTTCGTCCTGGTGGTGGTCGTCGTTCCTTCTTAGTGGCTGTAGCGGGGGAAGACCGGCATTGCCCTGGGGGCGATCCTCACGAGGCGGGTCCCTCCAGGCGCCCTCGCGAGGCTGGTCCTGCCAGGGGTCCTCACGAGGTCGGTCATGCCACTCCTGGCGCAGGCCACGGTCGTCCCAGCGTCCACCTCCGTGGCCGTAGCCCCGGTCGTTGCGCTCGGGGCATCGACCGTAGCGTCCTTCTCATATGGCTCTAAGCTCTTGATAGTCACTGGTGTTGTGGGTGTTCAGGTTGTGGAAGGCGTAGAATGGTCGGCCGTTCTTGGATGACTCGGGCTGATCTCTGGACCGCTTGATGTCGGGCTCCGCTGCGAGCACAGCTACCTCCTTGCGCTTTACGTCCTTGGCCTTGGTCTTCTTCTCCTCCGCGCCCACGGCTAGCGGCTCAAGGAGAGAGAGGCGCCCCTCCTCAGCTCTTTTGCACCTGTTCGCCAGGTTGAACAGCTCCTGAGATGTGCAGAGCTCCTCATGGATGGCGAGCTCTTCCTTCATCTTGACGTCACGGACGCCGTCGGAGAACGCGGAGATGATGGCCTCGTCCGTGACCTTGGGGATCTTGAGGCGGGTGTTGTTGAAGCGTTGGATGTACTTCTGGAGGGTCTCTCCTGGCTACTGCCAGATACGGCGCAGGTCACCCACGGCCGATGGACGGTCGCGAGTGCCCTGGAAGTTGGCGACCAAGCAGTCGCGCATCTCGTCGCAGGAGGAGATCGAGCCGTGCTGCAGGTTCAGGAGCCAGGAGCAAGTTCCATGCTTGAGAGCCATGGGACACCAGTTCGCCACGACCTTTTCGTCGCCGTTGGCCACTTTGATGCTCAGCTCATAGAGCTGCAGGAACTCCACGGGGTCGGCGGTACCATCATAGCGAGGAGGCAGATCCGGCTTGAACTTGCCCGGCCAGGCGACGCTACGCAGCTCGGGAGTGAAGGCGCGGCAGCTAGCCATGGTTGTCGGGGCCCGCCTCGGAGGTGGAGGTTGGTCTTGACGAGGTGCGCGCTGCACCGCTACAGGCGGTGCGCGGTCTTGACGAGGTGGCACGGGGAGCGCAGGTGTAGCTTCTCGCAGCCGCGGAATTTCTTGGCAGCTTCTCACTTCACGCGCGGGCGCCGAGCGCGGCGGATCACGTCGCGGAGCCGCGCGCCTTGGTGCTAAGGCGACGTCTTGGGGCTGAGGTGGTGGAGGCGCACCATGAGACCCGTCGCCCGCGGCTGGTTGAGGGGGAGGTAGAGAGTGGGACGGCGGACGAACTCGGCGATGCATTCGAGCCACTCCTCGTAGAGGTCGTCGATGGGGCGGTAGCGCAGGAGCTCGTTCGCTGCAAGGAGCGCGGCCCGTGCCTCCATGGGAGTGCGGCGCGCGTGAGACGAAGAACCGGCAGGGGTCAGTGATGGAGTGGCGGTGCGGCCGTCCTGCCGCACCAAAGGATGCAACGAGGATGCCTGCTGCTCGTTCCCCGCCGGGCCGGTAGCAACGTTGGCGGCAAGGGACGGAGAACGGCGATGTGGCCCGCCGGCGGGAGCCGTTTGAGTGATGCGAGCGGTGAGGGCAGCCCGACGCTCAGCTCAAGCACGGCAAGCATCCGCCATGGAGACGACGGAGCGACGGAGTGACGAACTGATGGAAGGGAGGCTACGGCACACCCCTACCTGGCGCACGAAATGTCAGACGTGGGGTTCCGGCAAACCCTTAAGGTTCAAACACTGGGGTGCGTGCGAAGTCTTTCCTTCCCACCAATCTACGCCCTAGCTCGCTAAGATCTCGCGGACGAACTCGGCGAACTCGCAACACAGAAAGACACAAGATTTATACTAGTTCGGACCACCGCTGTGGTGTAATAGCCTACTCCAGTGTGGTGGTGGTGGATTGCCTCTAGGGGTGATGATGAACAGTACAAGGGAAGAACGGCCTCCTGAGGTTGAGGTGTTCTTGAGCTCGGTGATCTGGTGTGTGTGAGGATGGTCTGAATGATCTGTCCTCTGTTCTCTCTTCTTCCATCATCTCTTCTCTCTATCTCCCTCCAAGGTGGTGGCTAGTCCTACTTATATAGGCCCTGGTCCTCTTCCCAAATATCGTGCGGGAAGGAAGCCAACAATGGAGGGCTAATTCGAAGGGGGGGGGCAGCTAGTACAAGCTATCCTTACAAAAGTGGTCTTCGCCTGCCAAAAGCTCTGTGGTGACGCCGTCTTGGGCTCCATGATGGCCTCCGTCTTGGCATCCTCCTGGTCTTGGTCTCGTTGCACCAATATAGCAACCTTTGCCTGATGCCTTGGTACTCATTCGCCTGCGCTGGCCTCCTTAGCACCAAAGAGGAAACAAGGACGCTGCGCGCACTGGCGCCTGCCTGGCGCCCGCCTGGTGTCATGTGTCATGGCTCACGTCATGAGGGTCTCGTGATGTTTGCCCCGCCTTGATATCTCCGCTCCTCATGAGCCTGCCTAGCTAGGCTACTCCAGAGGAGGTCTTGCGTCGTCCACCTCGCGAGTTGGATGCTTTGTTGGTGAAGATGGACCGTACGGCCTGCAGGCTTAGCCACGCCGCGGGCCGCAGGCAGGCAAGTCTAGGGACCCCTGTTCCCAGGTCCATTGCCTCCCTGGTTCGCCGGGTTATGCTGCTACCCTCTGGTGTTGCTGCTCTTCTTTCCCTTCCCCGGCTTTTCATCATCAGACTTGGGGTCCTTGGTACCACCTGAGTCAGCATACTTAACCAGAACTGCCATCAGCTCCCCCATATTACTGCAGTGGCGCTTGAGCCGCCCCAACTTCTATTTGAGGGGCAAAAAACGACAAATCTTCTCCAACATCAAGACTGCTGAGCCGGCGTTGATTTGATCCGAGGAATGAAAAATAGTTGAGACCTCTCGTACCCAATGGGTTGTTGACTCGCCCTCTTCCTAGACGCAAGTATCCAGATCCACAATTGACATAGGCTACTTGCATGTATCCTTAAAATTCTGAATAAAACGTGCCTTTAACTCGGCCCATGACCCGTTGGAGTTAGCCGGTAGCCCCTTCAACCAGGTGCGAGCTGTTCTGTCCAACTTCATGGTGAAATATTTAGCACACGCAACATCACTAACATCCAGCAATTCCATGGCCATCTCATAACTCTCGACCCATGCCTCAAGAGGTATGTCGGTCGTATAGTTAGGTACTTTGCGAGGGACCTTGAAGTCCTTGGGCAAACACTCATTACGCAGAGCCGGCACCAAACACGGCACACCCAAAGTCCTGAAGGTCACACCTGTCTCCACTGAAGTTGTCGGACGAGCCAGGGAATGCTAATGAGCCGCATACTGATCCGCTAGCTCAGCCTGACGACGCGCTCTTCCTTGATCCACTACGTTCTAGGCATTAGCCCCGCCGTCTGCCGGGTTATGTCCACGGGGCGGGTGACTGTACCGCCCACTTCTTGATACAACTAGCTCCTCGATATGCCTGCTATAAGTCCGACTCGGGCGGGGGGTGAATGGATCCTCTCATGACTGTGAGAATAAGCTGCCTGTTGGGCCAAAGCCGTCTGAAGTAATTCTCTGGCCCGTCGTATCTCCATTGCCGCCAGCGACTCACCCTCAGCTGGTAGAGCGGCCAGTCGTGTTGCCGCAGCAATTATATTATCCAAAGGGTTAGAATAATGACCCAGCGGCATTGACACTATTGAGGCGGAGTAATATTCAGACATGGTGGCTCTGTCATACGCGGCTGAACCAGTGCTCCTAACCCAGGTGCTTCACCCCGGTTTACCTCTGGCGGGTTACTGGTCCCTGCTCCAGGCGTGTTAAAGAGGTTCGTTGCCTCGTAAACCAAAGGCAAACGAGTCTGATGCCTCCTCCTCATGACCTTGTTCGAGGCGTTCTGATCCATCATGAGCCGGAAAGACTCCGACTGAATCCGCTGCACCTGAGTATCCAAAGCGGCCCGCTCCGCAGCCATCCTAGTATTCTCCGCATTCAGCTCCTCCTTGGCATGTGCTATCTCATCACGCAATTTCGCAATTTCCGCATTATGCTGATCCTGATCTGCCGGGTTAACAACCAATGTCAACAATGTTGTTAGCTTATCCAGCAGGTCGGTTACGACTTGAGCTGGTAGGCGCTCAGGGCCTCCTGCCCCGGCAGCCGTTGCCGCTACTGACCCAGAGATTATTGCTGCCGCAGTCGAGGAGTTCGACACTAGTTGCGTACCGACCATAAAGATTGCAGCTCTGTTCGGCGGCTCATATGGGTCCGGAAAACTGTCGCCGTCGAAATAGCCCCCAAGCCGGCCATCTTGCAGCTGGTATAGTGATTCAGTTTCCCTAGATGACTCACCATCCAAGTAAACAACCGTCTCACCGCCAGACATAGATTTATCCTCAGGTTCCGCTCCATGGATGAATCCCACGAAGGCACACTTCACGGCAGGCTGAACTCGGGTGGGTCTCGCACGCTGAGCTATCTCGATGATGTCGGTGCAGATGTCCGGCTCGGGGCCCGGCTCGCCGATCTTGCCGATGAAAAAGTGGATTCCGCTGAAGGGGACTCGGTACCCGTACTCGATTGAGCCGGCCTTGGGGCCCTAGCCTGCATCGTTGATGTAGAGCTTGCCGCAACGACTCTTTGTCATCCGGCCCACAGCGTATCCCTTGATCCCTTCGAAGTTGCCCTTCAAGAACTCGAAACCACCGTGCGCTGGTCCCATGGTGGGCGCCAACTGTCGTGGGATTGACACGGCAGATGTCCTAGTGTGAGGACTTAGTCGTGGAGCCATCGCACTAGGTTAGCTTAAAGGGGTTAAACAGGACAAAGGACATGGGAGTTTTATACTGGTTCGGCCCCTTGTGGTGAATGTAAAGGCCTAATCTAGTTGGAGGTGGTATTGCTAGATCTTGATTACAAGTGAGCGAATACGCTTGACCTAGTTCTCGGTTTGTTGTCTGTTGTCCTTAACTCGCCACCGGATCGTACCTTTATATACTCAGGTTGACACCCGGTGGCTTACAGAGTCCCGACCGGCTTATAAATGTATCCGGCTCGGTGACTTAATTACAACTACCTTATAATACACGTCATATACATATGGCAGTTTATACCTATGGGCCTTGAACCGTCTTTGGGCCTTTGGCTCTTCATAAGTCATCCTCATGAACCGCCATCTTCAATTCCTTCATGCGTTGTCTTGTGAGTCGCCAGGAGTATAACCCGGCCCCTCCTGGGCGGGTTAACTCGGTAGCTATATCCCCAACAGGCTAGGCTGCTCAAAATGGAGAGGGGGCTGCTTAAATAGGCAGGGGTCTAGGGTTAGGGGTTTGAGGGAGTTTCGGAGCCCTCCGGTCGCGATCCAACGGTTCCGGTCGGAGGGGAGGTTAGTGAGCTACCTGTGGGCTATGTGGAAGGGGTTGGGATGAGAGGAGATAAGATAGATAGGCCCGGCATCATATTTTGAAGACCGAAAATGTCTGACGTTGGACAGGCTATAATGTCGTTACAGTTATCCGTTGGGGTAACAAACGGACTCTAAATGCGATGAAATTTGGCAGGCGGTCTACCTACAATAAAAAATACCGCATGCCAACTTTCATACCATTCCAAGAAAAAAATTTATCCCACTTATAAAATAATATTTCAGAAGTGTCGCGGGTGCATGCGAGTGTGAATGGGTTCGAAACGGACAACAGAGAGAACTTGGAGACCCGAACGGATGCAACTTTTGAAAAACATGCAGATGAAATGCACATGATGACATTGCAAAGTGCAACACGCCAACGAATGACATGGCAACGACGGCGAATAACCAGAAGACATCGGGCGCATTGGTCTCGGGGCGTCACACACCCACCCTTGAGAACATAGGGTGTCTGTGCCTCAAGGGTCGCGTATCGCGGTTAAGTGGTCAAGTTCGTCGCCTTGGCATTGCACATGTTTAGAAGTACTTGTAATTAGGTGAACACCAACCACCACAATTGACTTAGAAGGATGAGAAACAACGATATGAATGGGGTACCATGTTCTAATAGAAAACCTTTACCCGAGAGAGAACGCTTTTAGTCTTTTGGCATGTACAAATGCAGTGCATTGGCATGTTTGCTTCAGTTGATCAATTGTTTTTCACTTAGCAGCATGTAATTGATGACCAACTATGCCAATAATGTCCTTAGCAGCCGGTAATTGATGACCAATTATGCCAGTAATGCATTTTCTTTAGCCAAGATAACTTAATTCAGGCGACTTTTCAAACATGCAAATTATGCGACGGTTTGAGTTGCGACACACGGGAAATTAAATACAAAGGGGCAACTATTCGTTTACTAGGGATAGTGAGATGGGGAACGGGAAGAGAGACAGTGCTTGCAGTTCATCTCGCAACGACAGTGTCTTCTTTTTCTAAGAACCGCAAGCCTTGCGTTTCGGCCAAGCCCGAATAGTACAAAAAAACAATTACAGAAAAGGATAATTGAAAAACCATTCTCAAAAAACATTTGTTAAAAATGTTCTTTTTATAGAAATATTCCAATTTAGTAAAAATGTTAACAATTCTTTTAAAGGTGTTCCAATTTTTATGTAAACATTAACTTTTATAAAAATAAGAAAATTTCCAGGTTTAACCTTATAATTAACATTTATTAAATTAGATATAAAAAAGATGCACAATGGCACATGAAGAAGGTATGTTTTTTAGGCTAACCACACACTTTATTTATTGCTCAATTATGTTTTGAGGAATACAAGTTTTTTTATTTGTAGCACATGAAGCAGGTTGTACCTCTTTTTTGCTGGGTGCAACGCACGGCCATTTATACTAGTGTTTCAAGGTGCTAATGGTAAGGTTGGTAAGGTTGGTAGACTTCTCCAATGCGTCCCATGGCGATGTGAGCTGCCATACTCTTTCCTAGACTCCAAGTTGGTGCATCAAAAGAAAACTCTATGGGCTCAGTGACTGGCATGAACGTCCTTCCTGGAACTTGAACTTGAATCATCCAGCGCTCTTCTTCAGGTAAAGTGGCGTTGTAGGTTTCTGTGAAGCTTGGTACTCCTATGTTCAGGTATCTAGTGACTTCCTTCAAGTGGCGTCCAAAGGGTGTATCTTCATCCGGTTGGGTGAACTTGTTCCTTGCATCCGCCATCCTAAAGAGTAGAAAAGATGAGAGGTCAGAAGAGAAGAGAGTGAGTAGTGATCTAGGTCTTTAGCTTAGTGGTCGTGTCCTACAGTCAGCGTGTGCTCTGATACCATCTCTGTAGCGACCAGACCTCAAACAGTATGATCTCTATGCTCCGGTGTCATCCCTGGATCAGTAATGCTTACACCACACAGTACTCGGAGGATTTATAGCAGAGTAGCAATCACACACTTATTACATCGAGTGTCTCAAAAGAGAACTTGTTACAATAAATATGGCTTAAGGCTATCTAATTACGATAACAGCGGAAGGCTTGGAAGATAAGTGAGTCCATCAACTCCAACGGCATCACTGAGTATAGAACCACGACCTAAAAACTCCTTAATCGTCGTCTGAAAAGTCTGCAACATTAACATTGCAGCCCAAAAACGGGTCAGCACATGGAATATGCTGGCAAGGTAACACATAGAGAGTAGTGGAATGCAACAGCTATACTATATGCATATTTGGCTGGTGGAAAGCTCTATGGTTACAGTTTTGCATAAAGCCAATTTTTCCCTACTTCAAAAGGAATAAATTTAATTACTATCATGGTGGTTGTTAAACATTGAGAATGGTTGACAGCATTCTCAATCCCAATTAAGCATCATCATTAACCCAACAACATTAATTTTAGAGTAACATGTTGAGATTCACATGATAATCCAGATACTAGATACTCAAGATGTCCATAACCGGGGACACGGCTAATCATGATTAGTTTGTTACACTCTGCAGAGGTTTGCGCACTTTTCCCCACAAGACTCGATCGCATCCGTTGGATTTCTCGCACTACATGGTGTTTGAGAAACGGATGACCGAGACACAGTCTTTCAGAAGCGCTAGCACCTTACGATGGATAGATCGGTACACCTACTTTCCCCTACATCTGCTAGTCTACCCTGTAAGAGTTCGCACGACTTAATCAACTATGCCAGAGCCCATAATGGCTTGTGGCTGCACACGGAAGTTTCTAGTTTGAAAAATCTCATGATCCCTTTGAGCCTGGGTGGCGGTCCAAAAGAAAACAGGCAGGTCCTGGAATACCCAGGTGCCTCAATCCACCCAGATGTGTGTTTAAGTTGCCACCTTAGATAAACCATTAATTATCAATCTCACATCTGTCATGGATTTCACTCACCCAATCCACGTCAACTAGCATAGCATGGCATAATAAGCAAACGTAGAAGTAACTCCCAAAGGTTTGATAATAAGCAGGTAATAGGTACTACCTCATCTACTTCCCATCCCACAGTTTAATTAGTTCCTAATCATGCAATGTGTGAAGATTGATATAATGCAAAAAAACTGGGTTGTAGAAAAGGTATGATCAAAATGTTACTTGCCGTGCTGATGATCCGTGAAACCTAACGATTCGAAGTAATAGGTGGCGCACTCCGGGTACTCTATCGCAGGCAAACAAACAAGCATACAATAAGTACTCATCTAATGCACAGGTAAAACTCAAATAAGATATCTAACCAGAAGGTTCAACTTAAGAACTCCGGTTGGCAAAAAGAATCAAATCGAACAAAGCAAAGAAAGTCAAACGGCGAAAGAAAACAACTTCGTTCTAGTAATCTGAACCTAAGTCAAATTTTACAGTAGCAAAAAACTTGTTTAAGTTGATTATTCGGATAGAGGGTTTCGAGACGAAACTCCAGGCGCTTGAATCGCCTGATTCCGATAAACGAGCGAAAAGTTAAACTAAAACGAAAATCGGATCAGAAATCGCGATCATAAAATAACCGCGGAAAAATCCGACGAAAAAGAAAAACGACGAATGGATTTTTTTTAAACGGCACGGATTTCGAGGTGCGGCGAACCTCGGGCGACGCGCGGCTCCGGCGGATCGGCGGCAGGGCGGCGGCGGCGGCGGCTGGGGCTGGGCACGGCTAGGGTTTCGGGGCGGCTGGGCCTTCGGGCTGGCTTGCCCTGGCTTATAGAGGCCCCGGCCAGGCGGAGTCCTGGCCGAGTACGGCCCATAGTCGGTTCCGCTTTTTTTTTCGCTTGGAAGAAAAAAAATAAAAAGAAATACTAAACGGACTCCAAAAATTCCGAAATAAATTTTCCCGGGCTTCTAAAATCAAGCCCGACAAAGTGAACATTTATTTGGGCCCTAAATGCAATTTTTAAAAACACGCATTTTTCCTAATTCAAATAAAAACAACAACAAAAACTCCGAAATAAAACTATTTGATTTTTTTATTAAATCCCCAATATTTCTATATTTTGGGAAAGTCATTTTATTCCCTCTCTCATATTTTTGTAATAGAAATAATTGATGATAAAATAAATAAAATCAAATGATCCTATTCTCAAAATTTGAGAAAAAAACTCAAATATGAAAATAACGAAATCCCCAACTCTCTCCGTGGGTCCTTGAGTTGCTTAGAATTTTCTAGGATCAAAACCCAAAGCAAATAAAATATGATATGCATGATGATCTAATGTATAACATTCCAAATTGAAAATTTGGGATGTTACATAATGGCGCACCTGTATCTGGTGCGCCACTGCTATAGCAGTGGCGCACCAGATACAGGTGCGCCATTAGTATCCTCATTACTAATGGTGCACCACACCTACAGTGCGCCACTACTAACAATTTTTTCTATTTTTTTATCTTTCCTAAACTAGTAATGGCGTACCAGGGCATAGTGCGCCATTACTAGTTTTACCTAGTAATGGCGCACCACACACTCTGTGCGCCACTACTAACGAATTTTTTTACTTTTTTTTCAAAACTAGTAATGGTGCACCAGGGTATACTGCGCCATTACTAGTTCAAACTAGTAATGGCGCACCACAACCACAGTGCGCCACTACTAACAATTATTTTTCTATTTTATTTTTTGCAAAACTAGTAATGGTGCACCATGTAACAGGTGTGCCATTAGTAACCAGGGTTACAAATGGCGCATTCATAGGTGGTGCGCCATTGGTAGCTTTGATCAAATGCACCCCCTCACCTCGTGGACCGCCTTTTCAGTTTAAAAAAATAAAAGAAAATGATGGAAATGTCAAAGAAATAAAAGAAAATAAGTTTCCCATGTGATATGTGGTCTAGTTGCTGGGAAAATTTACAAATATGAAATTCGACTTTATTTTCAAAATCTCTCTGGAATTTAGTAAAATGGGCATAACTTTTGCATACGAACTCGGATTAAAAAGTTTTTTATATGAAAAAACATCTACTCAAAAAGTTACATCCGAATTGAACGGGGGAAACAAAGTTCAAGATTTTCAGAATCCCCAAAAACCTAACAGAATGAAAGATACGAGGCTTTTAAGATCTAGAGGGGAGGAAAATGGAAAATAATTCAAACCTACTAGTGGCGCACCATTTGCTAGGTGCGCCACTAGTAACAGAAAAAACATTGGTTTCGATTTTTTTTGGAAATGTTTTTCAAAATATGATACGTAATATGACCGGGAAGTTTGAAATATTTTTTCAACATTTCATCACACTCATGAACATGAACAAAGTCCTAGACATCAACAGGTTTAATAGGATTGATATGATAGATATATCAACAAGTGCCTGTTAAGTGAGGTGGTGCTGGGGTTGGATAGAACTACGAAGTTAAGCGTGCTCGGGCTGGAGTAGTCTAAGGATGGGTGACCTTCCGGGAAGTTTGACCACTTAGTGCGATTTGACTTGAGATTAAGCATATTGACCTGAGATTAAGCCATAGTGACCCGGGATTAAGAAAAATTGGTAAAACAAAATCTGAAAAAAAATTGTTACTAAGTCAAATAGTAATGGCGCACTTCTATGCATACTAATGGTGCACTATAAAAAATTGAAAAAAATTTGTAAAATTTTTTTTTGAAAAAAATTGTTAGTAATGGCGCACTTCTATGTGGTGCGCCATTACTAAGTCAGATAGTAATGGCGCACTTCTACGCATACTAATGGCGCACTATATGTACGCCATTAGTATTTGTTACTAGTGGCGTGATAATAGTGGCGCACCTGTAGTGCGGCATTAATGGCAAAAACAGGTGCGCCACTAATTAGCCTTTTCCTAGTAGTGATGATGGATGAAGAAATAAGGAGTGGCAAGAGCCTAAGCTTGGGGATGGGCGAGGCACCCCAAGGTAATATTCAAGGACTCCCAAGCAACTAAGCTTGGGGATGCCCCAGAAGGCATCCCCTATTTATTCTAAGAATTATCGGTAATTTTACTTGGAGCTATATTTTTATTCATCACATGATATGTGTAAATTCTTGGAGCGTATTTTGTGTTTATTTTTTTCCTTTTTCTTTAATGAACCATGCTAGTATGAGATAGTCCTTGGTTGATTTATAGAATTCTCTTTGCACTTCACCTATATATTTTGAGTATGGCTTTATAGAATGCTTCATGTGCTTCGCTTATATCATTTGAAGTCTGGATTGCCTCTTTCTCTATGTATAGAAAACCGCCATTTGTAGAATGCTCTTTTGCTTCACTTATATTTTTTAGAGCATGGGCATATATTTTGTAGACAGAATTAAATTCTCATGCGTCGCTTATATCTATTTAGAGAGTTGACAAGAATTGGTCATTCACATGGTTAGTCATAAAATCCAACATAAAACATGTAGATCACTGAATATGATATGTTTGATTGTGGTGATATAAAGATGGTGATATTAGAGTCATGCTAGTGAGTAATTGTGGATTGGTAGAAATACTTGTGTTAAGGTTTGTGATTCCTGAAGCATGCATGTATGGTGAACCGTTATGTGATGAAGTCGGAGCATGATTTATTTTTGATTGTCTTCCTTATGAGTGGCAGTCGGGGATGAGCGATGGTCTTTTCCTACCAATCTATCCCCCTAGCAGCATGTGTACTAGTACTTTGTTTCAATGGCTAATAAACTTTTGCAATAAGTATGTGAGTTCTTTATGACTAATGTTGAGTCCATGGATTATACACAGTCTCACCCTTCCATCATTGCTAGCGTCTTCGGTACCATGCATTGCCCTTTCTCACCTTGAGAGTCGGTGCAAACTTTGTCGGTGCATCCAAACACCGTGATATGATACGCTCTATCACACATAAGACTCCTTATATCTTCCTCAAAACAGCCACCATACCTACTATCATGGCATTTTCATAGCCATTCCGAGATATATTACCATGCAACTTCCATCATCTGTTGGGGAACGTTGCATGGGAAACTAAAATTTCCTACGCTCACCAAGATCCAATCTAGGAGATGACCATCTACGAGAGGAGAGATTAGATATACATAGCCTTGTAGATCACTAAGTGGAAGCGTTAAGAAATGCGGTTGATGTAGTCGAACGTCTTCGCAATCCAATCATGATCTGTCCCGTAAACGTCTTCGCGATCCAATCATGATCCGTCCCGCGAACTCCCGATCCAAGTGCCAAACTGACGGCACCTCCGCGTTCAACACACGTACGGCTTGATGACACCTTCACCTCCTCGATCCAGCGAGCGATGGTTAAGTAGTATCTCGCGTCCTCTGGCAGCACGACGGCGTGGTGGCGGTGGTGGTGGCAGAATCTCAACAGAGCTTTGCTAAGCACTACGGAGAGGAAGAGCGATGCGAGGGAGAGGAGCGACAACATCGTGGCATAGAGATGTGCTCAAGGGGTGTGGCTTCCCTCTCTCTACCTCTCCATATATAGGGGGAGGGAGGAGGGGGTGGCGCCCCTAGGGTATTCCCTAGGGGGCGGCGGCCAGGAAAGATGGGATCTCCCCTAGGGTGACTTGCCCCCCAAGCCGGGAGGTGGGAAGCCCTAGGGGAACGCCCCCAACCCTCCTGGTTACGTGAGATGGGGTGAAGGGGACGCTCATCCCCTTAATGGGCTGGTTTGCCCCTCCCCTTGGCCCATGGGCCCCCCAACACTTGCCGGGGCCCCCCGAAACCCCTTTCGGTGACACTGGTCAACCCCAAAACAATTCTGGACTCCAATACCCTTCGT
Source organism: Triticum urartu (assembly GCF_056163025.1). Taxonomy (NCBI): domain Eukaryota; kingdom Viridiplantae; phylum Streptophyta; class Magnoliopsida; order Poales; family Poaceae; genus Triticum; species Triticum urartu. The sequence continues at coordinate 349,723,297 of NC_141879.1, read as the reverse complement.
CCAATATATCGATATTCACCTCCGGACCATTCTGGAGTTCCTTGTCACGTCCGAGATCTCATCGGGACTCCGAATAACCTTCGATAGCCACCATAATGACTCAAGTATACTTATATCGTCACCAAACGTTAAGTGTGTACAACCTGTGGGTTCGAGAACTATGCAGACATGACCAAGACACCTCTATGGTCAATAACCAATAGCGGGACCTAGATGCCCATATTGGTTCCTACATATTCTACGAAGATCTTATCAGTCGAACCTCCGTGTCAAGGATTCAGACAATCCCGTATGCAGTTCCCTTTGTCTATCGGTATGTTACTTGCCCGAGATTCGATTGCCGGTATCTCCATACCTAGTTCAATCTCGTTATCGGCAAGTGTAACGCCCTCGATGCGGCTATATCTCCCACGTGTCGAAGCACTACTTGGAGGCATAACCGCATTGAAAGCAATGTCGAAAGTGAGGTAATCTTCGCAAACAACCCATGTAATACATAAGGGAAAAGAGATACATAGTTGGCCTACAATCGCCACTTCACACAATTACATGAATAAAGCATTACAACATCCAAATACAAACAAGGTCCGACTACGGAACAAAAATAAAAGAAGAACCCCAAATGCGACACGGTCCCCAATCGACCCCAACTGGGCTCCACTACTGATCAACTAGAATGAAACAACACAAAGGACAAGATCTTCATCGAGCTCCTCCTGAGCTTGGTTGCGTCATCTGCACGGACTCAACGGCACCTGCAAACTGGTTTTGGAAGTATCTGTGAGCCACGGGGACTCAGCAATCTCGCACCCTTGCGATCAAGACTATTTAAGCTTATGGGTAAGGTAAAGGTATGAGGTGGAGCTGCAGCAAGCGACTAGCATATATGGTGGCTAAACATACGCAAATGAGAGCGAGAAGAGAAGGAAAAGCACGGTCGATAAAAGTATGATCAAGAAGTGATCCTATAGCAACCTACGTCAAGCATAACTCCAACAACCGTGTTCACTTCCCGGACACCACCGGAAAGAGACCATCACGGTTACCCACGCAGTTGATTCATTTTAATTAAGTTAAGGTTCAAGTTATCTACAACCGGACATTAACAAATTCCCACCTGCCCATAACCGCGGGCACGGCTTTCGAAAGTTCAAATCCCTGCAGGGGATCCCAGCTTAGCCCATGACAAGCTCTCACGGTCAACGAAGGAATAGACCTCCTCCCGAGACGTTCCGATCAGACTCGGTATCCCGGTACAACAAGACATTTTGACAGGGTAAAACTAAACCAGCAACACCGCCCGAACGTGCCGACAAATCCCGATAGGAGCTGCACATATCTCTTTCTCAGGGCACACTCAGATTGTCTTAGGTACGGGTAGGCCAGCCCAGAGTTGCCCCTAGTGGCCACCGGCAGCTGACAGGTTGGACCAACACTCAGAGGAGCACTGGCCCGGGGGGAGGGGGTAAAATAATGATGACCCTCAGGAGCGCGACTCCCAAGGGAAAAGAAAAGGCTAGGTGGCAAATGGTAAAACCAATGTTGGGCATTACTGGAAAAGCTTTACTTAAGGCGAACTGTCAAGGGGTTCCCATAATAGCCCAACCGCGTAAGCGACGCAAAATTCGGGAACATAACACCGATATGACGGAAACTAGGGCGGCAAGAGTGAAACAAAACACCAGGCATAAGGCCGAGCCTTCCACCCTTAACCAAGTATATAGATGCATTAATTGAATAAGATATATTGTGATATCCCAACAAGTAAACATGTTCCAACAAGGAACAACATCTCCATGTTCCAACAAGGAACAAACATCAATCTTCACCTGCAACTAACAACTCTAGAAGAGGGGCTGAGCAAAGCGGTAACATAGCCAATCAACGGTTTGCTAGGACAAGGTGAGTTAGAGGCTTGGTTCAACAATATGGGAGGTATGATAAGCAAGTGGTAGGTATCACAGCATAGGCATAGCAAAAGAGCGAGCATCTAGCAAGCAAAGATAGTAATGATTTTGAGGGTATGATCATCTTGCCTGAAATCCTGCAAGGAAGAAGAACGAGTCCATGAAGAAGACAAACGGATGTAGACGAACGGGTCCTCACAAAAACTACGTTACCGGAACCGACCTGAAGAAGCAAACACCGGAAAGAAGCACACAACATAGTAAACAACCAACACATGAACATGGTATGATATGCGGGATGCGGTATGCGATGCATATGCATGATTTGACAAGGAATTCATGAACCTGGCCTCAACATGGAAATCCAAGTGTGCCACTAGAAAGGTGAGATGAAATCGCTTGAAAACGATATAAAGAACGCCGGAATCGGTGTTACGGTTTGGAAATGGCAAGCGATTCAAATATGACACCGGTCTGCGATTTACAGCAAGTAACCATCTAAATGCAAAAAGATGAACATGCTACAGCACCCAAACAAGACAACAAAATACATGGCAGGGATGCATTCATGATGCTTAACAAAAGTATAGCACTGAGCTACGGCCAATTCCTCCATTAACATGTTCAAACAAGCATGGCAAAAATGCATATGGCAAACAGATTTCAGACTTAGTGAAATTAACACTTGTCTGGAATTTCAGATCAAATAGCACTCTTTGGAGCATGAAAACTATATGCTACAGGACCTGAACATGGAAAGAAAATCATGGCATAGAGCTACTCAAAGAGCTTAACAAAAGTCCCTTAGTGACCTTGAGCCAAAAGGGATCATAAAATACATTTGCAAGCATGTGAACATGGCAAAAACATAATCAGTTCTCAGACTTAGTGAAGACTGGAGCATGCTGAAACCGATATCAAGTAGTCATGTTTACGAGCTCGATGCACTCACTACAGAGCAAGTCATGACAAGCTAAGCATACACCCATCAAGAATACACAAAAATCAAGCTAGACATGGCAAGAACAATAGCATAGCATGCACGGATCAACTACAACATCATCGGCAAAATCGCTAACAAGTAGACAATCTGCCCAGATTCACGAAGTAGCAAAAGTAGAGCTCGATTGACTCAAGCTAGGGTGCTCCATAATTGCAAACAAAAGCATGGATGGATAGGGCACTACTAGATTAACAAAAGATCCTTACTGATCATCCTCAAAAGAGGCCCGGATCACTAGGAAACAACATGAACATATGGCATAATGAGATAAACAGACCAAGGACTTAGTGGAAATGCTAAGTCCCTGAAATCAGCATTACCAAGTGCACCACTTTGCAAGCTTGTGCTAATCACCACACATATCAAAAAAATACATGGGTTACACCTCTGGAAAGATGGAAAAACCCTTAACAAAACATATGTAGAGCTCATGGGCATATCATGCACACAATAATCATGGCAAAAATGACAAATATCTAAATAGAGTAGCAGATCAGAAAAATAACTCAAGTAGCACTCTTCTAACAGCATTTCGGGCATCAAGATGAACTCAAATGAAAATGATGCAATGGAATGAAATGATGTACTCTCTGAGGCGAACATTTTGATATGCCATATGCATGAATCGGAGCTATGGATGCAAAGTTACGATGCGATGAAGATGGGCACATGGATCTGAAATCTCAGGATTTAGGGAAAAATCAACCTCTCACAGATCTCAAATCTAGGGTTGGCACGGAATCCGAGGCGCGGACGGGGTTCGACGGAGCATGACCGGAGACAGTGACGACGGTGGCCGGAAGACGCAGGATCTCGCCGGAGATGGCGGTTCCGGGCCGGATCTCGCCGGATCCGGCCGGATCCCGGCGCGGGGTGGCGGCCTGTGAACGCGGGAGGCGGCCGGTGGGGTCGGTGAGCGGCGCGGCGCCCGTCGCCGGTGATGGACGGAGTTGGATGGCAGCGGTGGCGCGCTCCGGCCGGGTGGCGCGGCGACCGGAGTGACGCAGGCGCGCGGCGGCGGAGAAGGGAGTCGGGCAGCGCGGCGTGGGTGGCAGCGCGGGGCGCGGTCGGGCCCGGGGCGGGCCGGGCGGGCCACGGCGGTGGAGGCGACGTGGCGGACGCGGAGTGGTTGGGCGCGGCGGCGGGTCTGTCCGTCTAGGGCGGACATTGTTCGGTGGCGCGATGGAGAAGAAGGTTAGGGTGTCATCCGCGAGAATTTCGGGGATGACCACATATTTATAGGTAGAGGGAGCTAGGAGAGTCCAAATGAGGTGCGGTTTGTGGCCACGCGATCATGATCGAACGCTCTAGATGATGGAGAGGGTTTAGGTGGGTTTTGGGCCAAATTGGATGGGTGTTGGGCTGCACACACACGAGGCCTTTACGGTCCCTCGGATAACCGTTGGAGCATCAAACGAAGTCGAAATGGTACGAAACTTGACAGGCGGTCTACCGGTAGTAAACCAAGGCCGCTTGGCAAGTCTCGGTCCAATCCGGAAATGTTTAATCCCCACACACAAGAAGAAGATAGAAATGACCACCGGAGGAGAATGGACCGCCGGAATGCAAAACGGACAACGGGGAAAATGCTCAGATGCATGAGACAAACACGTATGCAAATGAAATGCACATGATGACATGATATGCAATGCATGACACGCAAGCAATGACAAGGCAACAACAGCGAATAACTGGACGACACCTGGCACATCGGTCTCGGGCCGTTACAACACTCCACCACTACGAGAGGATCTCGTCCCGAGATCTAGAATGGCACCGGAGGGATAACGGAAGAGAAAGAGAAGAGGTAAAACTAAGTTGCTCCTTTGACAAACGAGTGAAACCAAAGAACCTTGAAAAGGTTGAACAAATTGAAAGAAATAAAACAACGGAGAAGAACAAAGTTGAAAGCACTCCGTTAAAAAAGAGAAATAACAAATAACCGATTCAGGTAGGACTTCGGTTGAAAAGAGATGAGGACTTGATGAAATGAAAGAACTTGAGCAAAGGGGCACAATACTCCGGTTAAATGGCTAACCCAAGAAAAGCACACGATCCTGACAAAACGAAAAGATGGGTTGAAGAGAGCAACATCACAATGCCTCCGGAACAAAAATAAGAATGGAATGGAATGAACGAAGGGGAACACGATCTTGAGAGAGCACACTTACCACAAATACTAGACCGGAGTTGTTGGAAAACCAACAACGAAAAGAATAAGCTTGATATGGACTTATAGAAGACATCTCAAAATTATGAGGTGAAATTCTGCCACTAACGGAAAACAATGGATTGGATTGATATCGACAAGAATACGAGAAGCTATATCACCGGGAGGATAAAAGAAGAAGTTGGGTCATTTATAAGCACCATAATTAGCAACAATCCTTAGGGAAAGCTTTAGGTGAAATATAATCCAAGATAACTTCAATGAAGAGGTTGCTGGATTGAGAAGAGCTCATGCTCGAAGGACTTGATGGGTTTAAACTATCTCATACTTGACAACTTGCGAATCATGAAACATGAAGGGACATTGTCAAGAAAGACATAACACCATCTCAAAAGATAAGGGGGAACAATTGCACTCCGGATTGCAAGATGAAGAATGCTTAGGCTCCTTAGAAAAGAATCTTGATGGAAACTTCGAGAAGGAATTAAATCCTTGGTGAACCATCATGTAGAGCCTCCATGAAGAATTTCGTTAAACAAAAGGATGATCAAAACGGAAAGAAAAAGAAGTTGAAAAACACAAGGTGAGTCCTTGTAAAGATTTAGATGGATCTCCATGATAATTAGAGCTTGGAACTCCGGGAAAGAAAGATGAGCACTTGAAACCAAGAATAAGTATGATGACCCACTCCGGAAAACAGGAATTGAATAAACTCGATGAAACAAGAATAAGAATTGCATTATGCTTATCCTTCACCAATTAAATTGATGACAATCAACGGATTCGACATATTACTTATTCTCATAGAAAGGATTAAGATAGATATAGCGCCAACTTGGGAAGATCATCTTTGAACCACCGGTAAGATTGAAAAAAAATAAATTGATAAGGAAGAGAAACCTGGAAGAACCACCGCAAGAAATGAAAAAGAATGAAGAAAAGATAAAGGAACACCGGGAAAAATTTGCAAATGAACGAAGATGCTTGAGAGAAACTAGCTACATGAGAACGAAGGGATCATGAACTGATTAGAGATCACTTGAACGAAGCACCGGTAAGATTTTGGAGAACCATCGCTGAAAGCTGAGAATGAATAAATTCTGAGATGATGGACTCCGGATGAACAAACTGAAAAAGGCTCCTGAATTGCTCCGGAAGGATGAAAAGAATTCTGACAATCGAAAACAATTATGAGAGGATGGTCTCGAACTAGAACCACGAATCTCTGAGAGAACGGATAAAATATGGATGTAAAAACTCTTCTTCGGTCTTCAAATGTTGAGAATGACGACAAGAAACACCACCATGAATTATTGAGACACTCCGGGATGATTAAAAGAGGAGAGGTCAAGCCAACGATGAAAAGAATTGTGAAAGATCTAGGAGAAGGCATTTGACTGATGATAACTCATTCTTACGTCAAACTTGGAAAAGAATTTGAGAGTAACGCCGGGAAAATAAGAAGAGTCAGGTAAGATCCTGGAAAAAGACCTGTGGGTTAGGGCCCACTCAAAAGAAACACCGTTGAATGATTCAAAAGAGAGGTTGCACCGGTTGAATTAAATGACTTGAATGAGATACCAATCTCGAAAGAGCTTGAACGAATGCAGAGTGGAAACATGAATCTTCGAGATATCTTGAGCACTCCGGAACAATTAAATAGCGAGAAGTGAATGAATATGAGGTGCACCGGCATGAGAAGGTATTTGAAACAAGGAGAAAGATATGATCAATGATGCTTGAATTTAAACCACCGGAGAAGAAAAATGAGTGAAGGTTAGCGAACTTGAAGCTCCGTTAGTATCTTCATGAGCATCACCGGATAAGAAGATTGACGGAAAAGGAATGGAGAGGCTTCCCATCAATAAAATGGATACTTGAATAAGAAATCTAGGTCCTTAAAGAAAAACAAGGGAGGGAGGGCGGGAAAAACAAAGACAATTTGGAATGGATGAAACAAACACCGTTGAGAAGAAGTGATAATTGGTCTTGCGAATGTTGAAGTGAACGGATCCACTTGAGGAGAAGCACACCGGTTGACAAGAGGATTGACATGACAATCTCGATTATCAAGAAGGATTAGTATTTGCATCGGAGTATGAGAACACCATTTGGGGAAGGTATGGAATCAACATTTGACATTGAAGCAACTCGAATACCACAACTCAAAACAAAAACAAAGGGTTGACTCACAGAATAAGCTGGAACAAACATATGATAGAGATTTCGTCCGAAGTTTTCGTGGTGGGGCCTACACGGGCTCGATCATACAGCACCATCATGTACAAGGCAGTGCACATGACATATGAAGCGTCCCCGAGTCGGCATAGCCAAGGACTCTTTAAGACACAACGAGACCACTGTAAAACCGACCGTGAATAGGCGGACCACTAGACGTCGAACCCCAATTTCATATCATACATCTGTCGGGAAGATATCCTAAGAGCTACTTGAATTCCCACCTATGAAACTCCCGAACCTTTCTGGTTATGCAATCAGGTGTTGGGGATACAGGGGAAGCATAATATCTCACCTAATTCTAGCAAATCCTACATCCAGCTGTATCCATCCTTCAACACATAACCGAGAAAAACTTCGGAAACCATCTACCTCAACCTTCGAAAAGCATCCGTTATACGAGTTATGGCAATACTCCCGAACTCCCGCCCCAGTACTGGGTGGTGTCGAGGTTATCTCACCAACGAACTGCATAAAAGAGATTTTCGATGTCGGCGTACTAAACTCAGGTATTCCAGAACTGCAACGATAAAATTATGACGACAACACCTTAGAGCTCAACTCCCCGGGACACTGCCACAAAACCCCTGACAGGAGACACCAAGACAATGTTCTCATCATAAAACCATCAGAACGATTCCAAGATACTCGCGTGATCCTAAGAAATTTTTTAGTGAAATTTGAGAAGAGAATAGTGAAAACTCTACGTCAGGATGCCTTACCAGAGCGATGAAGGGACTGAGGAGTAAAAAGAATTCCTAAAGTCTCCGATATATAATTCCTAAATGACTCAAAACATTTTTCTAGACACAACTCGGCTGCTAAAAACGATCAAGCAATGGGGCTCCTAAGGTCAGGGAAGGCTCTGATACCAACTTGTAACGCCCTCGATGCGGCTATATCTCCCACGTGTCGAAGCACGACTTGGAGGCATAACCGCATTGAAAGCAATGTCGTAAGTGAGGTAATCTTCGCAAACAACCCATGTAATACATAAGGGAAAAGAGATACATAGTTGGCTTACAATCGCCACTTCACACAATTACATGAATAAAGCATTACAACATCCAAATACAAACAAGGTCTGACTATGGAACCAAAATAAAAGAAGAACCCCAAATGCGACACGGTCCCCGATCGACCCCAATTGGGCTCCACTACTGATCAACTAGAACGAAACAACACAAAGGACAAGATCTTCATCGAGCTCCTCCTAAGCTTGGTTGCATCATCTACACGGACTCAACGGCACCTGCAAACTGGTTCTGGAAGTATCTGTGAGCCACAGGGACTCAGCAATCTCGCACCCTTGCGATCAAGACTATTTAAGCTTATGGGTAAGGTAAAGGTATGAGGTGGAGCTGCAGCAAGCAACTAGCATATATGGTGGCTAAACATACGCAAATGAGAGCGAGAAGAGAAGGCAAAGCACGGTCGATAAAAGTATGATCAAGAAGTGATCCTATAGCAACCTACGTCAAGCATAACTCCAACAACCGTGTTCACTTCCCGGACTCCACCGGAAAGAGACCATCACGGTTACCCATGCAGTTGATTCATTTTAATTAAGTTAAGGTTCAAGTTATCTACAACCGGACATTAACAAATTCCCATCTGCCCATAACCGTGGGCACGGCTTTTGAAAGTTCAAATCCCTGCAGGGGAGTCCCAACTTAGCCCATGACAAGCTCTCACGGTCAACGAAGGAATAGACCTCCTCCCGAGACGTTCCAATCAGACTCGGTATCCCGGTACAACAAGACATTTCGACAGGGTAAAACTAAACCAGCAACACCGCCCGAATGTGCCGACAAATCCCGATAGGTGCTGCACATATCTCTTTCTCAGGGCACACTCAGATTGTCTTAGGTACGGGTAGGCTAGCCCAGAGTTGCCCCTGGTGGCCACCGGCAGCTGACAGGTTGGACCAATACTCAGAGGAGCACTGGCCCGGAGGGGGGTAAAATAATGATAACCCTCAGGAGCGCGACTCCCAAGGGAAAAGAAAAGGCTAGGTGGCAAATGGTAAAACCAATGTTGGGCATTGCTGGAAAAGCTTTACTTAAGGCGAACTGTCAAGGGGTTCCCATAATAGCCCAACCGCGTAAGGGACGCAAAATCCGGGAACATAACACCGATATGACGGAAACTAGGGCGGTAAGAGTGAAACAAAACACCAGGCATAAGGCCGAGCCTTCCACCCTTAACCAAGTATATAGATGCATTAATTAAATAAGATATATTGTGATATCCCAACAAGTAAACATGTTCCAACAAGGAACAACATCTCCATGTTCCAACAAGGAACAAACTTCAATCCTCACCTGCAACTAACAACGCTAGAAGAGTGGCTGAGCAAAGCGGTAACATAGCCAATCAACGGTTTGCTAGGACAAGGTGGGTTAGAGTCTTGGTTCAACAATATGGGAGGCATGATAAGCAAGTGGTAGGTATCGCAGCATAGGCATAGCAAAAGAGCGAGCATCTAGCAACCAAAGATAGTAATGATTTTGAGGGTATGATCATCTTGCCTGAAATCCCGCAAGGAAGAAGAACGAGTCCATGAAGAAGACAAACGGATGTAGACGAACGGGTCCTCACAAACGCGACATTACCAGAACCGACCCGAAGAAGCAAACACCGGAAAGAAGCACACAACATAGTAAACAACCAACACATGAACATGGTATGATATGCGGGATGCGGTATGCGATGCATATGCATGATTTGACAAGGAATGCATGAACCTGGCCTAAACTTGGAAATACAAGTGTGCCACTGGAAAGGTGAGATTAAATCGCTTGAAAACGATATAAAGAATGCCGGAATCAGAGTTACGGTTTGGAAATGGCAAGCGATTCAAATATGACACCGGTCTGCGATTTACAGCAAGTAGCCATCTAAATGCAATAAGATGAACATGCTACAGCACCCAAACAAGACAACAAAATACATGGCAGGGATTCATTCATGATGCTTAACAAAAGTCTAGCACTGAGCTACGGCCAATTCCTCCATTAACAGGTTCAAACAAGGATGGCAAAAATGCATATGGCAAACAGATTTCAGACTTAGTGAAATTAACACTTGTCTGGAATTTCAGATCAGATAGCACTCTTTGGAGCATGAAAACTATATGCTACAAGACCTAAACATGGCAAATAAAACATGGCATGGAGCTACTCAAAGAGCTTAACAAAAGTCCCTTAGTGACCTTGAGCCAAAAGGGATCAGAAAATACATTTGAAAGCATGTGAACATGGCAAAAACATAATCAGTTCTCAGACTTAGTGAAAACTGGAGCATGCTGAAACAGATATCAAGTAGGCATGTTTACGAGCTCGATGCACTCACTACAGAGCAAGTCATGACAAGCTAAGCATACACCCATCAAGAATACACAAAAAGCAAGCTAGGCATGGCAAGAACAATAGCATAGCATGCACGGATCAACTACAACATCATCGGCAAAATCGCTAACAAGTAGACAATCTGCCCAGATTCACGAAGTAGCAAAAGTAGAGCTCGATTGACTCAAGCTAGGGTGCTCCATAATTTCGAACAAAAGCATGGATGGATAGAGAACTACAAGATTAACAAAATTTCCTTACTGATCATCCTCAAAAGAGGCACGGATCACTAGAAACAACATGAACATATGGCATAATGAGATAAACAGACCAAGGACTTAGTGGAAGTGCTAAGTCCCTGAAATCAGCATTACCAAGTGCACCACTTTGCAAGCTTGTGCTAGTCATCACACACATCATAAAAATACATGGGTTGCACCTCTGGAAAGATGGCAAAACCCTTAACAAAACATATGTAGAGCTCATGGGCATATCATGCACACAATAATCATGGAAAAAATGACAAATATCTAAATAGAGTAGCAGATCAGACAAATAACTCAAGTAGCACTCTTCTAACAGCATTTTGGGCATCAAGATGAACTCAAATGAAAATGATGCAATGGAATGAAATGATGTACTCTCTGAGAAGAGCATTTTGATATGCTATATGCATGAATCGGAGCTATGGATGCAAAGTTACGATGCGATGAATATGGGCACATGGATCTGAAATCTCAGGACTTAGGGAAAAATCAACCTCTCACAGATCTCAAATCTAGGGTTGGCACGGAATCCGAGACGTGGACGAGGTTCGCCGGAGCACGACCGGAGACAGCGACGACGGTGGCCCGAAGACGCGGGATCTCGCCGGAGATGGCGGATCCGGGACGGATCTCGCCGGATCCGGCCGGATCCCGGCGCGGGGCGGCGGCCTGTGAACGCGGGAGGCGGCCGGCGGGGTCGGTGAGCGGCGCGGCGCCCGTCGCCGGTGATGGCCGGAGTTGGATGGCAGCGGTGGCGCACTCCGGCCGGGCGGCGTGGCGCCCGTCGCCGTTGATGGCCGGAGTTGGATGGCGGCGGTGGCGCGCTCCGGCCGGGCGGCGCGGCGACCGGAGTGACGCAGGCGCGCGGCGGCGGAGAAGGGAGTCGGGCGGCACGGCGTGGGTGGCAGCGTGGGGAGCGATCGTGCCCGGGGCGGGCCGGCCGTGGGTCGGGCAGGCTGCGGCGGTGGAGGCGACGTGGCGGACGCGGAGTGGTTGGGCGCGGCGGCGGGTCTGTCCGGCTAGGGCGGACATTGTCCGGTGGCGCGATGGAGAAGAAGGTTAGGGTTTCATCCGTGAGAATTTCGGGGATGGCCACATATTTATAGGTAGAGGGAGCTAGGAGAGTCCAAATGAGGTGCGGTTTGCGGCCACGCGATCTTGATTGAACGCTCTAGATGATGGAGAGGGTTTTGGTGGGTTTTGGGCCAAATTGGAAGGGTGTTGGGCTGCGCACACACGAGGCCTTTACGGTCCCTCGGATAACTGTTGGAGCATCAAACGAAGTCCAAATGGTACGAAACTTGACAGGCGGTCTACCGGTAGTAAACCGAGGCCGCTTGGCAAGTCTCGGTCCAATCCAGAAATGTTTAATCCCCACACACAAGAAGAAGATAGAAATGACCACCGGAGGAGAACGGAGCGCCGGAATGCAAAACGGACAACGGGGAAAATGCTCAGATGCATGAGATGAACACGTATGCAAATGAAATGCACATGATGACATGATATGCAATGCATGACACGCAAGCAATGACAAGGAAACAACAGCGAATAACTGGACGACACCTGGCACATCGGTCTCGGGGCGTTACAGCAAGTCTCTTTACTCGTTTCGTAATTCAAGATCTCGTGACTAGCTCATTGGTCACATTGCTTGCAAGCTTATTGTGATGTTGTATTACCGAGTGGGCCCCGAGATACCTCTCCGTCATACGGAGTGACAATTCCCAGTCTTGATCCATGACAACTCAACAGACACCCTCGGAGATACCTGTAGAGCACCTTTATAGTCACCAAGTTATGTTGTGACGTTTGGTACACACAATGTACTCCTTCAGTGTCAGTGAGTTGCATGATCTCATAGTCATAGGAACATATACTTGACATGCAGAAAATGATAGCAATAAACTTGACATGATCATATGCTATGTTCATAGTTTGGGTCTTGTCCATCACATCATTCTCCTAATGATGTGATCCCGTTACCAAATGACAACTCATGTCAATGACTAGGAAACCATAGCCATGTTTGGTCAACAAGCTAGTCCGACAGAGGCTCACTAGGGACACGTTGTTGTCTATGTATCCACACATGTATTTGAGTTTCTGATCAATACAATTCTAGCATGGATAATAAATGATTATCATGAACAAGGAAATATGATCATAACCAATTTATTATTGCCTCTAGGGCATATTTCCAACAGTCTCCCACTTGCACTATAATCAATAATCTAGTTCACATCGCCATGTGATTAACACTCATAGTTCACATCGCCATGTACTAACACCCAAAGAGTTTACTAGAGTCAATAATCTAGTTCACATTACCATGTGATTAGCACTCAATGAGTTCTAGGGTTTGGTCATGTTATGCTTGTGAGAGAGGTTTTAGTCAACAGGTCTACAACATTCAGATCCGTGTGTACTTTGCAAATCCCTATGTCATATTGTAGATGCTGCTACCACGCTCCACTTGGAGGTATTCCAAATGGTTGCTCCACTATACGTATCTAGTTTGCTACTCAGAGTCATCGGATAGGTGTTAAAGCTTGCATCAACCTAACCCGTTACGCCGAACTCATTATCACCTCCATAACCAAGAAACATTTACTTATTCCTCTAAGGATAATTTGGACCACTGTCTAGTGATGCACTCCTAGATCACTCTTGTACCCCCTTTCCAGACACGTGGCAAGGCACACATCAGGTGCGGTACATAGGAGGGCATACCGTATAGAGCCTATGGCTAAGGAATAGGGGACGACGCTCGTCCTTTCTCTTCTTCTGCCGTGGTCGAGCTTTGAGTCTCAGTCAACTTCACACCTTACCACTCAGGCAACTCCTTCAAAATCATGTCTAGGTATGTGCTCTATGAAAGTCTTATCAGGCGTCTTGATCTATCTCTATAGATCTTATTTCCCAATATGTAAGCAGCTTCACCCTGGTCTTCCTTTGAAAAACTCCTTTCAAACAACCCTTTATTCGTTCCAGAAATTCTACATCATTTCCAATTAACTATATGACATCCACATATACTTATTAGAAATGTTGTAGTGCTCCCACCCACTTTCTTGTAAATACAAGTTTCTTGCAAACTTTGTATAAACCCAAAAGCTTTGATCACTTCATCAAAGCGTATATTCCAACTCTGAGACGCTTGCTCTAGTCCATAGACGGATCGCTGGATCTTGCATACCTTTTAGAATCCTTAGGATCGACAAAACCTTCCAGTTGTATCACATACAACCTTTCCTACGAAACCATTAAGGAAACTCAGTTTTGACATCCATCTGCCAGATTTCGTAATCAAAAAATGCAGCAACTGCTAACATAATCCCAACAGACTTTAGCATCGCTATGAGTGAGAAAGTCTCATCGTAGTCAACTACTTGAACTTGTCGAAACTTCTTTGCGACAAGTCGAGCTGCATAAATGGTGACATTACCATCAACGTCTGTCTTCTAAAAGATCCATTTATTCTGAATGACCTATTGCCGTTTAGGTAATACTTCCACAGTCCATACTTTGGTTTCATACATGGATCCCATCTCGGATTTCCTGGTCTCTAACCATTTGTTGGAATCTGGGCCCACCATCGCTTCTCCATATCTCGTAGGTTCACCGTTGTCCAAGAACATGGCCTTTAAGACAGGGTTGTCGTACCATTCAGAAGTTGTTCGTACCCTTGTCGACCTACGAGGTTCGACAACAACTTGATCTGAAGCTTCATGATCATCATCATTAGCTTCCTCTTCAACTAAAGTAGGTGCCACAGAAACATTTATCTGTGTTGCATTACTCTCTGGTTGAAGTAAAGGTTCAACAACCTCACCAAGTTCTATCTTCCTCCCACTCAATTCTTTCGAGAGAAACTGTTTCTCGAGAAAGGACCCGTTCTTAGCAACAAACACTTTTCCCTCGGATCTGAGATAGAAGGTATACCCAACCGTCTCTTTTGGGTATCCTATGAAGACGCATTTGTCCTCTTTCGGTTCGAGCTTTTATGACGGAAGCCTTTTGACATAAGTATCGCAGCCCCAAACCTTAAGAAACGATAACTTATGTTTCTTGCCAAACCACAGTTCATATGGTATCGTCTCCACGGACTTAGATGGTGCCCTATTTAAAGTGAATGTAGTTGTCTCTAATGCATAACACCAAAACGATAATGGTAGATCGGCAAGAGACATCATAGGACGCACCATATCCAATAAGGTACAATTACAATGTTCGAACACACCATTATGTTGTGGTGTTCCAGGTGGCGTCAACTATGAAACAATTCCACATTGTCTTAAGTGATAGCCAAAGTCATAACTCAGATATTCTCCCCTTCGATCAGATCGTAGGAATTTAATCTTCCTGTTATGATGTTTCTCAACTTCACCCTGAAATTGCTTGAACTATTCAAACATTTTAGACTTATGCTTCATTGAGTAAACATACCCATATCTACTCAAATTATCGGTGAAGGTGAGGAAATAACGATATCCACCGCGCGCATCAACACTCATCAGACTGCACACATCAGCATGTATGATTTCCAACAAGTCACTTGCCCGTTCCAAGTGGCTGCGGCTAAGCCCCCGAGTGGGAGGATCGCTCTCCACTCGGTAGGATTTTTTCAAACTTAGGCGAGTGCCGGACTGCAGCTAAGTCTCTAAGTGAGAGAACTTAGGAGAGTGCTGGACTGCAGCTAAGCCCCCGAGTGGGAGGATCGCTCTCCACTCGGTAGGATTTTTTCAAACTTAGGCGAGTGCCGGACTGCAGCTAAGTCTCTAAGTGAGAGAACTTAGGCGAGTGCTGGACTGCAGCTAAGCCTCCGAGTGGGAGGATCGCTCTCCACTCGGTAGGATTTTTTCAAACTTAGGCGAGTGTCGGCCTGCAGCTAAGTCTCTAAGTGAGAGAACTTAGGCGAGTGCTGGACTGCAGCTAAGCCTCCGAGTGGGAGGATCGCTCTCCACTCGGTAGGATTTTTTCAAACTTAGGTGAGTGTCGGCCTGCAGCTAAGTTTCTAAGTGAGAGAACTTAGGCGAGTGCTGGACTGCAGCTAAGCCCTCGAGTGGGAGGTTTGCTCTCCACTCGGTAGGATTTTAAACAGTTAGGCAAGCACTGGGCTGCAGCTAAGCCCCCGAATGGGAGTCTGGCTCTCCACTCGGTAGGATTTTTCGAACTTAGGCGAAACGGATTCGCAGCTAAGTCACCCATTGAGGGATTTCGCACGCAAACAAAAGTGACAGCAATTATTGGAACACTCTTGTCTTTGATAAAAATGAACTACGGGAAATTCTTTTCTTATTACATCCCGTCCAAGGGAGAACTCAAGTGTAAAAGGGGCGGAGTAGTTCCGCATTCCAAGCTCGTGGCTCGTCGATCTGGCGATCAACATTGTAGAGGTGATACGCTCCATTGTGGAGGACTCTGGTGATGATGTAGGGGCCTTCCCAAGTAGGAGCAAGCTTGTGTGGTTTCTGCTGATCCACTCGGAGGACCAAATCCCCTTCTTGGAAGGCTCGACTCTTGACATTCCTGGCGTGGAATCGACGCAAGTCTTGCTGATAAATGGTTGATCTGATCATGGCCATCTCTCTTTCTTCTTCTAGGAGGTCGACTGCGTCTTGCCGGGCTTGTTCTACTTCATCTTCGGTATAAAGTTCGACTCGGGGTGCGTTGTGAAGAAGATCACTTGGCAGAACTGCTTCGGCTCCATAAACCAGAAAGAATGGAGTTCTTCCAGTCGACCGGTTCGGGGTGGTCCTCAATCCCCACAGAACTGACGGAAGCTCGTCGACCCAAGCACCTGCCGCGTGCTTGAGATCACGCATCAGTCGAGGCTTTAGTCCTTTGAGAATCAGACCATTTGCTCTTTCAGCTTGTCCATTCGACTGGGGATGGGCGACTGATGCGTAGTCGACTCGAGTGCCTTGAGAGGTGCAAAAAGCTCTGAACTTGTCCGAATCGAAGTTTGACCCATTGTCAGTGATGATGCTATGCGGGACTCCATATCTGAATGTTAGCCCTCTGACGAAACTGATAGCAGTGCAAGCATCAAGATTCTTGATAGGCTTAGCTTCAATCCATTTGGTGAACTTGTCGACTGCCACAAGCACATGCGTGAATCCGCTCCTGCCTATTCTCAGTGGACCGACCATGTCCAGTCCCCAGACAGCAAAGGGCCAGACGAGTGGAATGGTCTTCAGGGCTGATGCAGGCTTGTGTGACATGTTGGAGTAGAACTGGCAACCTCCACACTTGTCGACTATCTCTTTTCCCATCTCATTTGCTCTTGGCCAGTAAAATCCTGCTCGGTATGCTTTAGCCACAATGGTCCAAGAGGACGCATGGTGACCACAGGTCCCCGAGTGGATATCATTAAGGATCATCTGACCCTCTTCTGGTGTTATCCATTTCTGACCGATTCCAGTCGCGCTTTCCCTATACAACTGTCCCTTTATGACTGTGAAGGCCTTGGATCGGCGGACGATCTGTCGAGCCTCTTCCTCGTCCTCCGGGAGTTCTTTCCTCAAGATATACGCGATATATGGTGCCGTCCAGTCAAGGGTGATAGCCAAGACCTCCATGACTAGGTCGACCACAGCAGGAATTTCGACTTCAGTCGGATCTGTGGCACTTTTCGGTTGCGGGGCTTCTTCTGCGAAGGGATCCTCCTGGACTGACGGCGAGCGGATGTGCTCCAAAAACACATTGTTGGGAATGGCTTCTCTCTTGGAGCCTATCTTTGCCAGATCATCTGCGGCTTGATTTTTCAGTCGGGGGATGTGATGAAGCTCTAACCCCTCGAATTTCTTTTCTAGATTTCTTACTGCGTTGCAATAGCCAGTCATAGCTGGGCTTCTGACGTCCCACTCCTTCATCACTTGATTAACCACCAAATCTGAGTCGCCATAGACCATGAGGCGACGGACGCCGAGTGAAATGGCCATGCGCAACCCATACAAAAGTGCCTCATATTCTGCTTCATTGTTGGAGGAATCGAAGTGAATCTGGAGAACGTATCTGAGCTTATCTCCTCGGGGGGAGACTAATACTACCCCAGCACCGGAACCATTCAGCATCTTAGATCCGTCGAAGAACATGGTCCAGTGCTCCGAGTGGACTTGAGTCGGAAGTTGCTGTTCAATCCACTCGGCGACGAAATCTGCGATTGCTTGGGACTTGATAGCCTTCTTTGCTTCAAACCTGATATCTAAGGGAAGGAGTTCAATCGCCCACTTAGCCACTCGACCAGTTGCATCTCTATTGTGCAGGATCTCTGACAATGGGGCGTCGCTGACGACTGTAATGGAGTGGTCAGAGAAGTAATGTGCAACCTTCTTCATGGTCATATAAATCCCATATACAAGCTTCTGGTAGTGAGGATATCTTTGTTTTGAAGGGGTCAAAACTTCAGACACATAATAAACTGGGCGCTGAATTCTGAAGGCCTTTCCTTCTTCTTCCCGCTCGACCGTGAGTACTGTACTGACAACTTGTCCCGTGGCCACAATGTACAGCAGCAGAGGCTCTTTACTGATTGGGGCAGCAAGCACCGGCTGGGTGGAGAGCAGAGCTTTGAGCTCTGCAAATGCTGCGTCAGCTTCTGGAGACCACTCAAACTTGTCAGACTTCTTCATCAGTCGGTAAAGAGGCAACGCCTTTTCACCGAGACGAGAAATGAATCGACTTAGAGCGGCCAAGCAACCTATAAGTTTCTGGACATCGTGTACACGCACAGGGCGCTTCATCCAGAGTATGGTGCCAACTTTCTCGGGATTGGCGTCGATTCCTCGTTCGGAAACGAGAAAACCGAGTAACTTTCCACCTGGAACTCCGAATGTGCACTTTGATGGATTGAGCTTGATATCGTACCTCCTGAGGTTGGCAAAGGTTTCAGCAAGGTCAGTCCGCAGGTCAGAACCTTTGCATGACTTGACCACTATATCATCCATGTATGCCTCCACATTCCGACTGATTTGAGTGAGTAAACACTTCTCAATCATTCTCATGAACGTGGCTCCGGCGTTCTTGAGGCCGAACGGCATGGTGACATAACAGAAGCATCCGAATGGAGTAATGAAAGCTATTTTGATCTCGTCGGGTCCATACAGACGGATCTGATGGTACCCGGAATAGGCATCTAGAAAAGACAATCTCTCGCACCCCGCAGTCGAGTCGACTATTTGGTCGATGCGAGGGAGAGGGAAATGATCTTTCGGGCAGGCCCGATTGATATGTTTGAAATCAATGCACATGCGAAGTGACTTTTCCTTCTTGGGGACCATGACGACATTGGCGAGCCACTCGGAGTGGTAAATCTCTCGGATGAACTCTGCTGCTAAGAGCCGAGCCATCTCCTCGCCAATGGCTTGCTTCTTCTGGACGGCGGACCGTCGAAGATGTTCCTTCACGGGCTTGAATTTTGGGTCGACTCGTAGACGGTGCTCAGCCAGCTCTCTGGGAACTCCAGGCATGTCAGAGGGTTTCCATGCGAAGATGTCCCAGTTCTCACGGAGGAGCTGGATGAGCGCTTCTTCCTATTTGGAGTCGAGCGTCGTTGAGATGTGTGTCGGGGCAGCATCGGGGTCGGTCAGGTGAACGTGGACTATTTTTGTTTCACCGGACGACTGAAAAGCTGATTCTGAAGCAGGCTTCTTGGCCCGTAGTAATTCACTCGGATTGGCAATCTTTTGGTACTCTTGCAGCTCGACCACTGCCATCTGAGCATCTGCAATCTTTGAGCCTTTCTGAAAACACTCTTCCGCCTTCTTCCGATTGCCCGTAACAGTGATCACACCTTTGGGGCCAGGCATCTTCAGTTTGAGATACATGTAACATGGTCGGGCCATGAAGCGTGCGTAAGCTGGCCTGCCCAAAATGGCATGATAAGCACTTTGGAAGTCCACAACCTCGAATGTCAACTTTTCCTTGTGGTAATTCTTTGAATCACCGAAAACCACATCAGGAGCAATCTGGCCGAGTGATTGGGCTTTCTTCCCAGGAATGACTCCGTGGAAGCTCATGTTACTGGTACTGAGTCTGGACATCGGAATGCCCATTCCTTTCAAAGTTTCAGCGTACAGTATGTTCAGGCCACTGCCACCATCCATCAGGACTTTGGTCAGTCGAGTGCCTTCGACAATTGGGTCGACCACCAAAGCTTGCCTCCCAGGGGTGGCAATGTGCGTAGGGTGATCAGACTAGTCGAATGTGATGGCAGTCTGAGACCACTTCAGGTAACTGGGCGTTGCCGGAGCAACCATGTTCACCTCGCGGTTAATGACTTTTAGTCGACTTTTGCTTTCGACATCGGCAAAAATTATCAGGGTGGAATTGACTTGGGGGTATCCATCGTCACTGTCTTCCTTGTCCTCAACTCTGTCCGACTCTTTTTCCTTGTCCTTGGACTGCTTGCATTGAAACTGCTGGATTAGGAGCCGACACTGTCGAGTGGTATGCTTTGGGTAAATAAAATTACCCTCTTCATCTTTCTTGGTGTGGATGTGACATGGCAGATCCAAAACATCATTCCCATCCTGATGCTTGACTTTCTTGGGCTTCCAGGGGCCCTTGGGTTTTCCCTTGAAGTTTCCCTGGGCCATGGCCAGGGCCTCCCCAGGGGCGGCTGGTTCGGCCTTCCGTTTTTTCTTCCGACTGGAGTTCCCTCTGGTTTCTTGGGCGACTGCCTTGTGTTTGCCACTCCGGAGTCGATCTTTGTCTTCACCATTAGCGTATTTGGTGGCAATCTCCATCATCCGATTCAGAGACATCTCTTCGGTTCGACCGAACTTCAGATTCAATTCTCTGTATTTAACGCCTTCCTTGAAGGCACAAACTGCTTGATGGTCTGGCACATTCTCAACCGTGTGATGCAGTGTGATCCACCTCTGGATGTAATCCCTCAGAGTTTCATTCGGTTTCTGCATGCAAGACCGCAATTCTGTAAGGCCTGCAGGTCGCTTGCATGTTCCCTCAAAGGTGGTGACAAACACTCGGGAGAGGTCCTCCCAAGTGTAGATGCTGCTGGGTGCCAACTGATTTAGCCACGCCCTGGCTGAGCCCTCTAACATGAGAGGCAAATGCTTCATGGCCACCTCATCATTGCCACCGCCAATCTATACAGCCACTCGGTAATCTTCGAGCCAAGTGTCAGGCTTAGACTCACCGGTGAACTTGCTGACTCCCGTCGCCAACCTAAAGTTGGGAGGAATCACTGCGGCTCTGATGGCTCGACTGAAACACTCTGGCCCTGAAACACGTATTCTGCTGCTGGCGGGCGCATCTCTGTTCTGGCCTTCCCGATGAGCCATGTTCCTATCAACCAAGCCTTGAACGAGGACAGATCTCGCGTCAAAGCCTGGGTCCCTGGGGTCGACGGGAATCCTCTGCCCAACGCTATGAGGGCGCCTGTCATCTCGATGTCGAGGCGCATATGACCCACTCCTCGGGGGAGGGGTTGGCACTTGACGTCGATCATCACGATCGGATCGGTGATCATACTGCTCATTCCTTCTGTACTGATCATGCCGGTCGCCACGTCCCTCATGCCTCGGGGGCGACCGCGGGCTGTGAGCCGACTGGACTGTATCTGTTGCAACGGATCGACTGTGGATCCTATTCCGCGACTGAGAAACAGCGGAATTCTGGTTTCCCGCCGCCCGGAGCAATGCTCTGATCTGTAACAAGCCCCTGCCAGCCTCCGACTGGGAGGGCTGAATCGATTCTACTATACGGGCCGCGGCGGCCAAATTCTGAACTGGGGTTCGGTATACCTGCGTCGGCGGGAAGAGCTGGCGTCGACTAGACTCTGGAGCCCGCTGACGCGCTTGCTCGTCGAGTGCTTGCTGGAGATTCTCTAGTCGAGTGCGCTCGGCCAAGTTAGCCAAGCGCGCGTCCTCCAAGGCCCGGGCCTCGGGGGTCCCTCCGACGATAGGAGTGTGGAGCGCGTCCATGTTCCGGCGGCGAAGCTCCTCTCGCTGTAATGACGTGAGAGGTTCGGGGAGATACTCATCGTGGGGATGCGACGGGTCGCCCCCACCCGCGCCTCCATCAGCGCGAGGAAAACCGGGAGGGCTGTGCGTTCCATCGACCGCCAGGATCTCAGCCGCTGGGTCGCTGCTATCGCACTCGGATGTGGTCTCCGTGGAGCCAGTCGACAGGTCGAACAGGCCGCAGAGGGATTCGTCGGGCTCGATTGCCGTGACTTGCGGGGCGGCCGACTGACGAGCCACGGCATGCCTCACCCACCTCTGAAGTCTCGACCGACCGGAGCGCTTGCGCCGGTGGGAGACAGAGTGGGGAGATGATACGGGGGCCGACCGATACTGGGTCGACGGCTGCCGCAGGAGGACGCCACGAACGCATGCGCGGAAATGCGTCACACTGCGGACGGGGAGCGCGTCGATGTCGAGTGGCGCCTCCTGAAGCCAGGCGGAGTCATCGGCAATGAACGTGAGCGCGCCGAGGCGGATCTCGCGGCCCTCCACCAAAACTCCGCACGAAACCATGATCATAGGGATTGGAAAAATCGCAACTTCTCCAATCAGGCGCTAAGATTCCGGCCCCAAGGTGGGCGCCAACTGTCGTGGTTCTAACTCTGACAGTGATGTAGGGGGGTATGTATGGAGAGGCTAGATCTCAGCTATTGGGAAGTTGTAAACACACCAAGATGTACGAGTTCAGGCCCTTCGCGGAGGAAGTAACAGCCCCACGTCTCGGTGCCCGGAGGCGGTCGACTGGATTACTGGCGTGTGAATTACAGGGGTGCGAACCCTTCATACTGAGGAGGGGGTTGGCTTATATAGTGTTTGCCGGCCCCCTCCTGCCCTCAGTAATGCAGGGTTTAAGGTACATTTAAGGTTGGGCGTTACTGGTAACGCCCCTAAATAAAGTGCTATAATGACCATAAAGACTACTTAATAGCCGACCGTTTGCCTGCGGAGTGACTTTAGGTCTCCTGGCGGTCGAGTGGTTGGCTTCATGGTCGAGTGATAGCTTCTTGGTCAAGTGTCTTGAACCCGTCGAGTGGGATACCTTCAAGTCAATTGAAAGGTGACTTCTTCTAGGGATGTCCTAGGGTAGGGCTTCTTGGACAGGTCCGTGCCCCTACCCTAGGTACATGGCTTCATCAAGTGGTACTATCATTATCAACTCTACATATTTTCGCATCAATGTTATGAACATGTGTATCACCACGACCGAGATTCAATAAACCATTCACATTGGGTGCATGACCATAGAAGGTATTATTCATGTAAACAGAATAACCATTATTCTTCGACTTAAATGAACAACTGTATTGCAATAAAACACGATCTTAATCATGTTCATGCTCAACGCAGACACCAAATAACATTTATCTAGGTTCAACACTAATCCCGAAGGTAGAGGGAGCATGTGACGGTGATCACATCAACCTTGGAAACACTTCCAACACACATCGTCACCTCACCCTTAGCTAGTCTCCCTTTATTTCGCAACTTTTGTTTCGAGTTACCAATATTAGTAACTGAATTGGTATCTAATACATAGGTGCTACTAGGAGTACTAGTAAGGTACACATCAATAACACGTATATCAAATATACTTTTGTTGAAGTTGCCAGCCTTCTTATCTACCAAGTATTTGAGGCAGTTCCACTACCAGTGACCGTTCCCCTTACAATAGAAGCACTTAGTCTCGGGTTTGGGTTCTTGGGTTTCTTCACTGGAGTGGCAACTGGCTTGTCATTCATGAAGTTTCCATTCTTGCCCTTCTTGAAACCAGTGGTCGTGTTAACCATCAACACTTGATGCTTCTTATTGATTTCTACCTTCATGGCCTTAAGCATCGCGAACATATCTAGGATCATGTCCCTCCCTTGCATGTTATAGTTCACCACGAGGCTCTAGTAGCTTGGTGATAGTGACTAGAGAACTCTATCAATCACTATCTTATTTGGAAGATTAACTACCACTTGATTCAAGCTATTGTAGCACCCAAACATTCTGAGCACATGCTGTCGGATCACGGGTTCCGGCAAAGCCCTCGAGGTTCGAACACTGGGGTGCGCACAAAGGTTTTCTCCCTATCGATCTGCGCCCTCTCTAAGATCTCATAGACGAACTCAATGAACTCACAAGGCAAAGACACATGATTTATACTGGTTCGGGCCACCGTTGTGGTGTAATACCCTACTCTTGTGTGGTGGTAGTGGATTGCCTCTTGGGCTAATGACGAACAGTACAATGGGAAGAACAGCCTCCTGAGGTTGAGGTGTTCTTGTGCTTGGTGAACTTGTGTGGGTGAGATGCCTCTGAATGAGTTCTCTCTCGTTGTCGATGTATTTTCTACTGTGGTGGCTAGTTCTACTTATATAGGCCCTGGTCCTCTCCCCAAATATTGAGCGGGAAGGGAGCCAACAACGGCCAATTTGAAAGGGGATAGCTAGTACAGCTTATCCTGACAAAAGTAGTCTTTGCCTACAAAAGGATCTAGTGGTGATGTTGTCTTGGACTCCAGGGTGACCTTCGTCTTGCCGTCCTACTGGTCTTGGTCTCGTTGCACCGATATGGAAACCTTTCCTTGATGCCTCGGTACTCCGCGCCTGCGCTTGGCCCCTTGGAACCAAAGAGGAAGCAAGGACACTGCGCGCACTGGCGCTCGCCTAGCCTCGATCGTCATGGCTCATGTCACGAGGACCTCGCGAGGTTTGCCTTGCCTTGATCTCTCCGCCCCTCGTGAGCCTTCCTGGTGAGGCTGCTCCTGAGGAGGTGTTGCGTCATCTGCCTCGCGAGGCTTGGCCCCTCGCAAGGGTCTTGAATACCTTGTCGATGAGGATGGGCCGTACAGACCTGCCAACTCAGCCACGTCGTGGGCCGCAGGTAGGCAAGTCTGGGGATCCCCGTTCCCAGAACGCCGACAGTAGCCCCCAGACCCAAGGCGCGCTCGGGCTTGGCTTCGAGGCAAAGCCAAAGGTCAAGCGCGGAGCGCGACAGGCCCCAAAAGCCTGCGGCCTTGGTTGACGCATGGCGGTTGATTGGATGTGGGCGCCTCCTCTTCCCCATGCTGCCTCAGCAACTGCCCGACTTGACAAAAAGGTTGGCGCAGACAGTGCTTGCCTTCATTGCTTCTTCCTCGCCTTGCTCTAGATCCCCTTTCTCGCTCTTTGCTGCCGAAACCTCCAGATCCACTCCAACCTTGCTCCGCATCTACGATCAATGGCGCCACGCAAGGTCAAGTCCTCCTCGGCGCCGGCTTGGTTCGAGCCAGCCCTCAATGCTCCCAACGTCATGGAGAAGAACCTAGCCACCACGCGCTTGCTGACGGCGAGGGAGAGCAACGAGAGGGGGAAGACGGAGCTCCGGCTTGCCTCCGACGAGCCGGAACCTGAGGGAAGCACCTTCTTCCCTTTCTTCACGAGCAGCATCGCCGCCGGGTTGGTTCCCCCCTTTTCTGATTTCTTTTTCGAGGTCCTCGACCACTTCGGGCTGCAGGCGCTCCATCTCCATCCCAACTCCATTCTTCTCTTGTCTATCTTCGCCTACTATTGCGAGGCGTACCTGGGAGTGATGCCGCCCGTGGCACTACTGCGCCACTTTGTCAGGCGTGCGTGCACCCTTTGTGGAAGCTTGGAGATGAAGAAGACAAGATTCGTCTGAGCCCAATGGCCTTGCCTGATGATGAGTTAACTGCAGTTCTGCGCCTCTTGGTTGGGGATAACCAAGAGTACCCGCCGAGCGCCTTTGTTCCTTTGTTCCATCACAAGGACTCGGAGCAATTCGTTGCCTCCAGGCCGACCTTTGATGCGCATGGGCTAGTGCCGCCGGCGCTCGCTGGGGCCTCTGCAACGCCGAAGCCGGTGGAGGTGTCTTCTGACGAGTCCCGCGGAGAGGAAGAGGGGGAGGAGGACTCGGAGGAGACTCCCGAGGAGATGGGAGAGAACTCCCCCTTGAGCAAGGCCAACATCCTCCACGCTCTGCCAGATGACGCCGAGGCCGATGCCCGCCTGGAGGAGAGGGAGCTGCCCCTCATCCCGACAAGGGGTAGATCGTTGCTAGTCCCTCCAGATGATGCCTCCAACTTGGCACTGCCTAGGGCCAGCTCCGGCACTTCTGCTGCGCCGTCTTCTACCTTCGGAGCCCGTGTTCCCACTCCTCAGGCCCCGACACTTTCGGGTTTCAGGCTCCCCAAGTGGAAGGTGGACTATGTCGCAATGGATCAGTAAGTGCTTCGAGTCTCGTCTTGTTCCTGCCTGTACTTGCTATTTTCTGACATTCGCCCTTGGTTGATCAGGCCGGTGTCTTCAGCGAAGAAGAGGAAGGAGGATGCCGCGGTTGTGCCCCCCTCTGCAGAACAGAGAGGCGACAGCACCTGCACCTCGCTAGCCCGATCGCCCTCGCGAGGCCAGGAGGAGCATCGGTAGGATGAATCAGCCCCCGTGGCCCCGCTAGCTCCGGAAGTGCCGGCGCCCGGCTCGACTGATGATGTCCCAAGGGCTCCGGAGCCCTTGATCTTCTAGGTTCTGGTAATGATGTCGCCTCCTCCTCCTGCTGCGGCTCTGGCCACGAATTCTTTTGCTCCCTTCGTAGTCTTGTAGCGTGTCTTCTCGGGGATGGCCAAGCTGCGGGAAGACCTCCTAGGTGCGGACCCACACCTAGTGGTCGAGCGCCTGGAGCTGGCCTCAGGCTGGCTTCACTCCGACTCGGCGGTTTGAGCGTCTCTGAGCCAGGACATGGCGGCCTTCGAGAAGGAGAAGCAGGCCACCGCCAGAGCTGCGGCCGATTGCGAGGCGGCGCTGAAGGGCGCCGAGGCCGCCCGTGATCGCTGCCGGAAGCTGGAGGGTGAGCTGAAGAGCCTGCTATGAGTGCGTAAAAGAAGCACGTGACCGCAAGGTGAAGGAGGAGGAGATGAAGGCTTGGGAGGACGCCATCAAGGGCCGCGATGCCGAGCTAGGGGAGCTGACGAAGGTGCAGGCCGCGAAGCGCAGCCGACTGGAGGAGCTGGACAAGAAGGCGAAGGCGAGGGAGGCCGAGCTCGACGCCAAGGCGAAGGTCTTGGCCGAAGACCGCGTGGCCTTCTTGCTTCCTGAGAATAGGTCCAGCGTGGCACTGAAGTCACTGTACAAGAAGGGCCTGGAGAAGCCGCTGACCACCGACAAGGATGGCCCTGCTCAGCTGCTTCCCCACTTGGTGAAGGCGCTTAAGGAAATCATGGAGGGCATCGGTCCCATGGCCGAGGCAGAGGCTCGTGTCCTTTCTTCAGCTGCGCTGACACGTGTCTTCAGCCATTTGTACCTTCGCAACCCCAATGCTCATGTCGAGAAGCTGCTGGATCCTGTAGCTGATGAACATTGTGCGGCCGCCACCGCAGCCGTGAAAGGTCAGGTGGAGGCCCTGCTGAAGAAGTTCTGCGGCTTCGTCCTTGCTCCCTCGACTGGCGATGCCATTGATCCTGCAGCTAACGGTGGAGGTGAAGACGACGCTACCAATGGAGGAGCACCTTCTGCAGGCGATGGCGGTGTCCTGGGGTGACCTATGGCTGCTTTCCTGTTTCATTCTTGCAATACGCATCAGGCCTCGTGGAGGCGTTAAAACTTTCATTTGATATTGTGAGGAAAATATGTCTTGTAATATTTTCTTCGAGATTTTGCGATTTTCTTCCTATTTGCTTTGTGTTCTGCGTCGGCAAAGCCCAGCCCCGCGCATACCTCAACCGCCGTTGGGCCGACCGGAGACCAGGACACACCAAGGAGTGAGGGGCTACGTGACCAGTTAGGCTCCTGAGTCGCGATGCTCAGGAGTCCCCCTTGACGCGCTAACAGCTTAGAGAGAGTACGCGAGGATAGGTTAATGTTCTACATCGGCAGAGCCCGGCCCTGCGCATACCTCAACCGCCGTTGGGCTGACCGGAGACTAGGACGGACCAAGGAGTGAGGGGCTATGTGACCAGTTAGGCTCCTGAGTTGTGATGCTCAGGAGTCCCCCTTGACGTGCAAACAATCTCTATACCTTTGCCATCGCCGAGGCTTGGCTCGGGTGGGGCGAGCGACGACCAGGTCCGGGAGACCTGGTTGGGTGGCATGCGCTTGGGCGTGACCCGAGCGCAGCCCCCTGGTCCGGGAGACCTGGTTGGGTGGCATACGCTTGGGTGTGACCTGAGCGCAGCCCCCGTGCCCAGCCCACTCGCGCGGCTCTCCCAATGGGAGGCGTTGCGGTGAGGCCGGACACTGAGCTCTGGGGCTCCCTGAGGTTGGTACAACCATGAAGCCGCCCTCAGTTATTTATCACCAGGGAGGAGCATGGTGCTTCCGGTTGTGCATGAGCATAGCCACTCCTCGGCAGTATCAACGGCCAGCATGGAGCATGGTGCTTCCACTTGTGCGTGGGAGGGGGGCTCCCTCTGTGGAGAGCCCCCGGGGCGTGTACAGCCCCGCCCTAACACGTGGCTTGCACGATAGGGCTAGACGAGGTGTATCTGGTCACTCGTGAGCCAGCACCGGACTCACGAGGCCCTACCTCAAGGCGGGTTGTGCTTGGTCTTGGTTTTTGTTCGCTGTGCTGGTCCTGCGAGGTGGTCAGACAACCTGCACCGAACGAATCTCCTAAGGTTATCGCGTGAGAAAGCCAAGCACCAACGGCCCCAGGAGGTGATGTAATCGGGGCCGGCCTGCCAGACAGAGCTCAGCCGTTGGATTTATCGACGCTGCAGGGACGGGCCCGAGCACAGACGCCGTGCTCAACTTACTCACGCGAAGGGTCCTGAAGAAAGACGGCCGACGCGTGGTCCCCATGATGGGTGGCGATTGAGCAAGTAGTAATCATAGGTAGATTAAACATGAGAGTAGTAGGCTTAAATAAGTTCATGGGAGATACGTGTCACTGGGTCAGGCCCGAGCGGCTTGGGGATGATGCAGCCCGAGGGGCGCTCCCAACAAGGTAAACTGAAGACATAAAAAGGGATACATGCCACAGGGACGGACCCATGCGGCCTGGGAATGATGCAGCCCGAGGGGTGCTCCCAGCTAAACGAACTTGGAAAATGTCACCTGGTTATGTTGACGAAGGAGAGTTGGGGCGGCTGAAGGTGCGCAGCGAAGGGGTTGCTCCTCACGAGCCACCGGGGCCCTGAGCCTGAGGAGGCTCTAGGGGCTCAGGTCGTTCCTTGAGGACCGTCTCCATCTCCATCCGGACAACGTGGTGCCTGGCCTCCTGAGCCGCTAGGATGCGCCGCAAATTGCGCTGGTAGGCGGATGACACGCTCGGCAGGTCGAAGGGCATGCGAATGTAGTTGTGCGGTGGGCCCTCGCAGCGTCCCACGCGCGAAGGCCAGAAAAGCTCCTGAGAAGCGGCCCTATTGAGCCCTGGAACGTTGATGCAGACGCGCAGCCTGGCATCCTCGTCTGGATGGGAAGCTGCGCCTCGTGAGTGACGGTCGCCGTGCATGGCCCTTGCATCTTGAAATTCCTGGGTGGTCTTGGTGATGAACTCCTGAACGGTGGGCGATCCTTGCCCTATGCCCTCCTGAGGGAAACGTGCCATGAAGCACGCCTCCAAGTGGTGCCCAAGCGCCTCCCTCGTGACGTGGTCAAGGTCTGAGACCTTCCAAAAGGAAGCCCCCGAGCCCTGCCCGAGAAGGAAGCCGGGTGCGCCTTCCTATGCGATGGACGGAGGCACCCTGGGAGCGGGCGCTGATCCCGACGAGGCTCCGGCTGTGAGGCCACCCTCCTGAGGTCCTGCACGGCGCAGCTGCTTCTTCTTCTTGGGGATGACCTCAGGAGGGCCCTCGCCCTTGTTGTCGGGGTCGTCGATTGCTACAGCTTGGAAGGCACGCCCGAGGGAGCACACCGCATCTCTTTCTTCACATGGGACTGTGATGACCCCGCTGCTTCTCGGCATCTTGAGGACATTGTAGCCGTGATGGGTCACCGCAATGAAGTTAGCCAGGGCTGGATACCCGAGGATGGCATTGTAAGGCAGACGGATGTGTGCGACGTCGAAGTCGATGAGCTCGGTGCGGTAGTTCTTGCGTTCCCCGAAGGTGACAGGGAGGCGGACCTGCCCTATCGGTGTGGTGGAACCGTCGGTCACTCCTGAGAAAGGCATGGTAGGCTGAAGCTAGTCATATGGCACTTGGAGGATGTCGAACGTGTCGACGGACAGGACATTGAGCCCTACGCCGCCGTCGATGAGGGTCTTGGTAACTTGCATGTTGCTGATGACTGGGAAGCAAAGCATCAGGAGGGCGCCAGCGGTAGCGGCGCACTTGAGCTGATCTGCCGGGTTGCACGTGATGGGGCACTGCGACCATCTGAGCGAGCGTGTGGCTTCGAGCTTGGGGACGACTGCATTCACTTCACGAGAAAACTGCTTGAAGATACGCTGCGAGGCTGGGGCGTGGGCTCCGCCCAACATGCAGGCGGTAACACGTGGTTCCTGGAAGCCCCCAGCCCCCTCGTCTTGACACTGTTCGTCATTCCTTCTTGGCGGTGGCGGCAGTGGAGGGAGTCCGGCATTGCCTTGAGGATGATCCTCACAAGGCTGATCCCTCCAGGATCCGTTGCGAGGCTGATCCTGCCAGCGGTCCTCACGAGGCCGGTCGCGCCACTCCTGGCGCGGGCCACGGTCGTCCCAGCGTCCGCCACCACGTCCTCCTCCTTGGCCGTAGCCCCGGTCGCCACGCTCGGGGCGTCGACCGGGGCGTCCTTCGCGAATGGCTCTGAGCTCTTGACAGTCGCTGGTGTTGTGGGTATTCAGGTTGTGGAAGGCGCAGAACAGACGACTGCTCTTGGATGATTGTGGTCGGTCTCTGCCATGCTTGGTGTCTAGTTCCACTGCGAGCACGGGTGCTCCCTTGCGCTTCACGTCCTTGGCCTTGGCTTTCTTCTCCTCCGGGTCTGCGGCTGGGAGCTCGAGGAGGGAGAGGCGCCCCTCCTCAGCTCTTGTGCACTTGGTCGCCAGGTTGAACAACTCCAGGGACATGCACAGCTCCTCATGGATAGCGAGCTCTTCCTTCATCTTGACGTCGCGAACGCCATCAGAGAACACATAGATGATGGCCTCGTCCGTCACCTTGGGGATCTTGAGGCGGACGTTGTTGAAGCGCTGGATGTACTTCTGGAGGGTCTCTCCCAGTTGCTGCCTGACGCGATGCAGGTCATCCGTAGCCGGCGGGTGGTCGCGAGAGCCCTGGAAGTTGGCGACGAAGCGGTTGCGCATCTTGTCCAAGGAGGAGATCAAGCCCGGTGGCAGGTTCAGGAGCCAGGAGCGGGTGCCATCCTTGAGAGCCATGGGAAACTAGTTCGCCGTGACTTTCTCGTCGCCGTTGGCCGCTTCGATGCTCAGCTAGTAGAGTTTCAAGAACTCCGCGGGGTCGGGGGTGCCGTCGTAGCGAGGAGGCAGATCCGGTTTGAACTTGCCGACCAGGCGACGCTACGCAGCTCGGGGGTGAAAGCGCGGCAACCAGCTATGGTCATCGGGGCCTGCCTTGGGGGTGGAGCTTGGTCTTGATGGGGTCCGCGCCCTGCCGCTATAGGTGGCGCACGGTCTTTCCGCTGTAGCCGGTCCTGGCGTAGTGGCGCGAGGAGCGGCGGAGTGTTTTCTTGCGGTCGAGGGACTTCTTGACAGCTTCTTTCTTCACGCGTTGGTGCGGGACGCGGCGGGTCGCGTCATGGAGCCACGCGCCTTGGCGCTAGGGCGCCATCATGGGGCAGAGGTGGTGGAGGCGCTTCGTGAGCTACGTCGCCCGTAGCTGGCAGAGGGCCAGGTAGAGAGAGGGACGGCGTAGGGGAGCCCCCTACGGCGGGGACAAGCTCGGTGATGTGGTCGAGCCAGTCCTCGTAGAGGCCGTCGACCTGTCGGTAGCGCAGGAGCTCGTGCACCATCAGGAGGGCGGCCTGTGCGTCCATGGGAGGGCGACGTGCATGGGAAGAAGAACCGGTCGGGGTCAGCGATGGACTGGCGATGCAGCCGTCCCGCCGCACCGAGGGGTGTAGCGAGGATGCTTGCCGCTCTTTCCCCATCGGCCCGGTGGCAGCTTTGGCAGCAGTCAACGGGGAACGACAAGGTGGCCTGCCGATGGGAGCCGTCTGAGCGACACGGGCGGCGAGGGCAGCCCGGCGCTCAGCACGAGTGCGGCGCGCGTCTGCCATGGAGACGACGGAGCAACCAGATGCGGAGCGACGGAAGGAAGCTTCGGCGCACCCCTACCTGGCACGCCAAATGTCGGATCACAGGTTCCGGCAAAACCCTCGAGGTTCGAACACTGGGGTGTGCGCGAGGGTTTTCTCCCTATCGGTCCGCGCCCTAGCTCTCTAAGATCTCGCAGACGAACTCGACGAACTCACAAGACAAAGACACAAGATTTATACTGGTTCGGGCCACTGTTGTGGTGTAATACCCTACTCCAGTGTGGTGGTAGTTTATTGTCTCTTGGGCTAATGACGAACAGTACAAGGGGAAGAACAGCCTCCTGAGGTTGAGGTGTTCTTGTGCTTGGCGAACTTGTGTTGGTGAGATGCCTCTGAATGAGTTCTCTCTCGCTGTCGTTGTCTTTTATACTGTGGTAGCTAGTTCTACTTATATAGGCCCTAGTCCTCTCCCCAAATATTGAGCGGGAAGGGAGCCAACAACGGCCAATTTGAAAGGGGACAGCTAGTACAGCTTATGCTGACAAAAGTAGTCTTCGCCTGCAAAAGGCTCTGGTGGTGACGCCGTCTTGGACTCCATGGTGACCTCCTTCTTGCCGTCCTGCTGGTATTGATCTCGTTGCACCGATATGGAAACCTTTCCTTGATGCCTCGGTACTCCGCTCCTGCGCTTGCCCCCTTGGCACCAAAGAGGAAGCAAGGACACTGCGCGCACTGTCGCCCGCCTGGCGTCGATCGTCATGGCTCATGTCACGAGGACCTCGCGAGGTTTGCCTTGCCTTGATCTCTCCGCCCCTCGCAAGCCTTCCTGGCGAGGCTGCTCCTGAGGAGGTCTTGCATCGTCCGCCTCGCGAGGCTTGGCCCCTCGTGAGGGTCTTGAATACCTTGTCGATGAAGATGGGCCGTACAGACCTGCCAGCTCAGCCACGCCGTGGGCCGCAAGCAGGCAAGTCTGGGGACCCCCATTCCTAGAACACTGACACATGCTCACTAGCTGAGCTCTTCTCCTCTGTCTTATAGGCAAAGAACTTGTTAGAGGTAGCATACCTCTCAACACGGGCATGAACCTGAAATACCAATTTTAGCTCTTGGGACATCTCATATGTTCCATGGCGTTCAAAACGTCTTTAGAACCCTATTCTAAGCCATAAAGCATGGCACACTAAACTATGAAGTAGTCATCAGAACATGTCTGCTAGATGTTCACAACATCCACAGACGATGCTGAGGGGTTGGCACACCGAGCGGTGCATCAAGGACAAAAGCCTTCTGTGTAGCAGTGAGGACAATCCTCAAACTATGGACCTAGTCTGCATAATTGCTTACAATATCTTTCAACTTAGTCTTTCTCTACGAACGTATTAAAATAGGGAGCTACAACGCGAGCTATTGATCTACAACATAAATTGCAAAGACAATTTAGACTATGTTCATGATAATGAGTTCAATTAATCATATTACCTAAGAACTCCCACTCAAATTGACATCCCTCTAGTCATTCGAGTGTAACACGATCCAAATTCACCAACCCAAGTCCGATCATCACGTGAGGTGAGGTGGTTTCAATGTTGAACATCTCCATGTTGATCATATCTACTATGTGACTCATGTTCGACCTTTCGATCTCTTATGTTCCGATGCCATGTCTGTACATGCTAGGCTCGTCAAGTTTAACCCAAGTGTTCCACATGTGGAAAACTGGCTTGCACCCGTTGTATGTGAACGTAGAGTCTATCACACCCGATCATCACGTGGTGCTTCGAAATGATGAACTTTCACAATAGTGCACACTTGGGGAGAACACAATTTTATGTTGAAATTTTAGTGAGGGATCACCTTATAATGCTACCGTCGTCCTAAGAAAAATAAGATGCATAAAAAGATTAACATCACATGCAAATCATAAGTGACATGATATGGCCATCAACTTTTGCTTTTGATCTCCATCTCCAAAGCACCGGCATGATCTCCATCGTCTCCGGCATGACACCATGATCTCCATCATCATGCCGCCATCGGGGTTGTCACGCCAACAATGCTTCTACCACTATTGCTACCTCTTAGCGATAAAGTAAAGCATTATATAGCGCATAATGATTGACACGCAGGTGATACAATAATTAAACACAACCCTATAGCTCATGCCGGTTGTCATATGCATCGACATGCAAGTCGATATAAACTACTACAAACATGATCATCTCATACATCAAATATATTACATCATGTCTTTGGCCATATCATATCACAACATACCCCGCAAAAACAAGTTAGACATCCTCTAATTGTTGTTGCATGTTTTATGTGGCTGCTATGGGTATCTAGCAAGAACGATTCTTACCTATGCAAAGCCACAACGGTGATATGCAAGTTGTTATTTAACCTTCTACAAGGACCGCCTTTGTCGAATCGGATTCAACTAAGGTGGGAGTGACAGACACCCGTCAGTCATCTTTATGCAACAAAGTCACATGTCTGTCGATGGAACCGGCCTCATGTACGTGGACATGTAAGGTTGGTCCAGGCCGCTTCATCCCACAATACCGCTGAATCAAGAAAATACCAAGGAAGGAAGCAATCTAAATATCAACGCCCACAAACTCCTTTGTGTT
This sequence comes from Triticum urartu, assembly GCF_056163025.1. Taxonomy (NCBI): domain Eukaryota; kingdom Viridiplantae; phylum Streptophyta; class Magnoliopsida; order Poales; family Poaceae; genus Triticum; species Triticum urartu. Next base: position 349,688,627 of record NC_141879.1, on the reverse strand, counting down.
CTACTCGTGATGTCATCTACGCATAGACCTAGCTCTGATACCACTGTTGGGGAATGTTGCATGGGAAACAAAAAAAATCCTACGCTCACCAAGATCCAATCTAGGAGATGACCATCTACGAGAGGAGATATTGGATCTACATACCCTTATAGATCGCTAGGCGGAGGCGTTAAGAAATGCGGTCGATGTAGTTGAACGTCTTCGTGATCCAATCATGATCCTTCCCGCGAACGTCTTCACGATGCAATCACGATTCGTCCCGCGAACTCCCGATCCAAGTGTCGAACGGATGGCACCTCCGCTTTCAACACACGTATGGCTTGATGACGCCTTCACCTCCTTGATCCAGCGAGCGATGGTGAAGTAGTAGCTCGCGTCCTCCGGCAGCACGACAGCGTGGTCACGGTGGTGGTGGTGGAATCCCAGCAGAGCTTCTCTAAGCGCTACGGAGAGGAAGAGGGATGCAAGGGAGAGGAGAGGCAGCGCCGTGGTGTAGAGATGTGCTCAAGGGGTGCGGCTTCCCTCTCTCTACCTCTCTATATATAGGGGGAGGATGGGGTGGCGCCCCTAGGGTTTTCCCTAGGGGGTGATGGCCAGGGTAGATGGGATCTCCCCTAGCGTGACTTGCCCCACAAGCCGGGAGGTGGGAAGCCCTTGGGGAACGCCCCCAACCCTCCTGGTTACGTGAGATGGGGTGAGGGGGGCGCTCAGCCCCTTAATGGGCTGGTTTGACCCCTCCCCTTGGCCCATGGGGCCCCAACACATGCCAGGGCCCCCCGAAACCCCTTTCGGTGACACTTGTCATCACCCGGTACACACAGAACAATTCCAGACTCCAATACCCTTCGTCCAATGTATCGATCATCACCTCCGGACCATTCTGGAGTTCCTCGTCACGTCAGGGATCTCATCCGGGATTTCGAACAACCTTCGGTAGCCACCATAATGGCTCTACTATACTTATATCGTCACCAAACGTTAAGTGTGTAGACCCTGGGGGTTCGAGAACTATGCATACATGACCGAGACACCTCTACGGTCAATAACCAATAGCGGGACCTAGATGCCCGTATTGGTTCCTACATATCCTATGAATATCTTATCGATCGAACCTCAGTGTCAAGGACTCAGACAATCCCGTATGCAGTTCCCTTTTTCTATCGGTATGTTACTTGCCCGAGATTCGATCATCGGTATCTCCTTGCCTAATTCAATCTTGTTACCGGCAAGTCTCTTTACTCATTCTGTAATACAAGATCCCGTGACTAACTCATTGGTCACATTGCTTCAAGCTTATTGTGATGATGTATTACCGAGTGGGCCCCGAGATACCTCTCCGTCATACAGAGTGACAAATCCCAGTCTTGATCCATGCCAACTCAACAGACACCCTCGGAGATACCTATAGAGCACTTTTATAGTCACCCAGTTATGTTGCGACATTTGGTACACACAACGTACTCCTCCGGTGTCAGTGAGTTGCATGATCTCATGGTCATAGGAACATATACTTGACATGCAAAGACGATAGCAATAAACTGTAACACCCCGGGTGTCAGGCTACAGTAACCTCACACTAATGGTGCCATGTCATCATGTTTGACTAAGTCAAATTGCCATTGATAAAGATCCAAGTCAAATCCAAAATTCAAATTTAAACTTTCACAAGCATGTCAGAAAAATAGTTCATGTTTTAGTAGATATTCCATAACAATTTACTGTGAAAGAAACCACTGCACTTGTTTTCTCGTTTGGGAGCTATCATCCAAAACAGCCCCATCTAAGTAATTAGCTTTTTAAACAAATAAAAACAAATTCAAATAACCCCCTGCCCCCAAACTTTTGTGGCAGTGCCTAAAATCGCAGCACTAATTTTGGACCAAGTTCCATTTTTTCACAAAACTGAATTGCTATAAAAATAAATAAATGAATGCACAACCGAAAATAAATGAGTAGAAAAGAATGGGGGAGGACCTAAACTACTGGGCATATTGGCCCATCTGACAAATGGGTGGCCCAGCCCACCCCTCTCCCAACTCATCTCCCTCCTACGTACAGGAGGCTGGGCGTGGCGGCCATCCGCGGTGCCATGGCCGCGCTGGCAGCCATCCACCACCCTCCGACGCCCTATAAGATCCCGAGCACCCTCTCCCTCTCTGGAACCCTAGCGCCCACGTTCTCCTCCTTCCTCCTCGCGCCGCTCCGTCCTCTCACACACAAACCGACGTCGTTGCCGCTTTAGCCTCCTCCGTCCATGCAGCCACCTCCCTCCTAGCCGGCTGAAACTTTGCCTAGAGCTCGGCCGCACTTGGATGCTTCGACTACGACCACCCGTTCGAGATGGAGTGCTCTACATCATCCCCTTCATCTTTGTCCTCTTCTTCGGCAGCCGCACGATGTCGCCATCGATTTTCCGCGCCTTGTCCACCTTCGGCCTCCCCGACTGCGTCTCCGAGCTCGCGGTGAACTCCTCCTTCGGTTCCCGGACTTCCGCCCTTTGATTCGTCGCTGTAGACACCGTATACCGTCACTGCCGATCTCACTGGACAACGCGCTCACCGCGTCCCGCGTCCCCCACAGCATGCGCGCCGGCCGCCCCCTATGCGTGTGCACGCGCCCGCACTCGCGCCCGCATGCGATGGCTGCTACCCGCCTCCGCTGGCGCCATAGCCGCCCTGTGCGCGTGCGCCCGTGCCCGGGAGCCAACTGTTGTTGCCTCGCTGGAAGCTGCTGCTACTTGCGATGCGCTGCTCTGCCGCTGATTCTTGCAGCCGCTGCTGTTTGCTATTGCTGTCTTCTGCTACGGCGCCATTGCTGATGCCTTTGCTTGCTGCTCGCGCCTGCTACTTTGCTGCTGCTCATGCCTTGCTGCTCTCTGCTCCGGCTCATTGCTGATGCTGCTCCTAATCCCTGCCGCCACTGCTCTTTTCTACTGCGTGCTGCTGCCAATGCAGGCCATGGCCGCTATGCACTCCCGTTCATACGTGCCTGCATGTTCTACTACCAAGCAAGGTCGCCCTAGTTAGATTAGTCTAGGAATAGATTAGGTTAGTTCAATTGTGTAGTTAGTGAGATGTGTAGATGACATGTGGTCCCTTCTAGATTAATTTAGTCTAGCTACTTTTACTAGCACATGTGACACTCACATGTGGGTACCCTAGAGTTTAAACAAAAATCATATTACCTACTATCTATGACAATTGGGTCCCGTCGACACTGTTGACTTTGACTAGTCAACTCTGACTGGGCTGTTGACTTTGACTTTGGCCCCACCTGGCAGTCAATCAGCCACACTGGTAGTGTACACACCCTGTCTACACCTAGCTTTTTGTCATTTATTTTCGAAATAAAAGTTTTCCATAAAATCATTTAATCTTTGAAAAATCATATAAAATAAACCGTAACTCGGATGAAAATATTTCATATATGAAAATCAATGAGAAAAATGTGATGAATCCGAATATGCTATCCAATCATCTGTCACATGCCTCTAACATGATGAACATGAAACCTTCCCTGTTGGTTCATCTATCCGAAAACCGCTGAAAGCTGGGAAAATATTCTCGGATGTTTTCTCGCTCCGTCTGTAACGTGTAGCACTGCATTAGTTCACCTCTAGCACAACGTATTTCCATGGTATGCTTTGTTTGCTTTATATTTATTGTTTCTTGCCCCCTCTTCTCTCTGATAGACCTTGAGACCGCTGCTGGTGCCACTGTGATCTACTACATTGACGGCGACCCTTTCTTCTCAATAGAGCTTCAAGGCAAGCCCCCCCCCCCCCCCGCTTGATCACTCCGATATTTCCCATTCCATTCTCTCTCATACTTGCATTAGATTTTGCTAGTGTACTTGATTGCTCCTATTCTGATGCATAGCCTATTTTTGCTACCTTCTTATTCTAAACTGCTTAGTATAGGCTGGTTAGAGATCCATCAGTGACCCCCACCTTGTCCCAGTTGCCCCACTTTATGTTCGATGACTCGATCAACGTGATCGACGTCTAGGCCCCGACACCGCACATCACCCCCCCTAGTTGTACAACTCTGCAGAGTTACTTTCGAGTGCCGAGGGTGATACCTCATCGTCACTTATGACTTTAACCCTGTAGTGTAGCTATTCGGTCGTGGTCATCGAGGGTGATTCCTCCTTGACCACTCCCGATAATGACTCTGTCGTGCAAACCCTCAAGTGTGGACCAACGAGGGTGATTCCTCCAAGTCCACCTTGATGGTTACATCGAGTGGGAATCTATCAACGGTGATTCCTCAGGTTTCCCCCTTGTTGTTTCAGACACACGGCTACTTTGAATTACCACAGAATCATGATGACATCGGGTTGGCCCCGAGGGGTATCCGCGAGTGATGTGAAGTCGGGTTGACCTGGAGGGTAACCGCGAGATAATTAGGTGGCACGACCGAGCATGCTTAGCCCTTGCTCACGTGATGAACTCCTGATCGGGGCACAATCGCATTTCGAGCACATAGCAAGATGGATATCATTACAACATACCATGTACTGAATAGATAAGAATACAAGATAAAGGCTTACACTCGCCACAAGCTACAACATGAATACAACAATTCATCAATACATAGCAATCATCATCCAGAAGAGCAGGATCTAGCTACGGATGAACACAAACAAAAAAATAAGAACGACATCCACCCTGCTAGCCCAGGCTCCCGACCTGGAACCTATATCCCTTGATCGAAGAAGAAGAACTCCAAAACAAGTAAACATTGCTCTCACGTCATGAACATAGCATTACCTGTACCTGCAACTGGTGTTGTAGTAATCTGTGAGCCACGAGGACCCAGCAATCCCATTACCATGGGTATCAAGACTAGCAAAAAGCTTAATGGGTATGGAATGGATAAGTGTTGAGGTTGCAGCAAGCGACTAAGCATAGTATGGTGGCTGACTTACGAGTACAAGAAGAAGATGAGCAGCTACGCAAATGGTCGCAAACTAGTAATGATCAAGAAGTGATCCTAAACTACTTACGTTCAAACATAACCCAACCGTTTTCTCTTCTCTAACGCACCCGAAAAGAGACAGTCATGGCTATACACGCGGTTGGTGTATTTTAGTTGAGTTTAATTCAAGTCCACTACAACCGGATATTAACAAATTCTCATCTGCCACATAACTGCGGGCACGGCTCTCGAAAGTTCAAACCCTGCAGGGGTGTCCCAACTTAGACAATCCTCCATCTCAGGACCCTCCAATCAGACTCGGAATCCCGATGCACAAGACATTTTCACAATGGTAAAACAAAACCAGCAAGACCGCTCGATGTGCCGACAAAAACCGATAGGAGCCTCACATATCTTGTTCTCAGGGCACACCGGATGAGCGAAGCGTACAAGAACACAATAGCCCAAGTTGCCTAGGGGCGGTCCCGCACGGTGCTCTAGTTTGGACCAACACTCAGAGGAGCACTGGCCCCGGGGGTTGATTAAGTTCTCGGGGTCAAGAAAGTCCCGATGCAAGTTTTAGTTGTTATTAGGCAAATGGTAAAACCAATGTTGGGCCTTGCTGGAAGAGTTTTATTCAAAGCGAACTGTCAAGAGGGGCCCATAAAACCTCACCATATTTGGGACGCAAAATCAAGGAACATAACACCGGTATGATGGAAATTAAGGCGGCAAGAGTGGAACAAAACACCAGGAAAGAGGCGGAGCCTTCCACCCTTTACCAAGTATATATGCACATTAATTAAATAAGAGATATTGTGATATCCCATGATATCCAAGATATCCATGTCCCAAACATGGAACAACCTACAACTGCACGTGCAACTAGCAATGCTATAAGAGGGGCTGAGCAAAGCGGTAACATAGCCAAACAACGGTTTGCTAGGAAGGGTGAAAAGGTTAGAGGCTATCATGGCAATTTGGGAGGCTTGATAAACAAGTGGTAGGTAGCGCGACATAGCGATAGCATCGAGACAACTAGCATAGCAAAGATAGTGAGATCCAAGGTGACGGTCATCTTGCCTGAAATACCGCTAGGAAGAAGATTGAGTCCATGAAGTAGACGAACCAACGTAGTCGAACGAATCCTCACGATCGCAACGTAACCGAAACTATCAAGAAGGAGCACAACCGGAAAGAAGCAAATAACATGGTAAACCATCAAAAATAATCATGGCATGATGCACACTCAAGTATGATGCATGTCCGGTTTAATGAGTCATGGCATGGAAAAGTGCAACAAACAACACTACAATTTAAGTGGAGCTCAATATGCAACGAGTTGAATATTGTATTTAGTTCGCTCTCGTTTTTGTACCCAACAATATTAAATGTTGTTACACATGGCAAGATGTGAAGCATAAGTAAACTAACTATTTAGGCAAATTTAAATGAGGCCGGAAACACAAATAGCAATTCCGTAAAATCCCCATATGCATATTTCGAATTTTCTACTGTTATGCATAAAACCATATTTTAGAGTTGTTAAACAGCAAAAGTAAGTGCACCATGTTAATCTATGCATTTTTCTACCCCATTTACATATAAAGATTATTTAATTCAGAGCTACGGTTAATTAGTTACGAAATGAATCATTTTAACATGTCATTTAGCAAATCAAATGCAAACAGCATTTTAAACATGGATGAAAATTGGAAATTATGAAACTAGATGAAATTCTAAGCATTTTACATATATAAAACATTTTAATCTGATGCATGGTTAATGAGATTTTAAATGCATGAAGTGCAAGGGGTTTTCTGCAAAACTTGTTATTCTCTGGATAAATAACAAATTGCAGAACCCTAAAACACCCATACGGCTTGGATCTGAACTGGGCACTGGGCGGCTGGGCTGCTCACCGGCTCGGCCCAGGTCAGTGGAGGTCTTGGGCTGGGGAGCAGTCGGCCGACGTGGACTGATGCGCGTGTGCTGCTGACTTGGATCGAACGATGCAGGGGATCGAGCAAGCCGCTGACGAAGGGGGCCCAAGAGCGGGCGAGGCAGGGACGACGCGGTCCTCTGCTCGCTCGACAGGAAGCAGTGGCGGCACGGGACTGCAGGGACGTGGAGTTTGGTGGCGGGGATGACCGGATCTGGGCGTGGGTGCAGGTGACGAAGCTCCAGGCAAAGAAGGGGTCGGCAGGTAGCGGATCCAGCAAACTAGGTGGCGGTGCGATGAACTGAAGGAGGCGGCTGTGCACGTCCTCTGCTCAAAAGACAGAGAGCTTCAGAGTAGGGACGAAGACAGAAAGAAAAAGAGGATACCGCGAGGGGGCCTGGCTGACCGGCGGCGATGAGAGGTGGGGGCCGGGAACGGCGAAGGAGGCAAGCTCGCGAGGCGGCCAACGAACTAAGGAGGCGACGACCTTGGCTCCTGCAGCAAAACAATGGCGAGGCGGAGAAGTCCGCAGCAGCGCGACACGAGGAAAAGGAAGGGGCTAGAGGCAGCGCAAAGGAGCTCACCAGCGGGTGGCTCCTGTGAGCTTGTGACGAGGTGGTCGGGGCGCTCTTCTCCTGGCGACATGGATGGGAAATCCTACGGGACAGAGACAAAAGAGAGAGAAAAGTGAGGGGAAGAGATAGCTAGAGGAAGGAGGGGATGGAAGGAGAGGCGACGGGCACGACACTGGTGACCTGCTGGTGGCTGCTGCTACTACGGCGAGGAGTCTCGGGGAGGGTCAGAGACGCGCGGGAGCAGAGGTCTCCCGCATGGGAGGCTATCAAGGCAGGCGAGCTCGGTGACAACGGCTTCAGGAACAAGGCTGTGGAGGCGGCTCGGGGATCGGGCGCGCGAGGTTGTGGCCTCGATCCAAACTGGATCGAACGCCGACCAGTGGTTGGATGGTGGCTGAGAGTGGAGGCGGAGGGAACCTGGGAGGATCCCAAAGTGAGAGGAGGAGGCTGGTTGGCTGCGGGTGGATCGGGGAAGATCCCGTGGAAGAGAGGTGAGTGTGGCGGTGGCGGCAGGGACAAATCCCCTGGATTCTGTTGTTGGGTCAAATTAGGCATGAGGTTGTTGTTTAAATAGGCAGGGTAGAAAATAGAGGGGGGTTTAGGGGCGTGCTATGTTCATCGGATGGCTCCAGATCAATGGGATAGCGAAATCCAAATAACAAACCGAAGACGCTTTACAGATGTTCGGGGATGATCCAGACCCATCGGTAATTGTCGGTGTTCTGTGAACGGGGGTCCCCAGACTTGCCAGCCTGCGGCCCGCAACGTGGCTCCACCAGCGGCCCCGTATGGCCCATCTTCACCAGCAAACATTCAAGACCCTCGCGAGGCAGACGACGCAAGACCTCCTCAGGGGCGGCCTCACCAGGCTGGCTCGCGAGGGGCGGAGAGATCAAGGGGAGGGGCACCTCGTGAGGTTCCTATGATGCAAGCCATGACGACTGGAACTAGGCGGGTGCCAGGCGGGTGCCAGCATGCGCAGTGTCCTTATTTCCTCTTTGGTGCTAAAGGGGCAAGCGCAGGCAAGGAGTCGCGAGGCATCAGGCAAAGGTTTCCATATCGGTGCAACAAGACCAAGACCAGCAGGACGGCAGGATGGAGGTCATCGTGGAGCCCAAAACGGCGTCACCACCAGAGCCTTTGGCAGGGGAAGACCACTTTTGTTATGATAGCTTGTACTAGTTGTCTCCCTTCGAATTTGGCCGTTGTGGGATCCCTTCCCGCTCAATATTTGGGAAGAGGACCAGGTGTCGGTGTCCAAACCGGCGGATCTCGGGTAGGGGGTCCCGAACTGTGCGTCTAAGGCGGATGGTAACAGGAGGCGGGGGGACACAATGTTTACCCATGTTCGGGCCCTCTCGATGGAGGTAATACCCTACTTCCTACTTCCTACTTGATTGATCTTGATGATATGAGTATTACAAGAGTTGATCTACCACGAGATCGTAGAGGCTAAACCCTAGAAGCTAGTCTATTATTATGATTGTTGTTCTTGTCCTACGGACTAAACCCTCCGGTTTATATAGACACCCGAGGGGGCTAGGGTTACACAGAGTCGGTTACAAAGGAGCACATTAACATATCCGAATTGCCAAGCTTGCCTTCCACGCAAAGGAGAGTCCCACCCAGACATGGGACGAAGTCTTCAATCTTGTATCTTCATAGTCCAACAGTCTGGCCAAAGTATATAGTCCGGCTGTCCAAGGACCCCCTAATCCAGGACTCCCTCAGTAGCCCCTGAACCAGGCTTCAATGACGATGAGTCCGGCTCGCAGATTGTCTTCGGCATTGCAAGGCGGGTTCCTTCTCCGAATAGTCCATAGAATATTTTGAACACAAGGATCGTGTCCGGCTTTGCAAAACAAATCCAATCCGCTGACAACTTTTCATGACGTGACGTCCTGCCGTGGCCCGGTCATTACGGACCGTTTTTCCCTGTCTGCCATTGCACATGTTGCGAGGCTGTTTTATCGGCATGTCTTGTCGAAGCAGAGATCATGTTCCCCTTATCATGAGAGTCTCATCAATACGGGCGTGGGTAACCCAACCGTGCTTGTTAATATGACTCCTCGATTTTAGGCAAGTTCCAAACGGCCACGCGGAGGACGCTTGATATTCGCCCTCTTTATAAAGGGGCCAAGGCCCTGTCCTTTTCTTCTCGCGCTCAATCCTTCCCCTCCCCCACCTCGAGTTCCAACACCCAAGGCTCAGGCTAAGCACTTCAACCATGTCCGGATCCAACCTCCAAGGCCGGTGGATGGCCTCTTCTGTCACAAAGGGGGACATCAAGAAGCTAAGGGGAGCAAGGTATCTGACCACCGAAATCTCGCACAGGCTGCCTGCTCTAGGGCAGGTCATCCTCACTCCCGAACCCAACGAGAGTGTCGTATTTGTTTCCCACTTCCTCCGAGGGCTAGGTTTTAGTCTTGATCCCTTTGTTAGAGGGCTTATGTTCTATTACGGGCTCGATTTGCATGATCTAGCCCCGGATTCCATCCTTCACATCTCGTCATTTATCGTTGTGTGTGAGGCCTTCCTCCGCATCACCCCACACTTCGGCTTATGGCTCAAGACCTTCAATGTGAAGCCGTAGACGATCGATGGATGACACGCAGAATGCGGAGGTGCCATAATAAGCAAAGACGCCGATGTTCCATGGCCAAAGGGTTCCTTCCCGGAGGTGTCCAACTTATGGCAGCGAGAGTGGTTTTACATCACAGCTCCCTGAAGTACTAAGTGGGTAGCTACCCCTGCCTTCCGTTCGGGCCCCTGCCACAACTGGTGTCATGGGTCAACAAGGGGCTCGACTGGGGGCTAGTTAATGACGTGCCGACATTGCAAAGTCGTATCCGAGATCTCCTCAAGAGGGATGTCAGTCTCGTCAAGGTAATGCAAGTAATGCTAGTTCATTGGGTCCTGCCATGCCAACGTCGATCTCTCCGCATGTGGGAGTTCAACCCGGAAGGACCACGAACTATTCAGCAATTCTTCGGCATGACGCTTGAAGGGATGTATGGATTGTTCTTCGGATCACGAATAAACTATCCGGACACCACCGAGGATGCGGGTCTAAACTGCAATCGTCCAGATACCCATGTAAGTAATTCTGCGGCCGAACACATCGTCTTTTCCTTTATCATAACATCATTCTGAAAAAATTGCTCTTGGCCAGGACTGGATAAGGAAGGCGAAGATGATCAGGTGTTCGGCCCCCCTTCCCGAAGGCTCACCGGATCCTGTACTAGCCAGGATGCTTGAGCACACACTTTATCAAGTGCCATCAGGGGAAGATAAAGGGAGGAATAAAGAAGCCGAAAGCGGGCCTCGCGCATTACTCATCCAAATAGGGGGAATTAGTGTCTCCGCGAAGAAGGATGATCGGGGAGAAGAATCTAGAATCCCCTCTCCCCAAGGAAGGAAAAGGACTACCTCTGACGACTTGGAAACGGAAGTTTCCAAACGAGCGAAGAAACCTTCGCTAGGGGGCCCTGCCCCGAAGGGCGTCCTTACCGCACAGTGCCCGCAAGGGGGCCAGCCCTCCACCAAGCTGTAAGTGAATCAAGAGTACTTTTGGTAAATATATCCTGCTTTATCTCCGAGGACAATAGCCGAGACATATATCTTGCAGTCCGGCTCATAGCCCTTCTCAACAGAGTTCGTCTTCGGGGGATCTTCTTCCGGAGATGATGGAGAGCAAAACGCCTCCCCCTGTCTCCCCGCCTCCTGGGGTGGACGACCCTTAGGTTTCATCATGGAGGATTTCTCCTGATCCGCCGAGGCCAGAAGGTAACCCTTCAGCCACCCGAAGTCGGGAGCATTCGGCTCCTAAGGAGAGCAACAAAAAGAGTCCGGGACTGTCCAGTGCACAACCGGACGCACTGATGGGTCTTTTGGAGCAAGCAGCTATTTCAGAGGCGCACCGTACTTTAATGGGTACGGTGGTTGAGAGGATTTCATCTGACCAGAGTGGGTTGCATGAAGCTTTTATGAGTCTGCTAAGAGGCTTTGAGGTATGCAAAGTAATATATAAATTTTTTGTCAGTACTACACACGCTAGGTGTGCTCTATACAAATAGTATCCCCTGAGACTCCGGTTGCTGTCCAGAGGCAGCAAACAGAGGATCATAGTCCCAGGTAATGATCGCGTTGCTTTCATGTGTAGGCGGCTGACGGTCCGGTGGCTAGCCGGACTGCTGAGTTTTCCGGACTTAGCCGGCAACTTGATGCGGCAGATGCTGACATTGCTCTTGTGAACAAGCGGCTTGACGAGGCACAGGGTATGTACTTTTGGGTAGTCAACAAATATTTAAGAGGAGCAGGATGCTAGTATCTATAATATGCTGTGACTGCAGATGGAGCTGCCGCCATGGAGACCCTTCGGGCGGAACTTTCCCGAGCCAAGGAACAAGCCAGGAGGAGTGATGCAGCCGCCCTAAAGGCGGCCTAAGAGTTAAGAGCTGAACGGGCTGCTCATCGCCAGAGCGAAGATAAAATAGCCAAGATGGCCGTTGAGCTGAATGATGCCGCCGACCGGTATGAGCTTCTTGAAAAAGGAAAGCCAAGCGAAAGCGACAGACGTGGAGAAAGCCCTGGTAGCAGCCAAGGAGACCCGCTCTAAAATTAGAGCGGCGAAGGAGGAGCTTCGTCAAGCCAGAGATATCACGGCTGGGAAGCCCTTTTTGTTGCAGACGAAGTTCGGAGATCCGAAATATGCCCCTCTGGATCAATTATGGAGTGCTGCGGATGCGTATTCAGACCTGACAATGAGTGCTGCTGATGCGACTCAGTTTTTCAAATTTCAAAAAGATCACAAAGTGGAAAAGTTGTTCTGGTCGCAGTTCAGTGCTCCAACGTGTCCGCTGCTGTTAAATGAGAAAATGGCCTAGTGGGCTGAGCTCCATAGGTTGTCCGGGCTTGCCATGAGGTCTGTCGTGCATCATCTTTGGCCGGAAGGACCAAGGCCGAATAGTTATTTTGGTTTTAGTGCAACGATTCCTTGGTGTTGTGCCGCATATCGATGCTGTAAAGAGGTCTGCATGCATAGAGGGTGCATGGATGGCTCTTGCCTGTGTTAAGACATACTAGGCAGAGATGGATGCCACCGCTATTGCAACTCGGGGTCCGGCCGTAGGCCAGGTCTCGTCCAAGCACTATTTTGAAGAAGTCCTAGAAGGCGCTCGTTTAATAGAGGCTCAGTGCTCGAAGAGTATCATGTTCGAGTGACATGTATCCCAATTTGTAAAAACAATGCTATTTGGCTTATAAAAGGCTGTGTTTATACTTTTGCCTGAAAGTATTATGATACCTCATGTGCGGCCGTTTTATGTATGTATATAACCTGAAAGGTTGCAGTCGTCGGCTTCATCCCCCACGCATATAATGCGGGGGTGTTCGGAAAAGCGCGTATTCACACTTGATCCAACGTCTTGGTCCATTAAGGAGGTGATAGTGCGGCGAACAAGGCAATCAGACTATATTGCTTTAACACTTTCACTTAGCCATAGGAGTTTGACAGTGGGGCTACTATATAGCCCCTGGTACTTCCGCGCTTATCCGAATACGGTGCGTGTACATACATGACCGAGAAACCGGTCCTTCGTTAATGCAGAGGAATCGCGAAGATTCTGCTGAGTCCTCGAGTGGTTGACCAGTCTCGCGCTTTATCATGACAGTCAGTTTTTGGCTTTCTCTACTGAGGTGCTCATCCAGATGAACCAGGGCACAATCGCAGTAGTTCTCCCGGTGCCACCTTAGCCGATAGAGCGGAACGTAGGGTAGCAAAAGACAGGAGCTAGGCAAACCCAACTATTGACCAAAGACATGATTCGAAGCTGATGCATATAAGGCCAAACTTGTGACACCGAACACTCCCTAAGGTATTCGGTCTTTACAACGTATGCTAGGCTGAGTAATGCCCTCGATAAAAAGCCCTGAATTTCCATGTACGTGCATTAGCCTGACGTGACAAAATGTCAATAACGCCAGCATCCCTCTTGGTTATGTGGAGTATCCTGAGGGTGTGAAGCAACAAGAGACAGTAAAAAAGGTTTACACAGGGTCTTAATCTAAAAAGAAACCTTTGAATGGGGCCCTGCTGCACGTCTGCGCCTGTGTCTCCGTTGTGTCGTATCATGGAAGGGTGTAGCATGATGATCATCTGTAAGAGAGAAAAGCCCAGGTGAAAGTTTTCGTGCGAAGAATTGGTTATTCTCAATAAACCATGAAAATTCAATCTAAGTAAGATCGAGCCGAACTATAGTCCTTTTTCCATGTGGGAAGCCCCTAGCACCACCTATGGGGGTATATCCATCGACCGAGCCTTAGGTTTATTTGAGCTATTACAGCTAGTGGTGCGCCGGACTCGTCTAGCCGTGTCCGCGGTCTTGACGACCGATCATTTATTCTGGTTGGAGAGGGTGTTCAATGTTCGACTGCTAAATCCACCACACGTTCTTCCGCACGTAAGGAACGTTCTGTGTTTTTGCTAACTATGATGATGCCACGTGGACCGGGCATCTTAAGCTTAAGATAAGCGTAATGCGGTATTGCATTAAAACGAGCGAAATCCATTCTTCCGAGTAGTGCTTGATAGCCGCCACGGAATGGAGCGATGTCGAAGGTTGACTTTTCACTTCGGAAGTTGTCGGGAGAACTGAATACAACCTCTAGTACTAGAGAGCCCGTGCAGCGGGCCTCTGGACCTGTTATTACTCCTTTAAAGGTAGTATTGCTTTGGCTTATTCTTGTCGGGTCTATCCCCATTTTGCGGACTGTGTCCTGATATATCATATTAAGACTATTGCCGCCGTCCATAAGGACTCGGGTGAGGTGGTATCCGTCAATTATTGGGTCTAGTACCAAGGCAGCCGATCCTCCGTGCCGGATACTAGTCGGGTGATACCTGCGATCAAAAGTGAACGGGCAGGCCGACCAAAGGTTGAACTTGGGGGTGACGGGCTCCACGGCGCATACGTCTCGGAGTGCGTGTTTGCTCTCCCTCTTCGTTACGTGAATCATGTTCACTGTTTTGACCTCTGGTGCGAATTTTTTCTGTCCCCCAGTGTTCGGCTGGCGAGGCTCATCCTCGTCTTCGCTTGGTGTTTCCCTCCCCTTGTGTTCGGCGTTTAGCTTGCCGGCCTGCTTGAAGACCCGGCATTCTCTGTTGGTGTGATTTGCGGGTTTGTTGGAGGTGCCATGAATCTGACATAATCTGTCTAGAATCTTGTTTAGGATGGACGGTCCATCTCTGCTGCCTTTGAATGGCTTTTTCCGTTGACCGGGTCGAGAGCCCCTGAATCCAGCATTTACCGCTGTGTTGTCTAGGCTGTCTTCATTGTTTCGAAGCTTGCTTTTATTGCGTCATGGTTTTCCATTGCCATCCCTGACTTCGGATGTGCATGGGTTGTTGGCGCCGCTACGGGCCAGCCAGCTGTCTTCGCCCGCGCAAAAGCGGGTCATAAGGCTTGTTAGGGCTGCCATTGTCCTCGGTTTTTCCTCGCCGAGGTGTCTGGCGAGCCATTCGTCCCGAACACTATGTTTGAAAGCCGCTAGGGCTTCGGCGTCCGGGCAGTCGACAATTTGATTCTTCTTAGTGAGGAATCTATTCCAAAGCTTTCGGGCTGATACTCCGGGCTGGTGAATTATATGACTTAAATCATCTGCATCCGGAGGTCGGACATAGGTCCCTTGAAAATTAGCCCTAAAAGCATCCTCAAGCTCTTCTCAATTTCCAATTGAGTTCTTGGGGAGGATCTTTAGCCAGTGCCGAGCTGGTCCTTTCAACTTGAGGGGCAAGTATTTGATGGCGTGGAGATCATCTCCGCAAGCCATGTGGATATGAAGGATAAAGTCCTCAATCCAGACCCCAGGGTTTGTCGTTCCGTCGTATGCCTCTATGTTCACGAGTTTGAATCCTTCTAGAAATTCATGATCTAGAACCTCATCGGTGAAGCAGAGGGGGTGCGCGGCACCCCTGTATTTGGATGTGTCATTTCATTCTGATGGTTGTAGTGTTCGGTTTTGATTCTGTGTCGGAGCGCGCTTCCTAGATCCGTAGATGGACCTGGTCATTCCGGCTTTTTGGTGCAAGTCCTCATGTAAATCGTGTGCTGACTTATGTGTGACATCATTAGCCGCCCTATCACGGCCACGGGGTGGTCGATCCGGCTGATCGGCCATTTTATTCTTCGATTGTGTAGGCTCTAAAGCCTCGTCATCGTATTTAGGTAGCAGGTTGCGCTTTGGATAGCTCTTTGTGTGGCGGCTTCCACCGTACTTTTCTTCAGTGTCGAGCACTTTGTTCCATCTACTGTTGAGTGTATTTTGCGTGGCCTTAAGCCTTTGCTTCTGCTTCTTCAGACTCCTCGCGATGGCAATAAGCCTTCTATGGAGGTCCTCTTGCTCCAAGTGCCTTTCTGGGATGATGTGTGCATCGTCGTCCGGACTGTTCTCCTCTCCGGAGACAGGTTGATGAGCTTTACCCTCGGCATCGCTGTGATCGGACAGCGGCTCCGTACTATGTTTGCCGTCCTCTGGTTCATCCTGCTCTATCGCTGGGTCCATGTGGTCGCCGTTTGCTTTGGAGTCGACCGTGGTATTATTCTTTCTTGCGCTGTTATTGTTGTTTTTGCCGAGAGGGGATTTGGAGCGGCGCCTACGTCGTCGCTTTGGTTGCTTCTCGAGGGAATTATCCTCTGTTGCATCCTTCCGTTCCTCGTCATTGTTTTCTTTGGGTGTATCCACCATGTATATATCATGTGATGAAGTGGCTGTCCAGTGCCCTGTGGGCGGTGGTTCCTGTTCCTCTCCTGCATCGTCGTCCATACCGTCGATGTCTTTGGAGTCGAAATCAAGCATGTCGGTTAAGTCGTCGAAAGTGGCTATTAAGTGGGTGGTGGGTGGGGAGCGGATTTCTTTGTCGTCCGCTTCCCACTCAAGCCGGACATAGTTCGGCCAAGGGTCTCCTGACAAGGAGAGAGACCTCAATGAATTTAACACGTCGCCCAAGGGCGAGTGCTGACAGATATCCGCGGAGGTAAACTCCATGATCGGTGCCCAATCAGATTCGATAGGCACGGACGCAGGCAGTTCGGAGCCTGTGATCGGGGACGAATCCAAGGGTCCGGCAACACAGGTCTCAGAGGAGGTGAAGTCAGTATTCGGCTCTATCGCCGCTGGGTGTGCGGCCTCCATGGCGGGGTCCATCCACCCGTCCTCGGATGGCACGATCTGCTTCGGATTGAGGGTCGGAGTTGCCACAGGTGTGGTCTCCCGAACACCGTCTGGTGGCAGAGCTAAGTCATGCTCGTCGTGACTGTGCGGCGCACCTGACATGGGCTCGAATCCATCAAAGATCAAGTCTCCGCGGATGTCGGTAGTATAGTTCAAGCTTCCAAACCTGACCTGATGGCCAGGGGTGCAGCTCTCGATCTGTTCCAGATGGCCAAGCGAGTGGGCCTGCAGTACGAAGCCGCCAAATACGAAGATCTGTCCGGGGAGAAAAACCTCACCCTGGATCGCATCGTTGCCGATGATTGAAGGAGCCATCAAACCTTATGGTGACGACACGGTAGAACTCTCAATGAAAGCACCAATGTCGGTGTCAAAACCGGCGGATCTCAGGTAGGGGGTCCCAAACTGTGCGTCTAAGGCGGATGGTAACAGGAGGCGGGGGACACAATGTTTACCCAGGTTTGGGCCCTCTCGATGGTGGTAATACCCTACTTCCTTCTTGATTGATCTTGATGATATGAGTATTACAAGAGTTGATCTACCACGAGATCGTAGAGGCTAAACCCTAGAAGCTAGCCTAAGATTATGATTGTTGTTCTTGTCCTACGGACTAAACCCTCCGAATTATATAGACACCGGAGGGGGCTAGGGTTACACAGAGTCGGTTACAAGGGAGGAGATCTACATATCCGAATTGCCAAGCTTGCCTTCCACGGAAAGGAGAGTCCCACCCGGACACGGGACGAAGTCTTCAATCATGTATCTTCATAGTCCAAAAGTCCGGGCAAAGTATATAGTCCGGCTGTCCGAGGACCCCCTAATCCAGGACTCCCTCACCGGGCCTCTATAAATAGGACTAGCCACCACCAAGGGAGGCAAGCTGATGGAGACCCAGCTCACCTCGAACCTCACAAGTTCACCAAGCACAAGAACACCTCTCCTTAGGAGGCTGTTCTTCCCTTGTACTGTTCATCCTCAGCCCAAGAGGCAATCCACCACACCACACTGGAGTAGGGTACTACACCACAACGGTGGCCCGAACCAGTATAAATCTTGTGTCTCATGTTCTTTGGGTTCGTCAAGCTAGGCCGTGAGATCATAGAGTGCGCGAGCTAGAGAGGGGGAGAGATCTTCGTGCGCACCCCAGTGTTCGAACCTGAAGGGTTTTGCCGGAACCCGAAATCCGACATTTGGCACGCCAGGTAAGGGTGCGCCAGAGCTTCTCTTCCCCCGGTTGATCCACCAACACCCCGTGGGTCCGATGTCCGGCGACCCGAGGACCAACACCGACCGCTGGGCAGCTTGGCCGGCCCGGGCAACGCCGTCCGCCCAAGAAGACCTCAACCCCGCACCTCAGGCGGCGCGCCCACCGCCAAGCGCCGCGGGGCGCGGGCGGCGCAGTCAAACGCCATCCACCCTCACTCCGCGACAAGTGCGGGCGGTCACGAGGGCCTCAATCCATGCCGTGGCCACGGTGCTGCACACCCGACGGGAACAAGAAAACATGAGGGCCGCACTCATGATGGCTCGGGAGCTGCAGCGATGCCGGCTGATGGAGAGAGGTCGGGACACATTGCTGGAGCGCGTCGTCGAGCTACTGGACGCTGCTGCCTTGGGAGCGCCGCCCTTCTGCTCCTTGCACACGCCTCAAGCCACGACTGGATCGCATGGCGGGCCTCGCCGCGCCCGCGCACTCCCAGGTACGCCAGGGGGCTTCATCGACACCGGCGCAACCAGAAGCGCTAGGTGCCCACTCATGCCCGCGCCGCCTCTGATGGGTGCAGGCACGAGTGTTGCCACCCGCGGCCTCGGCGGGATGCTGCCCTACCATTCTTAGGGCGGCGCGACGTGGAGCGTGGGGCACTTTGGCGAAGTCTTCGGGGCGACTGCCTTAGAGGCCTTCGTCCCCCGCATGATAGACCAGGAGTATGTGCTAGAAGACGACCCTGGCTCGTTCCTCGAGCCAGGCTGGGAGGATGAGGCGCTGGAAGCCGAGGCCTTCCAGGAGCCCCCCGAGCGTGCCGTGAGCCTCACCAACCATGCAGGCGATGACGGCTACAGGGTACCACTAATCTCTTAGGAGCAAGCTTATGCTAACCATGGGTCGCAGGAGGATCAGGTCACAATAGCAGATGGCGGCCCCAGCTCAACGGCCTCCCTCCCACCAGGAGGAGTGCACTGGGGGTGCAGGGGAGAGGCCGTGAGTCAGGCCCCTCCCTGCATCGCACGGAGCAAGGCGGCCCCCGGAGGTAGGCCCTCTGTCGGGGAGGTGCTAATAAGCCTACCCCCAGCAGAGGACCTGTGGTCGCCGAGGGTGCCGCTGGCGTCCCCTTTGCCCCTTTGCTTTGTCCTGGTTTCTGGTCGAGCCAATGGTGGTCGAGGGCGGTGAAGGCGGGGCCCTCGCCAGGCAATATGAAGTAAGGCTCACACCTATGAAGATCTCATCTCGTGACACTCTCACGTAATAATGAGTGGGGTTGTACATGCCCCGGAGTCTCAGGAGTGCCGCCCTTGGGCCTCAGGGGCTCCCACCCACGCCTAGTGGCAGAACTTAGCTCCGCGCTGGTGAGAAGACAAGAAGACTAGACTAGGGGCCGGGCACGGCCATTTGCTTTTAACCTCTTTTCTGTAGCCCTGTTTCTGGCTTTGGATTTAAGTTGAAGTTGAGTTTTCATTGATATGCGTGGGGGTGACTTTTCTCGTTCGTTTGATTTCTTCCCATTTGGTTCCTTGCCCAACCCGGAGTTCGTACCTGCTACCTGCCCCCTCGCGAGCCCCTTGAGAGCGGGGGCTGGGCGCGGCACGCCCGTGCTACGCGCACGCCCACGGCTGGTGCTTGCTCCTCGCGACGCCCTCTCGGACAGGCCAGCTGGCCCTTCAGGAGCTCACGACCTCGCGAGCTGGCCAGAAGCCGGTCCTGACCAAGGTAAATTTTAGTAGTAAACTCGCGGCATGACTCGCGGGCCCATAAAAACACATCTTAAGCTCAGCTTAAGGAATAGAGACAGTAATCTATTTACATGAGGGGCTCCCCCTCCCAAAATGATCTCACAACTTTCAGGGCCGTGCCCAAGTTTTCATTTACAGGCTCAGTAGCACGGGCTCAATTGGACATATCGCTCGCCGCGTCCTCCGGGATGCCCTCAGACGCATCACTGGCATCATCGTCACCATAGCTGGCGCCACCGTCCTCGTCATCAGCATCACTGTCACCATTGTCGGCGTCGCCCGCACCATCGTCGATCACGTCGCCTTCATCCGCAGCGACCACCACCGCGTCATCCTCGGAGGTGAAGGCCCTGACTAGGACATCCACATTGTCCTCAACCCAACGCGCCAGGTCGTCCCAGATGGCCTGGGGCACCGGGGCAATGGCGGCATTGAAGTCAAAGTCGGAGGTGAAGGCCCTGACTAGGACACGGGAGAACGCACGCTTGAGCAGGTCGTGGCTCCTCTCCTCAACAAGCAAGGGAGCCCTCTCGGATCGATTCTCCAAGCGCGTCACCACATTCATGAAGAAAAGGAGGTGACTGGCGTAGTCGTCCGAGTGGGGATGAGGTGCATTTTCGTCGCAGACGGCGCCCAACACCGCGTTGGCTCTGGTCTTGAGGTTTTGGAGCATGGGGGCGTGCTCGCGCTCCAGCGTCCCCTGCCGGAGCGCTTCCACTCTGCCCTGCTGTGGGGAGGATTCGGCACCGGCGACCCGCTGCTGAGGAGAAGACAGCTCGGCACGTGCGGAAGCCATCTCGGCTTGCACTGAAGACAAGGCGGCTACAGCGGCTTTCTCGCGACGTTGAGCCTTGTCCAACCCTGACTTGATGGCCTTGGTCCTGCCCACAGCCTTGGCCTCCGCAAGCTTCAACTTCAGGTCGTACGTGCCCACAAGGTCCACGCGAGCCTTGCCCGCCGGCGATCGACTTCCTCCTGGGCCTTGGCCTCGCACGCGTCGACAGCGTCCCCCAGCTTGAGCAACCTAGCGCTCCCTCACCTCCAACCGCTCGAGCTCAAGGCTATGCTCCGCGGCTTCCAGCGCCGACGCTTCCTCGCGCCTCAGGATCTCTTCCTCCTCAGTAGGTGTCCACTTCATTGATGCTAGGGCAGCCTGGCACGCCTCCAGTTGCTGCTCCAGGGAGGCACTCCAGGATTGGAGCTCCCACGCGCGCTTCTCTGCGATTTCGCGACGTCGATCAGCTTCCCAAGCTTCTTCCAAGGCATGGGCGCAAGCGTCGCGCGAGGTCGCAAGAGATGCCTTAGCCTTCACGTTATCAAGCTCGCGTTGGGGGAACCCAAGGTTGATGGCCACCTTCAGCTTATGCCATTCTTCCGCCAGCAAAGACCCTCGGCCTCGAGGCGCGCGTCTACATCCATGAGCTCCCCGCCAAGCCGGTTCATCGTGCCCATCGCCTCCTGGAAGAGCTTGTGGCAGACGACGCTCCTTTCGTGCGCAGCTTTGAGCACGCAGCCGACTCCGTCCTCCACAGCAGGGGCCGTCGATGGGACCCGAAGCGGCTCGCCCCTTTCCAGCAGGGGGTTGGGGGCTGGCGCCCCTCCGGACGCCGGCTTGGCTTCAGCGGGAGCCCAGTTGGGATGAGGCTCACCGCTCGAAGAAGGAACCAAGACCGAAACCCTCCAGTTGTCGTCCATAACCAAAGGAGGAGACCTTGGCACGCTCATCACACCCCCGCGAGGCCACAAAGAAGAGATGGCAGGAGCGCGGGCTCAAGGCGCCGAGCCAGCGCACCTGCCTCTCCAGACGACCCTGCGACGGGGGCAACATGTTGGCCTGGAATGCTCAGGGCTAGCGGAAGATCTGGGGCAGGAGCAGTTTGCTTCCCGAGGGGCTTCGTGGCCTTAGCGGATGGGATCCGGAAGAACCACCATCAGGAAGGGAAGCAACACTCAAGGAATTATAGAGATAAGGTACTTACTCGTCTATGGCGATGTACTTCCTCTGTTTCAACGGCCGGGAAGCGCCGCTGCCGCAACTTGGGGACCCCTTCCTCTTGCGGAGCGAATCGAAGTCTACACGAAGCCGTCCAAAGCGTTGGGCGTGGCGACCGGAGCAAGGCGCAACAGATGAAGCGCCCGAGGGAATGACCTCAGGAGCACCGAGCTGGGGAGAGCCATCAATTACCGCCTTATGACGGCCTCCAGAGGCCTCAGGAGCTTTAGCCTTAGGAGCAGTGAGTTGTGTCACCCCCTCAACTACTTCCTCGGCATGGGAGTCATGGGCTCCCGAGGTTGAAGCTTCAGGAATTGCGGGCGGCTCCAACGCCACGCCACCAGCGCCTCTAGCTTCCGGTGATGCTTGCCCCCCTGCGTCCACTCTTCGGGCAAGTTCGGCGCCGGCAGCAAAGATGGGTACCACGGTGACGGGGTTCTCATGGGACCCCTCAAGGCCAACTGGATGTGGCCCCCATTCGTCAAAGGGAGGCATCTGCCTCATGAACTCCACCCTTTTCGGGCAGTAGTACAAGAGACAGCCTTCCGGTGGCATATCAGCTGTTGAGGGGTTGCACTGTTCTTCGTGCCACAAGTGGAAGCTCAAACTCAAGGCCCACATCGGCTGGGAATGGTGCTAGAGAGGGGCGATGCAGCGTCAAAGGAACTCCTTCATCACCATGGGCACAGTGAAGCCAAGGTCTTTCAACCTCCTCATCCGGAGCCAGACGAAGGCAAGACGGGGCTCGTAAGCTTCTCGTGAGCCCAGCTGGAGCTAGGAACAGTGGGCGCGGACGGAGATGAGAGCAAAGGGCAGAGCACTCCAACGTCTAGGTGCACCCATCGCATCCGGAACTCGCTCGTAGACGGCGGGAGCTCAAAGTCAATCCACGAGCCGGCCGTCGCCGCCACGGCCTGGAAGCTCATGCACCCCGAGCATTGCCGGGGATCGGTCAGGTGCAGCGAGAAAAGTGGCACAGAAGGGCCACGGAGGGGGCGACGCCCACCCTGGCCTCGTAGGCGAAGGCGAAGATGGCAAGAAGAGAGACATATTGGGGATCTAAGTGCAACAGATGAATCTGGTAATGGGAGAGCACGACATTGAAGAAGGCGGAGAAGGGAGGAACCAGGCCGGCACACAAGGCGTCTACGAAGAGCTGGACCTCGGTGGCTGCTCTATCAACAGAAGCTTGGGACACCAGCCATGCCGCCGTCCTACCCCATTCGTTGAAGCTGGTGGCGAGCGCAAGGCGGACCTTCTCCATGGCCTCCTCATTGAGCACCCGCGAGCGGCCAACAGCAGGCTCGACGGCAGGAGGCGGGTTGACTGAGGACAGGGGCTTCTTCCCTTTCTCCGTCCAGTTCGGCACCATGGCGATGGGGAGGACTGAGCTCGGGTTGGATTGGGAGAGGAAGCTGAGGTTTGAGGAAGCAAAGGAGTCGGGGGTGTGTTGCTAGCAAGGGGGAAATAACTGCGTGGGAGGTCGTGGCCGCCTAGCCAGGCGGATATCAGGGTTGCGTCGGGAAGCGGGGCCGCCCACGTCCAATCGATCGCCACGTGTCAGCCAAGACCGCAGGTTGATGGGGCCCACGACGCTCCGCGCTTGCCCTTTGTCTTCGCCTCGGAGCCAAGCCCGAGCATGCCTTGGGCCCGGGGGCTACTATCGGTGTTCTGGGAACGGGGTCCCCAGACTTGCCTGCCTGCGGCCTGCAGCGTGGCTCCACCAGCGGCCCTGTATGGCCCATCTTCACCACCAAACATTCAAGACCCTCGCGAGGGGCCAAGCCTCGCGAGGCGGACGATGCAAGACCTCCTTTGGGGCGGCCTCACCAGGCTGGCTCGCAAGGGGCGGAGAGATCAAGGCGAGGGGCACCTCACGAGGTTCCTGTGACGCAATCCATGACGACTGGAACCAGGCGGGCGCCGGCACACACAGTGTCCTCATTTCCTCTTTGATGCTAATGGGGCAAGCGCAGGCGAGGAGTCTCGAGGCATCAGGTAAAGGTTTCCATGTCGGTGCAACAAGACCAAGACCAGTAGGATGGCAGGACGGAGGTCATCGTGGGGCCCAAGACGGGGTAACCACTAGAGCATTTGGCAGTCGAAGACCACTTTTTTCAGGATAGCTTGTACTAGTTGTCTCCCTTCGAATTTGGCCATTGTGGGATCCCTTCCCGCTCAATATTTGGGAATAGGAATAGGGCCTCTATAAATAGGACTAGCCACCACCAAGGGAGGCAAGCTGATGGAGACCCAGATCACCCCGAACCACACAAGTTCACCAAGCACAAGAACACCTCTCATCGGGAGGTTGTTCTTCCCTTGTGCTGTTCATCCTCGTCCCAAGAGGCAATCCACCACACCACACTGGAGTAGGGTATTACACCACAACGGTGGCCCGAACCAATATAAATCTTGTGTCTCGTGTTCTTTGGGTTCGTCGAGCTAGGACGTGAGATCATAGAGTGTGCGAGCTCGAGAGGGGAGAGATCTTCGTGCGCACCCCAGTGTTCGAACCTCAAGGGTTTTGCCGGAACCCGAAATCCGACAGTAATGACAACCCGGTTCGTGTTTGGGTAAGTTTTGGACACGCGCGAGGGGTCTGAGAGAGGTTGATAAAGACAAAGAGGCCTGATGAGAGGTCAACAAAGACAAAGGGAGAAGCAGCAACCACGAATGACTACGAGTTTTATGAAAACATACGTATGCAATTCTCATGATGACACAATGAATACAACAAGCAAATAAAACACACGGTAACAACGAAATAACGGGAAGGCGTCTGGAGCGTCGGTCTCGGGTTGTTACAACTCTCCTCCACTTACAAGAGATCTCGCCCCGAGATCTAGGGATGGCACCGGAGAAAAAGCGTAAGAGGAATAGGTAAAACAAAGTTTCTTCTTTGACAACCGAGTGAAAACGCGAACCTTGAGAGGTTGAACAACTTGGAAGAAAGAATACAACGGAGACGGAAAAGATTGCAAACAGTCCGTTGGACATGAGGAACAAAGAATATGATGAGAACCGAGAGCTTAGGGGACTAGATAGATTTTGAAGCCACTCCAGTTAAAATTAACTTGACAAGGAATAAGAATAAAGAATTTGGGCATCACTCCGGTCGAAAAGAGACGCAAGACTTGATAAGCTAAAAGAACTTGAATGAGAACACAATACTCCAGTTAAATGGAAGGAATCAGCATGCATTTGACAAGATTGGGCAATCCTTGACAAAAGGATCAACACAACGCCTCTAGAAGAAATGAAAGAATGGAATGAAATGAACGGAGAAGAACAAGAGAACTCTCCCAATTAAAATTGAAAGAGCATCCTTACAAAGAAGGGTTGAACGGAGTTGTTGGAAAATCAACAACGAAACTAACAAGCTTGTTGTGGTCTTATGGAAAACATCTCAAAATTATGAGGTGCCAATCGGCCACTAACGGAAACAGTTGATTGGATTGAGATCAACAAGGAGATGAAAACTTCTTCACCGAGATGAGAAGGAGAAAATTGGATCATTGATAAACACCACAAATAGCTACATTCCTTAGGGAAGGCTATAGGTGAAATATAACCCAATATAACTCCAACAAAAGATTGATTGGTTGAAAAGATCTCTTGAACGAAGATAAAATGATGGATTTAAATATATCACTCTTGAAAACTTTTGAATCATGAAACACGAAGGGAAATTATCAAGAATGACATATCACCACCTCAAAAGATTTTGTAGGAAGAATTGCACTTCGGATGCAAGATGAAGAATGCTTGAACTCCTCAAAACAAAACATGTGTTGAGCACCCTGTTTATTTTAGAGTATAGCTTGGCAGATCTTATCTTTGAGAGAGACCTTGAAGAACAACTGAAGAATGAAAGGAACCCTTGACGAACCACCATGTTGAGCCTTCATGAAGCACTCTGGTAATGGAAGGATTATATAAAAGAATTGAAGGTTGAAAAGAACAATAGTTGAAGACTTGGAATGATTTAGATGGAGCTTCATGACAAGACAACCAAGAAAACTTGGAACTCCGAAAAACTACGATGAGCAACTTGAACCGAGAATTGATATCATGAACGAACTCTAGAAGAAAAGAATTGAATCACCTCGAGGAAAACAAGAATAAGATTTACTACATGTTTATCCTTCATCAACTCAAATTGATGACAAGCAATGGATTTTCCATACTACGTATTTGCGTTGAAAGGATTAAGAGAGTGTGACGCCCCCGATTTGACCGTACATTCATCATACACACAAATGTGTACAATCAAGATCAAGAACTCACAGGAAGATATCAAAACACAATTCTAGACACAAATTAAAAAAAATACAAGCTTTATATTACAAGCCAGGGGCCTCGAGGACTCCAATACATAAGCTGGAATACACAAGAGTCAGCGGAAGCAATAATATCTTAGTACAGACATAATTAAACAAGTTTGCCTTAAAAAGGCTGGCACAAAAGTAGCAATGATCGAAAAGGCAAGGCCTCCTACCTGGGACCTTCTAACTACTCCTCGAAGCCTGATACATCCATTTTGCATCATGCTTTTATATCAATATTTATTGCATTATGGGTTGTTATTACACATTATGTCACAATACTTATGCCTATTCTCTCTTATTTTACAAGGTTTACATGAAGAGGGAGAATGCCGGCAGCTGGGATTCTGGGCTGGAAAAGGAGAAAATATTAAAGACCTATTCTGCACAGCTCCAAAAGTCCTGAAACTTCACGGAAGTTATTTCCGGAATATATATAAAATACTGAGCAAAGAAAGTTCCAGAGGGGGCCCACACCCTGGCCACGAGGGTGGGGGCGCGCCCTACCCCCCTGGGCGCGCCCGTGCCTCATGGCCCCCCTGGTGGCCATCCGATGCCCATATTCCGCTATATGAGGTCTTTCGTCCGAGAAAAAAATCAAGCTTTGGGGAAGAAACTCCGCCGCCACGAGGCGGAACCTTGGCAGAACCAATCTAGGGCTCCGGCAAAGCTGTTCTGCCAGGGAAAATTCCCTCTGGGAGGGGTTCAATCTCCATCAACATCTTCACCAGCACCATCTCATCTCAAACCCTAGTTCATCTCTTGTATCCAATCTTTGTATCCAAACCTCAGATTGGTACCTGTGGGTTGCTAGTAGTGTTGATTACTCCTTATAGTTGATGCTAGTTGGTTTACTTGGTGGAAGATCATATGTTCAGATCCATTATGCATATTAATACGCCTCTGATTATGAACATTAATAGGCTTTGTGAGTAGTTACGTTTGTTCCTGAGGACATGGGAGAAGTCTTGCTATAAGTAGTCATGTGAATTTGGTATTCGTTTGATATTTTGATGAGAAGTATGTTGTCATCCCTCTAGTGGTGTCATGTGAACATTGACTACATGACACTTCACCATTGTTTGGGCCTAGAGGGAGGCATTGGGAAGTAATAAGTAGATGATGGGTTGCTAGAGTGACAGAAGCTTAAACCCTAGTTTATGCGTTGCTTCGTAAGGGGCTGATTTGGATCCATATGTTTCATGCTATGGTTAGGTTTACCTTAATACTTATGTTGTAGTTGCAGATGCTTGCAATGGGGGTTAATCATAAGTGGGATGCTTGTCCAAGTAAGGACAGTACCGAAGCACCGGTCCACCCACATATCAAATTATGAAAGTACCGAACGCGAATCATATGAACGTGATGAAAACTAGCTTGACAATAATTCCCATGTGTCCTCGGGAACGCTTTCCTTCATATAAGAGTTTGTCCAGGTTTGTCCTTTGCTACAAAAAGGATTGGGCCATCTTGGTGCACCTTATTTTCTTTTATTATTCGCTACTCATTACAAATTACCTTATCACAAAACAATCTGTTACCGATAATTTCAGTGCTTGCAGAGAATACCTTACTGAAAATTGCTTATCATTTCCTTCAGCTCCTCATTGGGCTCGACACTCTTACTTATCGAAAAGGCTATGATATATCCCCTACACTTGTGGGTCATCAAGACTCTTTTTTGGCGCCGTTGCCGGGGAGTGAAGCGCCTTTGGTAGATGGAATTTGGTAAGGAAAATTTTATATAGCGTGCTGAAATTTACTGTCACTTATTACTATGGAACATAATCCTTTGAGGGGCTTGTTCGGGGTATCTTCACCCCGACCAGTAGAGCAAAGAGTTGCTCCTCAACCTACTGAACCTACTAAAAATGTTTACTTTGAAATTCCTTCGGGTATGATAGAGAAACTGTTAGCTAATCCTTTTGTAGGAGATGGAACATTGCATCCCGATTTACACTTAATCTGTGTGGATGAAGTTTGTGGATTATTTAAGCTTACAGGTATGCCCAATGATGTTATCAAGAAGAAGGTCTTCCCTTTATCTTTGAAGGGAGAGGCATTGACATGGTATAGGCTATGTGATGATATGGGATCATGGGATTACAAGCGATAGAAATTAGAATGTCATCAGAAGTTTTATCCTATGCATCTTGTTCATCATGATCGTAATTATATATATAATTTATGGCCTCGCGAAGGAGAAAGCATCGCTCAAGCTTGGGGGAGGCTTAAGTCAATGTTATATTCATGCCCCGATCATGAGCTCTCAAAAGAAATGATTATTCAAAAAATTTATGCTCGGCTTTCTCTCAGTAATCGCTCCATGCTCGATACTTCTTGTACTGGATCTTTTATGATGAAGACTATTGAATTCAAATGGGATTTATGGGAAAGAATTAAACACAACTCTGAAGATTGGGACCTTTACTAAGATAAGGAGTCAGGTATAACACATAAGTTTGATTGTGTTAAATCTTTTATGGATACCGATGCTTTCCGTGAATTTAGCACTAAATATGGACTTGACTCTGAGATAGTAGCTTCTTTCTGTGAATCCTTTGCTACTCATGTTGATCTCCCTAAGGAGAAGTGGTTTAAATATAATCCTCCCATTGAAGTAAAAGCAGTTGCACCTATTAAAGTTGAAGAAAAGACTATCACTTATGATGATCCTGTTGTTCCTGCTGCTTATTTTGAGAAGTCACCTTTCCCTGTTATAATAAAGGATCATGCTAAAGTTTCAACTATGGTTAACAAAAGTAATATTAAGACACCTAAACCCCCTGAGCAAATTAAAGTTGAACCTAAAATTGCTATGGTTAAAGATCTCTTGGCCGATAACATTGATGGGCATATTATTTACTTCTGTAATGAAGCTGCTAGAATTGCTAGGCCTGATGCTAAAAATAAACATAGACCTGTTGTAGGCATGCCTGTTATTTTTTTTAAAATAGGAGATCATTGTTATGCGTCTTATGTGATATGGGTTCTAGTGCATGTGGAATACCTCATTCCTTATACGAAGAAATTATGCATGATATTCCACCTGCTGAGATAGAAGATATCGATGTTACCATTAAACTTGCCAATAGAGATACTATTTCACCGATTGGGATTGTTAGAGATGTTGAAGTCTTGTGTGGGAAGGTTAAATATCCTGCTGATTTTCTTGTTCTTGGTTCCCCACAAGATAGCTTTTGTCCCATTATATTTGGTAGACCCTTCTTGAATACTGTTAATGCTAAGATAGACTGCAATAAGGATATTGTTTCTGTTGGTGTAGGGGATATGTCTCATGAGTTTAATTTTGCTAAATTTCATAGACAACCCCATGATAAAGAATTGCCTAGTAAAGATGAAATTATTGGTCTTGATTCTATTGACGTGCCTCCTACTGATCCTTTAGAACAATATTTGCTAGACCATGAAAATGATATGTTCATGAATGAAAGAAGGGAAATATATGAAGTAATCTTTAAACAGGGACCTATTCTAAAACACAACTTTCCCATTGAAATCCTAGGGGATCCTCCTCCACCCAAGGGTGATCCCGTGTTTGAGCTTAAACCATTGCCTGATACTCTTAAATATGCTTATCTTGATGAAAAGAAGGTATATCCTGTTATTATTAGTGCTAACCTTTCAGAGCATGAAGAAGAGAGATTATTGAAAACTCTGAAGAAGCACCATGCTGCTATTGGATATACTCATGATGATCTTAAGGGCATTAGTCCCACTCTATGTCAACACAAAATAAATTTGGAGAAAGACGCCAAACCAGTTATTGATCACCAACGATGGCTAAATCCTAAGATGAAAGAAGTGGTAAGAAAGGAAATATTAAAGCTCCTTCAGGCAGGTATAATTTATCCCGTTGCTGATAGTCAGTGGGTAAGTCCTGTCCATTGTGTCCCTAAGAAGGGAGGTATTACTGTCGTTCCTAATGATAAATATGAATTGATTCTACAAAGAATTATTACAGGTTATAGGATAGTAATTGATTTCCGCAAATTAAATAAAGCTACTAAAAAAGATCATTACCCTTTGCATTTCATTGATCAAATGCTAGAAAGATTATCCAAACATACACATTTTTGCTTTCTAGATGGTTACTCTGGTTTCTCTCAAATACCTGTGTCAGTTGACGATCAAGAAAATACTACTTTTACTTGCCCTTTCAGTACCTTTGCTTATAGACTTATGCCTTTTGGTTTATGTAATGCACCTGCTACCTTTCAAAGATGCATGATGGCTATATTCTCTGACTTTTGTGAAAAGATCTGTGAAGTTTTCATGAATGATTTCTCTGTTTATGGATCCTCTTTTGATGATTTATTGAGCAACCTTGATCGAGTTTTGTAGAGATGTGAAGAAACTAACCTTGTCTTGAATTGGAAGAAGTGCCACTTTATGGTTAATGAAGGTATTGTCTTGGGGCCTAAAATTTTTTGAAAGAAGTATTGAAGTTGACAAAGCTAAAGTTGATGCTATTAAAAAGATGCCGTGTCCCAAGGACATCAAAGGTATAAGAAGTTTCCTTGGTCATGCCAGTTTTTATAGGAGGTTCATTAAGGACTTCTCGAAAATTTCTCGGCCTCTGACTAACCTATTACAAAAAGATATTCCTTTTGTCTTTGATGATGATTGTGTAGAAGCATTTGAAATACTTAAGAAAGCCTTGATCTCTGCATCTATTGTTCAGCCACCTAATTGGAATTTACCCTTTGAAATTATGTCTGATGCTAGTGACTATGCTGTAGGTGATGTTCTAGGACAAAGAGTTGATAAGAAATTAAATGGTATCCAATATGCTAGTAAAACTCTAGACAATGCCCAGAGAAATTATGCTACTACTAAAAAGGAATTCTTAGCAGTTGTATTTGCTTGTGATAAGTTCAGACCTTATATTGTTAATTCTAAAGTAACTATTCACACTGATCATGCTACTATTAAATATCTTATGGAAAAGAAAGATGCTAAGCCTAGACTTGTTAGATGGGTTCTCCTGCTACAAGAATTTGATTTGCATATTATTGATAGAAAGGGAGCTGAGATGTAACACCCACGATGCGGCTATATCTCCCATGTGTCGGAGCACGAATTAGAGGCATAACCGCATTGTAGGCATGTGGCAAGAGGGGTAATATTTACACATCCCATGTACTGAATAAGAAAGAGATAAAGAGTTGGCTTACAATCGCCACTTCACACAATACATGAATATAACATTACATCATCCAGAATATAATCAAGGTCCGACTACGGAACAAAAATAAAAGAAGACCACCCCTAATGCTAGATTCCCGATCGCCCCGACTGGGCTCCACTACTGATCAACTGGAAACGAAACAACACAACAAACAAGATCTTCCTCGAGCTCCTCC
Source organism: Triticum urartu (assembly GCF_056163025.1). Classification (NCBI taxonomy): domain Eukaryota; kingdom Viridiplantae; phylum Streptophyta; class Magnoliopsida; order Poales; family Poaceae; genus Triticum; species Triticum urartu. The sequence goes on along the minus strand of NC_141879.1, from coordinate 349,657,303 downwards.
TTGAGCTGGGTTGTGTCACCTGCAACTAGTATCATCGGCACCAGCAACTGGTTTTGGAAGTAATCTGTGAGTCACGGGGACTCAGCAATCTCACACCCTTGTGATCAAGACTATTTAAGCTTATGGGTAGGAAAGGGTAGTGAGGTGGAGCTGCAGCAAGCACTAGCATATATGGTGGCTAACTTACGCAAAAGAGAGCGAGAAGAGAAGCAAAGCACGGTCGTGAACTAGAAGTGATCAAGAAGTGATCCTGAAACTACTTATGTTCAAACATAACTCCAAAACCGTGTTCACTCCCTGGACCCCGCCGAGAAGAGACCATCACGGCTACACACGTGGTTGATGCATTTTAATTAACTTAAGTGTCAAGTTCTCTACAACCGGACATTAACAAATTCCAATCTGCCCATAACCGCGGGCACGGCTTTCGAAAGTTCAAAACCCTGCAGGGGTGTCCCAACTTAGCCCATCACAAGCTCTCATGGTCAACGAAGGATATTCCTTCTCCCAGGAAGACCCGGTCAGACTCGGAATCCCGGTTACAAGACATTTCCACAATGGTAAAACAAGACCAACAAAGCCGCCCGGATGTGCCGACATATCCCGATAGGAGCTGCACATATCTCGTTCTCAGGGCACACCAAATGAGCGCTCCGTACAGCTAAAACCAAACCTCGAGTTTCCCCGAGGGGGCGCTGCAAAGGACTCTAGTTTGGACCAACACTCAGAGGAGCACTGGCCCGGGGGGGGTTAAAATAAAGATGACCCTCGGACTCCGGAAACCCAAGGGAAAAAGGCTAGGTTGTTAGTGCAAATGTAAAGCCAAGGTTGGGCCTTGCTGGAGGAGTTTTATTCAAGGCGAACTGTCAAGGGGTTCCCATTATAACCCAACCACGTAAGGAACTCATAATCAAGGAACATAACACCGGTATGACGGAAACTAGGGCGGCAAGAGTGGAACAAAACACCAGGCATAAGGCCGAGCCTTCCACCCTTTACCAAGTATATAGATTCATTAATTAAAATAAGAGATATTGTGATATCCCAACAATAAACATGTTCCAACATGGAACAAACTCCAGCTTCACCTGCAACTAGCAACGCTATAAGAGGGGCTGAGCAAAGCGGTAACATAGCCAAACAACGGTTTGCTAGGACAAGGTGGGTTAGAGGCTTGACATGGCAAAATGGGAGGCATGATAAAGTAAGTGGTAGGTATCGCGGCATAGCAATAGATCGAGCAACTAGCAAGCAAAGATAGAAGTGATTTCGAGGGTATGGTCATCTTGCCTGAGATCCCGCAAGGAAGAATAACGAGTCCATGAAGAAGACAAACAGACGTAGATGAACGGATCCTCACAACTCCAGAATGAAACCGAAGCTAACGCGAGAAGTAACCCGGAAAGAAGCAAACAACATAGTAAACAACCATCACACAATCATGGCATGATGCACAACAAGTATGATGCATGTCCGGTTTAATGATACATGGCATGGCATGTGAAAGTGCACAAGCAAACCTACAAATTAAGTGGAGCTCCATATGCAACGAGTTGCATAATGACGAAACACCACATGACTTATTTAGTTCTCTCCTGTTTATGTACTCAACAATATTAAATGTTGATTAACATGGCAAGAGGTGGAGCAAATGGAAAACTACCTATCTAGGCAAGTTTAAATGAGGCCGGAACAACAAACAACAAGTCCGGAAAAACCTCATGTGCATATTTTAGGTTTGATACTGTTCTGCCCTAAACCATATCTTAAAGTTGTTAAACATTCAAAGTAAAGCCACCATGTTAAACTAGTCATTTTTCTACCCCATTTACATATAAAGTTTATTAAGTTTGGAGCTACGGTTATTAAGTTATGAATTAAATCATTTTAGCATGGCATTTAAGAAAATTAAACAAACAGCATTTTAAACATGTTAAACATGGAAGAAAGTGACATATTATGAAACTAGACAAAATTCTAAGCATTTTACATATATAGTTTGTTTTAATCCGATGCACGGTTGGTGAGTTATGATATGCAAGAACTTGGAGGGTTTTTCTCTAAAAGAACAGTCTCTGGAAAAATAGAAAAAAACGCAGAAAGGGAAAAAAACCAGAAGAGGGCCAAAACTGGTTGGCGGCCCAGCAGAGAGGAGGGGCTGGCGCTCACCTAGCTGGGCCAAGCCCAGTTCGTGGGAGGAGGCCGGGCAGGCCGATTGCTGGGCCTTGGAGCATCTGGGCCGGACCAACGGTGCTAGCGATGCAGGGGGGTTGAGGCGCTCATCCTCCTCGTGCCTGGCGCAGGCGCAGGAGCAGGAGACGGGGATGGCGGCGCCCGAAGTCAATGGCAGGGCAGCAGCGACTCCGGCAGGTGAGGGCGGCGGGGAGGACCGTAGAGGAACGGATCTGGGTGGATCTAGCCTCAAGAGTTCTGTTCCAGGCGACGGCGAGGTTCACCAGCGACGGACAGGGCAACACCAACGGCAGGGAGCGAGGCGCAGGCGCCGGGAGGCTCGGGCGATGATGGCATTCAACGAGCCCGACAAAGCGGTGAACTTGCACGGCGACGGACGGGTCCAGCTCGACAGAAAATGGCGCTCCAACGAGGTCCACGAGGCGCGCTGCTCACGGCGGAGTGCTGATCCCGAACGAGAACGAGGCGGGAGGCACATGGGGTGCGGGGCGAGCCTCCTACGCTGCGGGCGGCGACGCAGTTCATGGCCGGTGGAGGACGACGTCGAGGAGCTGCTGGAGGTCGCCGGCTCGAGCGAGGGTTGCAGGTGCAGGGCGCTTGGCCTCGGGTCGTCGGCAGCCGGCCGGTGCGATGCGGCGAGGCGCTCGGGAGATCGGGAGCCCGATCCAGAGCGAGGGAAGCTGCGGGAAGGCCCTGGCTGGCGAAGGAGATCCCTTGGATCTTCATCCGAGGGTGGAGAAGGGAAGCTGTGGGCTGGAATGGATCTGGCTGGTGGTTGGCTCGGCGCTGAAAATAAGGAAAGTGGCGGTGGGGATGGATTGGATGGATGGAAGGATGGGACAGGATCCCTAATTCCTAGGGTTGTCCATTATATACGCTGGTGAATTATGTTAGGGGCTAACGGAACCCTCCGATTGTAAATGGAAGACCGAGAATAAAAGGTTAGAGGAGTCCAAATAAGAAAACGGTGATGTTTTGTAGACGTTTGGGTATGATCCGGACCCAACGGTGACGACTGTCCGGGTCGGGTCCAGGACAGCTTTCGGATGCGCGCGCGAGGGATTTGATGCACTAATGTAAGGGAGGCTCAGGAGGGGTTGGTTGTGACTCTGTAGAAGGGCTTGGACTGAGAGGAGAGAAGAGAAAACGGCCCGGCAACAGTTTTCGGAAAACGAAAACATCCGACATTTTGACCGGCTATATTGCCACTATAGTTCTCCGTTGGGGCGTCAAACGAACTCCGAATGCGATGAAACTTGGCAGGCGGCCTACCTACAACAAAACAACACCGCACGCCAACTTTCAACTCATTCCGAGAACATTTTTCGGCCACTTATAAAGTAATATTTCGGAAGTGCTGTGGGCGCGTGCAAGTGTGTCTGGGCTCAGAACGGACAACGGAGAGAACTGGGAGACCCAGACGAATTCAAGTTTGCAAACATGATGATGCAATGCACATGATGACATGGCAAGATGCAACACGCAAGCAAATGACATGGCAATGACGGCGAATAACTGGAAGACACCTGGCGCAATGGTCTCGGGGCGTCACAACACTCCACCACTACGAGAGGATCTCGTCCCGAGATCTAGGATGGCATCGGAGGGTAAACGGAAGAGGAAGAGAAGAGGTAAAACTAATTGCTTCTTTGACAAATGAGTGAAATCACGAACCTTGCGAGGTTGAACAAATTGAAAGAAAGAATACAATGAAGATGAACGAAGTTGAAGACACTCCGTTAAGAAAGAGGAACAAGGAACATTACTTGAACCTTGTTGGTTGAAAGACATAATAAAAGGGTGCAATGGATAAGAAGTACATGCAAGCACTCCTGTTGAAACGAGATGTAGAAGGAATGATAAGGATCAATTACGACAACACTCTGGTTGGAAATGGAAGGTAAAGAATATGAGCTTGGCAAAATGGGAGCACTTGGATGAGAGTCCGGTTAGAAGAGGAATGATAGACACAACACTCCGGTTAAAACAAAATAGAGAAGGAATAAGAATGATATAAATTGGACAGCACTCCGACTGTAAATGGAAGGAATATAACATGGATTTGACAAGATGAGAGGATACTTGATGAAATCAACAACACGCTACCTCCGGAACTATTGAAAGAATGGCACAAGGGGTAAGAAAGTTTTCAGGCGGCACTCCGGTTGAGAAGGGAGGCAAAACTTGATAAGATGAGAGAACTTGGAAAGATGGCACGACACTCTGGTTAAATGGATAAGAACGAAAAGAACATGGTCCTGGCACTCCTAGATGATGAGTGAAGAGAGCAACATCACAATGCCTCCGGAATGAATGAATGGAAAACTAGATGGTTGGAAAGAAAAGAATGGAGAAGAAGAATGGCAACTCTCGCAAATAAAATTGAAAGAGCATGCTTACGAAGAAAAGGTTGAACGGAGTTGTTGGATTATCAACAATGAAAGCATAAGCTTGATGTGGGCTTATGGAAGACATCTCAAAATTATGAGGTGACAACTTGCCACTCACGGAAAAGATTTGATTGGGATCTAGAAAAAGATAGAAATCTTCTTCCACCGAGGTGATAAGGATAAAAACTTGGATCATAGATAATCACCACAAAGAGCAACATTCCCAAGGGGAAGGATTTAGGTGAAATATAACCCAAGATAACTCCAATGAAGATATTGATGGGTTGCAAAGGAACTCATGAACGAATTGAAAATGATGGGTTTAAAATATGTCATTCCGGATAACTTGTGAATCATGAAACACGAAGGGAAATTGTCAAGAATGACATAACACCACCGCAAGAGGCAAGATAGAAAAAATTGCATGTCGAAATGCAAGATGAGGAGAGCTTAACCTCCTCGAGACAAAACATGTATTGAGCACCATGTTTATTTTAGAGTATAGCTTGGCGGATCTTAACTTCAAGAGAAATATTGAAGAGCAATAGAAGAATGCAAAGAATCCTTGACGAACTACCATGTAGAACCTCCATGAAGAACTCCGATAACAAAATGATGACCCAATGAAAGGAGAGAGAAGTTGAAAACACAAGGTGAAGTCTTGTAATGATTAGAAGGAGCTTCATGATGATATAACCGAGAAAAAACTTAGAACTCAGGAAAAGAAAGGTGAACAATTGAAAACGAGAATTTGATTAGCCTCTGGAATAAGGAATTAAATTTACTCGATGAAACAAGAATAAGAATTACATTATGCTTATCCTTCACCAATTTAAATTGATGACAAACAACAGACTTGGCGTACAACTTATTCTCGTAGAGAGGATTAAGATAGATATGGCGCCAACTTGGGAAGGTATTCAATGAACCACCGGTAGGATTGAAACAACGAATAAAACTATATGATAACGAAGGAAGAGAACTCTTGAACGAACCACCGTAAGAATTGAACAAGAAAGTAGCAAAAACACAATTCACCGGGAAGAATTGGAAAATGAATGAAGATACTTGTTAGGATTAGATACAAGAGAAACAAGGAGATCATGAGCTGATTAGAGAATAGTCGAATGATGCACCGGTAAGATTTGGAGAACGAGAGATGAAAGATTGAATGAATAAGCCCGAAATGATGGCCTTCGGAGAATTAAACTGAAAAGAATCTTGAATTGCTCTAGATAGGTGGAAAGTGTCGGTGTCAAAACCGGCGGATCTCGGGTAGGGGGTCCCGAACTGTGCGTCTAGGCCGGATGGTAACAGGAGGCAAGGAACACGATGTTTTACCCAGGTTCGGGCCCTCTTGATGGAGGTAAAACCCTACGTCCTGCTTGATTAATATTGATGATATGGGTAGTACAAGAGTAGATCTCCCACGAGATCAAGGAGGCTAAACCCTAAAAGCTAGCCTATGGTATGATCGTTGTATGATGAAGTTGTCCTACGGACCAAAACCCTCCGGTTTATATAGACACCGGAGAGGGTTAGGGTTACACAAAGTCGGTTACAACGGTAGGAGATCTTGAATATCCGCATCGCCAAGCTTGCCTTCCACGCCAAGGAAAGTCCCATCCGGACACGGGACGAAGTCTTCAATCTTGTATCTTCATAGTCCTGGAGTCCGGTTGAAGGTATAGTCCGGCTACCCGAACACCCCCTAATCCAGGACTCCCTCATTAGCCCCTGAACCAGGCTTCAATGATGACGAGTCCGGCGCGTAGATTGTCTTCGGCATTGCAAGGCGGGTTCCTCCTCCAAATTCTTCATAAAAGTTTGTAAACACCAAGAGTAGTGTCTGGCTCTGCAAAATAAGTTTCCACGTATTGCCATAGAGAGAATAATATTAACACAAATCTAATCTGCTGACGTATTCCGCAGTGCGACATCACACTACGGCCAAGCCTTTATTCGAATCGTTTTCACTTTTCCACCTCAGCGTGTTTTGCGAGGCGGTTTCCTTGGCACGTCTTCTCAAAGCAGAGATCGTGTCCCCTTTATTTACGGGATTCTCATCAATACGGACGTGGGTAACCCAATCATGCCCGTTAGCATGTCTTCTCGATTAAAGGCTTGAATGAGATAACATCCTCGATAGAGCTTGAACGTTTTAGGAATGAAAAAAAACACGAATCTTCCGAGATATCTTCAGCACTCCGGAACAATTGAAATAGTGAGAGGTGAAAGATTAAGAGGTGCGTCGGCGTGGAGAAACATTGGACAAATGAAAGGAATAAGCTCAACACTGAAGCTTGAATTGAATCCACCGGAGAAGATAAAAGAAACGAGGAATGATGAACTAGTAGAACCTCTTCATGAGAACCACCGGGTAAGAAACATTGACAGAAAAGAATGGAGAGACTTCCCATCAATAAGATGGATACTTGATTAAGAAATCTGAGTCCTTGAAGAAAACAAGGGTGGGAGGGTGGGAAAACAAAGGCACCTTGGGGACAGATGAAACGAACAACATTGGAAAAAAAAGCAAGAGGTGATCTTGTGGGTGTTGAAATGATCAGATTCACTTGAAGAGAAACACGCCGGTTGGAAAAGAATTAACATGACAACCTCGATGATCAAGAAGGATTAGTATTCACATAGGAACAAAAGAACACCGCTTAGGAGAGGTATGGAAACACAATTGACATTGAAGCAATTCGAATACCACAACTCAAAACAAAACAAAGGATTGGCTTGGAAAATAAGCTGGAACAAACATATGATAGAGATTTCGTCCGAAGTTTTCATGGTGGGGCCCACACGGGCTCGATCGTACAACACCATCATGTACAAGGCAGTGCACATGACAAACAAAGCGTCCCTGAGTTAGCATAGCCAAGGACTCTTTAAGACACAATGAGACCACTGTAAAACCAATCGTGGATAGGCGGACCACTAGACGTCGAACCCCAATCTCGTATCATGCATCTGTCGGAAATATATCCTAGGAGCTACTTGAATTCCCACTTATAAACTCCCGAAACTTTCTGGTTATGCAATCAGGTGTTGGGGATACATGGGAAGCATAATATCTCACCCAAACTAACAATTCCTACATCCAGCTGTATCCATCCTTCAACACATATCCAAGAAACCTTCGGAAATCATTTACCTCAAACTTCGAAAAGAATCCGTTATATGAGTTATGGCAATACTCCCGAACTCCCGCCCTAGTACTGGGTGGCGTCGAGGTTATCTCACCAACAACTGCATAAAAGAGATTTTCGATGTCGGCGAACTCAGGTATTCCAGAACTGCAATGATAAAATTGTGACGACAACACCTCGGAGCTCAACTCCCCGGGACACTGCCACAACCCCTAAATGTCAGGAGGCACCAAGAACAATGTTCTCGTCACAAGACTATCAGAACGATTCCAAGATACCCGCGTGATCCTAAAAAAAATTCCGTGAAATTTGAGGAGAGAAGAGTCAAAACTCTACGTCAGGAGGCCTCACCAGAGCGACGAAGGGACTGAGGAGTAAAAAGAATCCTACTCTCCGATATATATAATCCTAAGACTCAAAACATTTCTATTCTAGACTCAACAATGCCAATGGTTCGATCAAGCAGGGGGCTCCTAAGTCGGGGAAGGCTCTGATACCAACTTGTAACACCCACGATGCGGCTATATCTCCCACGTGTCGGAGCACGACTTAGAGGCATAACCGCATTGTAGGCATGTCGCAAGAGGGGTAATCTTTACACATCCCATGTATAAGAAAGAGATAAAGAGTTGACTTACAATCGCCACTTCACACAATACATGAATATAACATTACATCATCCGAGGGTGGAGAAGGGAAGCTGCGGGATGGAATGGATCTGGCTGGTGGTTGGCTCGGCGCTGAAAACAAGGAAAGTGGTGGCGGGGATGGATTGGATGGATGGAAGGATGGGACAGGATCCCTAATTCCTAGGGTTGTCCATTATATACGCTGGTGGATTAGGTTAGGGGCTAACGGAACCCTCCGATCGTAAATGGACGACCGAGAATAAAAGGTTAGAGGAGTCCAAATAAGAAAACGGTGATGTTTTGTAGACGTTGGGGGATGATCCGGACCCAACGGTGACGACTGTCCGGGTCGGGTCCGGGACAACTTTCGGACGCGCGCGCGAGGGGTTCGATGCACTGATGCAAGGGGGGCTCAGGAGGGGTTGGTTGTGACTGTGTAGAAGGGCTTGGATTGAGAGGAGAGAAGAGAAAATGGCCCGGCAACAGTTTTCGGAGAACGAAAACGTCCGACGTTTTGACCGGCTATATTGCCACTATAGTTATCCGTTGGGGCGTCAAACGAACTCCGAATGCGATGAAACTTGGCAGGCGGCCTACCTACAACAAAACAACACCACACGCCAACTTTCAACTCATTCCGAGAACATTTTTCGCCCACTTATAAAATAATATTCCGGACGTGCTGTGGGCGCGTGCAAGTGTGTCTGGGCTCAAAACGGACAACAAAGAGAACTGGGAGACCCGGACGAATGCAAGTTTGCAAACATGATGATGCAATGCACATGATGACATGGCAAGATGCAACGTGCGAGCGAATGACATGGCAACGACGGCGAATAACTGGAAGACACCTGGCGCAACGGTCTCGGGGCTTCACGTGAGAATCCCGTTGCAGAAAACTTGTCTAGGTTAGAGAATGTTCTTGATGACCCACTACCAATTGATGATAGCTTTCCTGATGAACAATTAGCTGTCATAAATGCTTCTCACATTGCTCCATGGTATGCTGATTATGCTAATTACATTGTTGCTAAATTTATACCACCTAGTTTCACATACCAGCAAAATAAAAAGTTTTTCTATGGTTTAATACATTACTTCTGGGATGACCCACACCTTTATAAAGAAGGAGTAGATGGTGTTATTAGACGTTGTATACCTGAGCATGAACAGGAATAGATCCTACGCAAGTGTCACTTTGAAGCTTATGGAGGACACCATGCTGGAGATAGAACTGCACATAAGGTATTGCAATCCGACTTTTATTGGCCTACTATCTTCAAGGATTCCCGTAAGTTTGTCTTATCTTGTGATGAATGTCAAAGAATTGGTAATATTAGTAGACGTCAAGAAATGTCTATGAATTATTCACTCGTTATTGAACCATTTGACGTTTGGGGCTTTGATTATATGGGACCTTTTCCTTCCTCTAATGGGTATACACATATTTTAGTTGTTCTTGATTACGTTACTAAGTGGGTAGAAGCTATTCCAACTAGTAGTGCTGATCACAACACCTCTATTAAGATGCTTAAACAAGTTATTTTTCCGAGGTTTGGAGTCCCTAGATACTTAATAACTGATGGTGGTTCACATTTTATTCATGGTGCCTTTCGTAAAATGCTTGCTAAGTATGATGTTAATCATAGAATTGCATCTCTATATCATCCACAGTCTAGTGGTCAAGTAGAACTTAGCAATAGAGAGCTTAAATTAATTTTGCAAAAGACTGTTAGTAGATCTAGAAAGAATTGGTCCAAGAAACTTGATGATGCATTATGGTCTTATAGAACTGCATACAAAAATCCCATGGGTATGTCTCCGTATAAAATGGTTTATGGTAAAGCATGTCACTTACCTCTTGAATTAGAACATAAGGCATATTGGGCTATTAAAGAGCTCAACTATGACTTTAAAATTGCCGGTGAGAAGAGGCTTTTTGACATTAGCTCACTTGATGAATGGAGAACCCAGGCCTATGAAAATGCTAAGTTGTTTAAAGAAAAAGTTAAAAGATGGCATGATAAAAGGATACAAAAACGAGAGTTCAATGTAGGTGATTATGTATTGTTATACAACTCTCGTTTAAGATTTTTGCAGGCAAACTTGTCTCTAAATGGGAAGGTCCTTACATTATTGAGGAGGTCTATCGTTCCGGTGCCATAAAAATCAACAACTTCGAAGGCACAAATCTGAAGGTGGTGAACGGTCAAAGAATAAAACATTATATCTCAGGTAATCCTATAAATGTTGAAACTAATGTTATTGAAACCGTAACCCCAGAGGAATACATAAGGGACACTTTGTAGAACGTTTCAGACTCCGAAAAGGAATAGGTATGTTGTATGGTAAGTAAACCGACTCCAAAACAGTTCTAATGGTAATTTTTCTCTGTTTTGGAATATTTATGAAAATAGGAAAATAAGAAGTAGACCGGAAAGGACACGAGGCTTCCACGAGGGTGGAGGGCGCGCCCCCTGCCTCGTGGGCACCTCGTGTGCTCTCCGGACTCTGTTTTCTTGCATGATACTTCTTACAGTCGGTAAAAATTCATTATATAATCTCTCGAAGGTTTTGACCACCGTATGACGCAAAAATCTCTTGTTCTTGTTTCAAGCTGTTTTCTGCCAGGGTTGCCAAGGCCAAGCATCATGTCGTCTCCCTCCTCCTCCAACAATGAGGGCAACGATGCTTGGCTAATGAGGATAGAGCTGAAGAGAGAAGAACCCGGAGAGATCAACAACGATGCTGGGATCAAGAAGGCCATGGGAGATCAAGTTCCGGTAGTAGCAGAAGAAGACATCCTTCAACCTCACCACAATCTTTTTACCCCAACGAAGATTGTAGCTTTCAAGATGATTGAGTTAGCTCCCATTCAAAATAAGTATCTCACAACTGAAAATATTTTGTTGAAGGAGCATATCATCGCACTCAAGGGCATTATCCGCAAATTGGAGGATCTCTTACGCTCGATGTGCGACTACCCATCATCACCAACACCTTCTTCGCCAACAAAGAAGAACTGGGCATCGGGTATGTGCACTCCCCTTGGCAACTGCCAAGCTTGGGGGAGTGCCCCGGTATCGTATCACCATCACTTTTATCTTTAACCTTTTTCTTAGTTCAATCCTTTTTGATAATGTCTTGATCTAGTAGAATAAAGTTTTAGTATTATTTAGTTGTGAGTTTTGCTTTATGATCTTCTTATGTAATTGTGTCCGTGAGCTATATATAATAAAGATTAGTGTTGAGAGGCTTGATTATTTTTCTATGATCCCGAGGGAATATAATAAAAGAGAAGAAATAAAAAGAAATAAAGAGATCATATGGATCTTATGGAGATTAATGAGCTGACATATAAAGAGTATGATGAATAAAAGTTGTTGAGAGTTGACAAACATAGTTTTGGTCATCATTGCAATCAATAGGAAGTAATAAAGAAAGAGAGGTTTTCACATATAAATATACTACCTTGGACATCTTTTATAATTGTGAGCACTCATTAAAGTATGATATGCTAAAGAGTTGGTGTTGGACAAGGAAGACACCGTAATGGGTTATGTTTTCTTACATCTAAGATAAATTATATTGTCATGGATCATCCAACATGTTGAGCTTGCCTTTTCCTCTCATGCTAGCCAATTTATTTGCACCAAGTAGAGATACTACTTGTGCTTCCAAATATCCCTAAACCCGTTTTTTCCATGAGAGTCCACCATACCTACCTGTGGATTGAGTAAGATCCTTCAAGTAAGTGGTCGTCGGTGCAAACAATAAAAATTGCTCTCTAAATATGTATGCTTTATTAATGTGGAGAAAATAAGCTTTATACTATCTTGTGATGTGGAAGAAATAAAAGCGACGGGCTACATAATAAAGGTCCATATCACAAGTGGCAATATAAAGTGACGTTCTTTTACATTAAGATTTTGTGCATCCAACCATAAAAGCGCATGACAACCTCTGCTTCCTTCTGCAAAGGTCCTATCTTTTATTCTTGTCTTATACTTTATGCAAAGGGTCATGGTGATATTCACCTTTCCTTTTTACATTTTATCCTTTGGCAAGCACAGTGTGTTGGAAAGATCCTGATACATATAGCTAATTGGATGTGAGTTTTCATGAACTATTATTGTTGACATTACCTTCGAGGTAAAATGTTGGGAGGCAAAACTATAAGCCCCTATCTTTCTCTGTGTCCGATTAAAACTTCATACCCATAAATATTGCATGAGTGTTAGCAATTATGAAAGACTAAAAGATGGTTGAGTATGTGGACTTGCTGAAAAGCTCTTATATTGACTCTTTCCTATGTTATGATAAATTGCAATTGCCTCAATGACTGAGATTAGAGTTTGTTGGTTCTCAATGAAGTTTATGATTCATACTTGAAATTGTGATTGAATTGTAACTTTAGCATAAGAGATCATATGACAATATATACATATATGTTGATTCTGAAGAATGATCATGATACCCTCATGTTCGTATTTTATTTTATCAACACCTCTATCTCTAAACATGTGGACATATTTTTCGATATCGGCTTTCTCTTGAGGACAAGCGAGGTCTAAGCTTGGGGGAGTTGATACGACCATTTTGCATCATGCTTTTATATCGATATTTATTGCATTATGGGCTGTTATTACACATTATGTCACAATAATTATGCCTATTCTCTCTTATTTTACAAGGTTTACATGTAGAGGGAGAATGCCGGCAGCTGGGATTCTAGGCTGGAAAAGGAGAAAATATTACAGACCTATTCTGCACAGCTCCAAAAGTCATGAAACTTCACGGAAGTTATTTCCAGAATATATAAAAAATACTGAGCGAAGAAAGTTCCAGAGGGGGCCCACACCTTGGCCACGAGGGTGGGGGCGTGCCCTACCCCCCTGGGCACGCCTCCTGCCTCGTGGGCCCCCTGGTGGCCCTCTAATGCCCATATTCTGCTATATGAGATCTTTCGTCCAAGAAAAAATAATAAGCAAGCTTTGGGGAAGAAACTCCGCCGCCACGAGGCGGAACCTTGGCTGAACCAATCTAGGACTCCTGCAGAGCTGTTCTACCGGGGAAACTTCCCTCCGGGAGGGGGTCAAGCTCCATCAACATCCTCACCAGCACCATCTCATCTCAAACCCTAGTTCATCTCTTGTATCCAATCTTTGTATCCAAACCTCAGATTGGTACCAGTGGGTTGCTAGTAGTGTTGATTACTCCTTGTAGTTGATGCTAGTTGGTTTACTTGGTGGAAGATCATATGTTCAGATCCATTATGCATATTAATACCCCTCTGATTATGAACATGAATATGCTTTGTGAATAGTTACGTTTGTTCCTGAGGACATGGAAAAGTCTTGCTATAAGTAGTCATGTGAATTTGGTATCCATTCGATATTTTGATGAGATGTATGTTGTCATCCATCTAGTGGTGTCATGTGAACATCGACTACATGACACTTCACCATTGTTTGGTCCTATAGGGAGGCATTGGGAAGTAATAAGTAGATGATGGGTTGCTAGAGTGACAGAAGCTTAAACCCTAGTTTATGCGTGTTGGGGAACATAGTAATTTCAAAATTTTCCTACGCACACGCAAGATCATGGTGATGCATAGCAACGAGAGGGGAGAGTGTTGTCCACGTACCCTCGTAGACCGAAAGCGGAAGCGTTAGCACAACGCGGTTGATGTAGTCGTACGTCTTCACGGCCCGACCGATCAAGCACCGAAACTACGGCACCTCCAAGTTCTAGCACACGTTCAGCTCGATGACGATCCCCGGACTCCGATCCAGCAGAATGACGGGGAAGAGTTCCGTCAGCACGACGGTGTGGTGACGATCTTGATGTTCTACTGTCGCAGGGCTTCGCCTAAGCACCGCACACGGCTAAGAGATCAATGATCAACTGTTGTGTCTATGGGGTGCCCCCTGCCCCCGTATATAAAGGAGCAAGGGAGGGAGGCGGCCGGGCTAGGAGAAGGGCGCGCCAAGGGGGGAGTCCTACTCCCACCAGGAGTAGGACTCCTCCTTCCCTTGTCGGAGTAGGAGAGAAGGAAAGAGGGGGAGAGGAACAAGGAAAAGTGAGCTGCACCCCTTGTCCAATTCAGACCAGAGGGGGGCGTGCGCCTCCTTCCTTTTGGGCTCTCTCCTCTATTCCCGTACGGCCCAATAAGGCCCATATACTCCCCGGCGAATTCCCGTAACTCTCCGGTACTCCGAAAAATACCCGAATCACTCGGAACCTTTCCGATGTCCGAATATAGTCGTCCAATATATCGATCTTTACGTCTCGACCATTTCGAGACACCTCGTCATGTCCCCGATCTCATCCGAGACTCCGAACTCCTTCGGTACATCAAAAGTCATAAACTCATAATATAACTGTCATCGAAACCTTAAGCGTGCGGACCCTACGGGTTTGAGAACTATGTAGACATGACCGAGACACGTCTCCGGTCAATAACCAATAGCGGAACCTGGATGCTCATATTGGCTCCCACATATTCTACGAAGATCTTTATCGGTCAGACCGCATAACAACATACGTTGTTCCCTTTGTCATTGGTATGTTACTTGCCCGAGATTCGATCGTCGGTATCTCAATACCTAGTTCAATCTCGTTACCGGCAAGTCTCTTTTACTCATTCCGTAATACATCATCCCGCAACTAACTTATTAGTTGCAATGCTTGCAAGGCTTAAGTGATGTGCATTACCGAGAGGGCCCAGAGATACCTCTCCGACAATCGGAATGACAAATCCTAATCTCGAAATATGCCAACCCAACAAGTACCTTTGGAGACACCTGTAGAGCACCTTTATAATCACCCAGTTACGTTGTGACGTTTGGTAGCACACAAAGTGTTCCTCTGGTAAACGGGAGTTGCATAATCTCATAGTCATAGGAACATGTATAAGTTATGAAGAGCAATAGCAACAAACTAAACGATCAAGTGCTAAGCTAATGGAATGGGTCAAGTCAATCACATAATTCTCCTAATGATGTGATCCCGTTAATCAAATGACAACTCATGTCTATGGCTAGGAAACATAATCATCTTCGATCAACGAGCTAGTCAAGTAGAGGCATACTAGTGACACTCTGTTTGTCTTTGTATTCACACATGTATTATGTTTCCGGTTAATACAATTCTAGCATGAATAATAAACATTTATCATGAAATAAGGAAATAAATAATAACTTTATTATTGCCTCTAGGGCATACTTCGTTCAATTCGTTGCTTCGTAAGGGGCTGATTTGGATCCATATGTTCCATGCTATGGTTAGGTTTACCTCAATACTTCTGTTGTAGTTGCGGATGCTTGCAATGGGGGTTAATCATAAGTGGGATGCTTGTCCAAGTAAGGACAGTACCAAAGCACCGGTCCACCCACATATCATATAATCAAAGTACTGAACACGAATCATATGAACGTGATGAAAACTAGCTTGACAATAATTCCCATGTGTCCTCGGGAGCGCTTTCCTTCATATAAGAGTTTGTCCAGTCGTGTCCTTTGCTAAAAAAAGGATTGGGCCATCTTGCTGCACCTTATTTACTTTTATTACTTGCTACTCGTTACAAATTACCTTATCACAAAACTATCTGTTACTGATAATTTCAGTGCTTGCAGAGAATACCTTACTGAAAATTGCTTATCATTTCCTTCTGCTCCTTGTTGGGTTCGACACTCTTACTTATCGAAAAGGCTACGATGGATCCCCTACACTTGTGGGTCATCAAAGCCGAGCTCCATGTAGAACCATCCTCGGGATCCTCTAACTCCTGGACTCCAACATGTGGTTGCGGCATCCGAGAAGAATGGAAAAGAGGGAGCAAAGCAACCGTGAGTACTCATCCAAAGTACTCGCAAGCAAGGATCTACACTACATATGCATCGATATCAATGAAAACGGTAGTATATGTGGAATGAACTGCAGAATGCCTGAATAAGAGGGGGATAGCTAGTCCGATCGAAGACTACGCTTCTGGCAGCCTCCATCTTGAAGCATATAGAAGAGAGTAGCTGGTAAGTTCACCAAGTAACAGCGTATAGCATAATCCGACCGGCGATCCTCTCCTCGTCGCCCTGTGAGAGAGTGATCATTGGGTTGTATCTGGCACTTGAAAGGGTGTGTTTTATTAAGTATCCGGTTCTAGTTGTCATAAGGTCGGAATACAACTCTGGGTCGTCCTTTTACTGAGGGACACAACTATTCGAATAGATAAATTTCCCTGCAGGGGTGCACCACATAACCCAACATGCTCGATCCCTCTGGCCGGACACACTTTCCTGGGTCATGCTCGGCCTCGGAAGATCAACACGTCGGAACCCTACCTAGGCACAACAGAGAGGTCAGCACATCGGTCTAAATCCTATGCGCACAGGGATCTGGGCCCATCGCCCATTGCACACCTGCATGTTGCGTACACGGCCGGTAAGCAGACCTAGCCTCCCTAATACAAGAGCAGGTGTTCCAGTCCAATCCGGCGCGAGCCACTCAATCACCGACGTCAAGAAGGCTTCGGCTGATACCCCGACGTCGAGTGCCCATAACTGTTCCCGCATAGTTGGTTAGTGCGTATAGGATCGTAGCCAGATCAAATCAAATATCCAAATCTCATTAAGCGTGTTATTTAAAGTATCCGCGAACGCCGACCAGGGACCAGGCCCACATGTTTCCTAGGTGGTCGCAACCTGCCCTGTCGCTCCGCCACAAAGTAACCATCAGGGGGCTGTCGGGAACCCAGGCCCACCACTACCTGGGTGGAACCACCTGCCCCTTCAGCCCCCATCTCCGAATCATCAACATAAGTATGTAAGTATAGTATATATCACCTCCTAAGTGATCACGCCCAGTAGTATGGCATAGCAAATGAACAAGAGTGTAGGGCCACTGATGTAATACTAGCAACATGTACTAAGCATTAGAATAGCAGGTAAAGGTATCAACAATTGTAGCAACAATGGCAGGTTATGCAGCAGTATAGGATCAAACCGATGAAACAGTAACACTACTCTAATGCAAGCAGTAGAGGGAAAGGGTAGGTGAGGGAGTCCTGGATTAGGGGGTGTCCGGATGGCCGGACTATACCTTCAGTCGGACTCCTGGACTATGAAGACACAAGATTGAAGACTCCGTCCCGTGTCCAGAAGGGACTTTCCTTGGCGTGGAAGGCAAGCTTGGCGATACGGATATGTAGATCTCCTACCATTGTAACCGACCTTGTGTAACCCTAACCCTCTACAGTGTCTATATAAACCGGAGGGTTTTAGTCCGTAGGACAACATACACAACAACAATCATACCATAGGCTAGCTTCTAGGGTTTAGCCTCTCTGATCTCGTGGTAGATCTACTCTTGTACTACCCATATCATCAATATTAATCAAGCAGGACGTAGGGTTTACCTCCATCGAGAGGGCCCGAACCTGGGTAAAACTTCGTGTTCCTTGCCTCCTGTTACCATCCGGCCTAGACGCACAGTTCGGGACCCCCTACCTGAGATCCGCCGGCTTTGACACCGACATTGGTGCTTTCATTGAGAGTTCCTTTGTGTCGTCGCCATCAGGAAGGATGCCTCGCCCCGTCTTTAAAGACGGCACCGTTGCTAAGGGAGCTTTGGCTGTCTGCCAAACCCTTCGGCTAGGTGGTTTTCTTATGATCGGCTGTTCGGCTTCTGCGCCGATGATGACTTCTCGAGCCATCGAAAACAATCTTCATGTCAGCTCGGAACTTGCCGAGCAGTTAGATCCAATGGAGCTCTCATCCATAAACGAGTTCTTGGATCGCTTCGCCGCCCTGGGAGTCGCTATGGATTACGACCAGATTGGGCCTAAACCCGATCTGAGAGAGATTAACTCTCCTCAAGTCACCCATCACGTTGCCGTGGTAGAGGGACAGTGCGGCGACCCTTCATCTATCTTAAGGACTCGCTACGTCCGGATTCCCGATCCCTCCAAGCCGGATACCTGTGGAGGGGAGGATATCACTCAAGACCTGAACTTAGAGTCAGGCGACGGGCTGGATTCATTGGACAACATCCAGGAATCCAAATTTTCGAGTTCGGAAATTCCTCGGCCTTTGAGCCTCAGATGGGGTGTGGCTTCGGATTTAATTCCACCCACCCACCCCAACATAAGCGATCTATCCAAAATCAGGCAAGAGCCCGATGAAACAGTACATCATTACTGGGCCAGATTCCTCCTGGTTAAGAATAGGCTAAGGGACTGCCACGAGGAAGACGCAATCTCAATCTTCTGCAATAATTGCACGGACAAGGGAATACTCAACGCCATAAGTCACCGTGATATTACACACTTCGCTGACTTGGCGTCCATTGTACGAAAGTACTGTGCGGTGGAAAGCGCCTGGAAAACCGAAATCAAATTTTGGGACAATCCGGCCCTAAATACAAACCCAGTCCGAAATAAAAGGGTGCATCATCACCAGACACCCGGGTCAAGCACTAAAAAGCAAAAACCCTCTACAGGGCATGGAACCGTACTGGAAGGATGGCTCAATGGACCCTGTAAAATTCATAGTACATAGGACGCCACACCAACTCACAGCCTCAGAGCATGTTGGATACTCCGGCAGGTGGCCAAAATTGGCGAAAATCTCCTAATTCCGGAGGCCACAGAAAGCCACCCCAGAGACACCAATACGGTATTAACAGTCTTCGAGACTTCCGCATCAAATAATATGCGAAAAAGGACACTCCGCAGCCTTGCCGAAGTCTACCAAGTAGCAACAATGAACCCATGGAGTGACACGGCTATTACCATTAATGCTAGTGATGAACCTAAATTTCGAATAGCCCGAGCACCAGCCGCATTGGTCCTCAGTCCAATAGTGGACGACTTTCGTCTTACCAAGGTACTCATGGATGGCGACAGCGGATTGAACCTCATTTATGAGGAAACCCTTCAAAAAATGGAAATAGACTGGAACCGCATTGAGCGAAGCAGCACAACCTTTAGAGGAATAATCCCTAGTCGGGAAGCACGCTGTACAGGAAAAATCACACTAGATGTGGTGTTCGACACGCCGGATAATTACAGGTCCAAAGATGTCACGTTCCATGTGGCTCCGTTCAGCAGCGGTTATCACGCTCTTCTAGGGCAGGAAGCGTTTACAATCTTCCAAGCAGTACCCCATTACAGGTACATGAAGCTCAAGATGCCCGGGCCTAACGGGATCATCAATCTCGCTAGTGATCCGGACATAGCACTCCGCGCCGAAAACAAGACAGCCGCACTAGCCCTCGAGGCACTATCCGAAGCCCTAGCGGCTAAGGAACTGACTGCGCCGTGCTCTACGGTGAATAGGGAAGATGTGGTACTCGACAAAAGATCCAAGTCCACATCCTTTAAACCGACGGACGAAATAGTCAAATTCCAAGTCCATCCAACGGACCCCAATAAAACAGCTTCCATCGGGGCACAGTTAAACCCTGATGTAGACGCCGCACTGCGAGAGTTCCTATGAGAGAACTGGGACATTTTCGCCTGGCACCCTTCAGACATGCCAGGAATCCCATGCAGGCTGGCCGAGCACAGCTTAAATATCCAAACAGGATTCAAACCTGTCAAACAGGCTCTTCGGCGTTTTTCCGAACCTGAGACAGGCCATGGGAGAGGAGCTAGCAAAGCTATTGGAGGCCAGATTCATCAGAGATATAAAACATTCGGACTTTCTAGCAAACCTGGTGATGGTACCAAAGAAGGACAAATCCTGGCGCCTGTGTGTTGATTTTAAAGACATTAACAAGGCTTTCCCAAAGGATCCCTTCCCCCTCCCCCGCATCGATCAAATTATCCACGCTACCGCAGGACACGATTCGTTGTGTTTCCTCGACGCATATTCCGGCTACCATCAAATCAAGATGGCAGAACTAGACCAAGCTGCAACGGCATTTATCACACCATACGGCCCATTCTGCTTCAACATGATGCCCTCCGGGCTCAAAAACGCCGGCGCAACATATCAGCGCATGATTCAGACATGTCTGGCAAGCCAGATCGGCAAAATAGTGGAGGCATATGTAGATGATGTGGTCGTCAAACAATACATGTTGAATCTCTAGTAGATGACTTGAGGCTCACATTTGATAACCTCCGAACATACGACATCAAGCTCAACCCAGAAAAATGCGTTTTCGGCGTTCCAGCCGGAAAGCTCTTGGGCTTCATTGTATCCGGTAGAGGAATTGAAGCAAATCCAGCCAAGATCCGAGCTCTGTTGCAACTGGATATCCCAAAGGACCTCAAACAAATACAAAAGTTAACCGGATGCATGGCGGCTCTAAGCCGCTTGATCTCCCGCTTGGGAGAAAAGGCCCTACCCCTTTACCGCCTCCTTCGGCGCACCGAACACTTCAAATGGACGGATGCAGCCATGGCCGGACTCGACGAAATAAAAGCCATACTGGCAATAAACCCAGTCCTGGACGCGCCAAACATTGGCGAACCAATGCTATTATACATTGCAGCAACACATCAGGTTGTAAGCGCAGTGCTCGTCGTCGAACGAGAAGCGGATGAACACAAATTCCCCCTTCAAAAGCCGGTCTATTATGGGTCCACTGTCCTCACTCCCTGCAAATCACGGTACCCACATTATCAAAAGATTGCGTATGCGGTATTCATGGCATCCCGGAAGCTACGACACTACTTTCAAGAGTGTTCAATAACAGTAGCCTCGGAAGTACCACTTAACGATATTATAAACAACCATGACGCAATGGGAAGGATTGCAAAATGGGCCATTGAGCTCCTCTCGTTCGACATAACTTATAAGCCACGGTGAGCCATCAAGTCGCAAGTCTTGGCCGACTTCGTCGCAGAATGGACGGAGGCCGAACTCCCTAAAGAGTACGGCACATATTCAAATTGGATCATGCATTTCGATGGCTCCAAGATGTTGGCCCGACTGGGGGCCGGCGTCGTTTTGACGTCCCCCACAGGAGACACAGTTCAATACGTACTCCAGATTATGTACACGGACTCCAACAATGCAGCCGAATATGAGGCCCTTTTACATGGTCTCCGGATGGCAGTATCCATGGGCATTCAACGCCTAGAGGTGCGCGGGGACTCGAACCTCGCAATACCCCAAATAAATGGAGACTTCGATGCCAAGGATCCAAAAATGGCAGCTTACCGCAATGTCGTCCAAAAAATGTCAGCTCGGATCGAGGGGCTTGAATTTCACCATATAGCCCGGGAAAATAATCAGGCGACAGATGTCCTGGCATGCATCAGCGCAAAATGCGATGTAGTCCCCCCCAACATCTTCTTGGAAAGGTTGTTTAAGCCATCCGTAGTATGGAAACGGGAGCCGAACAATAACAGCCCGGACCCAACCGCACTGCCCGACACCGAACATCCTGACACAATCGGAGGCTCTGCCAATGAAATAACACCTTCAGCCCATGTAATAATGGCTGTCATCGCCCCGTGGACAGAACCATTCCTCGCCTACCTTACTAGGCAGGAACTCCCCGAGGACCAAAATGAGGCACGCTGCATAGTGCGGCGATCCAAAGCCTACAGAGTCCACGAGGGAGAACTTTATAAGAAAAGCACTACCGGAGTCCTTCAAAGGTGCATCTCCGAAGAGGAGGGGCGGAACCTCCTGGCCGAAATTCATGCTGGACTCGGAGGTCATCACGCTGCAGCTCGGTCCCTTGTAAGCAAGGCCTTCCGTACAGGCTTTTATTGGCCAACGGACCGGGCAGACGCTCAGGACTTAGTCCAACGATGCACCGGTTGCCAGCTCTTTGCAAACCAAAGCCATATGCCACCCACCGCCCTCCAAACTATCCCCATTACTTGGCCCTTCGTGGTTTAGGGGCTTGACATGGTTGGACTCCTTGAAGGCGGAACCCACAAGCAAAAATACTTACTGGTCATGGTGGATAAGTTCACCAAATGGATAGAAGCCTGTTAAGACGGCCGAATCCGGACCGGTGATAGACTTTATATCCGGGGTTGTACACCGTTACGGCGTCCCCCACAGCAACATCACTGATAACGGCACGAACTTCACAGCCGACGAGGTAAAACTCTGGTGCAAAAACATGGGCATCAAGCTCGATTATGCTTCTGTCTATCACCCACAAACTAACGGCCAGGTCGAACGTGCAAATGGTCTTATCATGAGCAGCATCAAACCCAGATTAGTGCGGTCCCTCAAGGAATCTAATACGCACTGGGTAGAGGAGCTCGACTCCGTACTCTGGGGGCTGCGGACCACGCCGAATCGTACCACCGGATACACACCATTCTTTATGGTGTGCGACGCAGAGGCAGTTTTGCCTTGCGACATAATTCATGACTCACCTCGAGTGCGCATGTACGAAGAAAGAGAAGCCGAGCTCGATCGGCAGGACAGCTTGGACGCATTGGAGGAGGAGCGTGATGTGGCAAAAGCCCGTTTCGCATTCTATCAACAGCAGGCTCGAAGATACCAAAGCAGAGAAGTACGGGCCAAAAATTACAATGTTGGCGAATTAGTTCTACGACTAACGGACAAGAAAAAGGACAAACTCAAGCCCAAGTGGGAAGGTCCCTTCATAATTGACCAAGTCCTGACTGGTGGAGCGTACTGTCTGCGGGATGCATCAGATAACCGACTCGAGCCGAACCCATGGAATGCAGCCCGTCTCCGAAGATTCCATGCCTAGTGCCGGACTCTGTGTTCGTCTCCTTCCTCTGTCCATTTTTTATATATTTTCTGTCTTACATTTCTCTTCTCTCTCTCTCTCTCTTATAGCCTTTAAAGGCTCATAAAGTGACGCGCTATCCGCGCTCATTAAACCTGGGGGCTTCTTTAAATAGAAGCTTATTCATATGGGCTTCATGCCCAGCACATGTGTCATACTTCCGCATGTACCTTTTATTCACCATTATATGCATCGATATGACTTAAGTTTTGGCCAAGCTGGGTTGCCTGGCTCCTGTGCTTACCCCTACGTTCCTGATTGTTCGGCTAGGTGGTAAAGGGAGCACCTCTGCGATATTTACTGCCGGGTCAGCCGGACGTGTACCTCAGACTGGGTGAAGCCGAAAGCTAGCGTTCTTAAGGGAATATTCGGTCGGTGAACTAAAGATGATCCTTTTTCATTTTTATCTATACGCCCCTAGATGTTTTTCCTGCGTTTCTTTTTGCAGCATGGACATGCACCTTAGGGCATGCCTCGCAAGGAAAGGAACCCCTAACGGAACTATTCTCCCTGGAAGATGTTTCTTACTAACCATGTAATATAACATAACAAGTCGGGCACTTGTCTGTTCATGCACTAATGACCCCTACGCCTGGTCTCCATGCATTCCCCGGTTCCTATATAACCGCATGGGAATTCGGACACATTCAGGACCGTCAGGTCCCGAGGCTGAAGCGAAAAGGTCGGCCATGACAAATGATCTACAATCCGGCTAGAAGGCATTATAAATGTCAATTAAATTACATAGTCATTTTGACTGATCGTATTCCTCTTCAATACCATCTAACATGCTGTCTAATTTACAGTCCTGCTGGAAATACTTTGCGGCCAACTCTACTTGGCCGTATACTAAGCTTACAGGGATCTTCTTCCCATCAGGCCCTACAGGACCGACCTCGGCCATGTGGTTGGGGTCAGCCTTTGCGTACCGCGTCTTCACCATGGCCCAGGCCTCCCTAGCGCCTTGACGGCAGGACGATATCTTCCATAATCGGAAGCGCCACCATGCTCCCTTTAGCTTCTCCGCAAGCTCTCCAAGACCTTCGGGCATGGAGACGGATGGCCACAGGGCCTGGGCGACGCCTTGCATCGCCTGCCGAACTCGATCAAGTAGTTGCGAGAGCTCGGGAAGAAGGTCACCCGTAGAACCGGGAATCTCCTCTGCAGGACGACCTGTTAGCACACCTACAGACATTGCTCTGTTAGTCGACGTCCCCGCCGAACTTTCTAACAAAGGTTCGTTCAAGCACTTACTAAATATGCCGCGCCAAAGCCACTGATTCTCCTTCACGGAGTCTGACAGCTGGGCACAAACATCTTTCAGCTCGACGCCCAGCTTGGTGTTGGCATCTTGGAGATCGTTCTTCTCCCGCCTCACCTTTGTCAGCACCTTCTCACCAGCCTTTAGCTGGCGTAGGAGGTGTTGCCTTTCCGGATTCAATCCGGCACCATCTGCAATTTCATTTGTCAGATTCGCACCCATGCCGTGCTTCGCAAAATACTTATCTTTCGAAGTGTATATTACCAGAGGGGGTCTCCTTGGGCTCCCCTGTCGCGGCTAGTGCGGCCTCAAGTTGGGCTTTGCACTCTTCCAGCTCCTTGGACAGTAGGGAATTCTTTTCTGTAAGAACCTGCATAACAAATGATCCTTAAATCAGTTATTCTAACTGTTTCAAGTCTCGGGGGCTACTGGTATATATATAATTACCAAAATTTTCTTACCCGTATGTCTTTTACATATTGCTCCGTGGCTCTGGCTAGACCATTTTGAGCGGCATGGAGGTACGCATCTCCCGAGTTGAAGGAATCTAACGCCCCTTGAGAGAAACAAGCGTCGCGAAGAATTGTCCGGCGACGCCTGTGGTTCATGGCACTCTCCACCTCAGAGTTGGTGGCAGACAACCTGTCGACATCCTCCGTCGGAGGAGCGTCTGGCGCGCGCCTTGCGTTCGCCTCCGCCTCCGGGCCAGGCTTTGGAACCTGGCTGGTGGAGGCGCGATTGGCAGCCTCTCCGGATATAGTCCAGCGAGGTCTCTTTGTCCTGAAGAAAGCACGAGTGTCAATGTGCCTCGAAGGTATAACACCTGGGATAAGGGGGCGCGCCATACCTTTGCGCTGACGCCTCGGTCCGGACTGCACTTCTTTTCTGCCCACGGGGCCCTGCGGCCCCTCGTTGGCTTGTCGCCGCAGGTTCGGCCTTCCGCTTTAAAAACCTCCCTTGCAAAGTTCGGTTGTAATCAGGAAACTAAAAACACGAGAGGGCGGACACCTATTCGGGGTACTGGGACTTCAATCTCAGTTACCTGGGAGGCCGGGATTAGCCCTGGGTAATCGGCCGTAATGGCCACCAAGGCGTTCTCCTTGCTCAATTGATGGAACACTCCATCAATCAGCTCCACAGATATGTTTGGATCCTCTTGAGAGGTTGGGTCGAGGGACCGTCCTGGGTCCTCGGGTTGTGGAGGAGGGCTGCTTATTTCCTTAACAGCCCGGCGCAGTTCCTACGTTGAAGTCGTCATACTGAATATTTAACAATGGGAATACAAAATGGACGGGCAATTAAATACGACCGCTTACCTAGCTTGGGCGATTATGCATAGAGAATCCACCCTGTGGGTTGACGCGGAGAAATTCCTCCTCTTCTCCCTTATACAAAGTGGACAAGATCATTAGTAGAGCAGCAGCTGAATCCGGCACCTTACGGCCGTAGCACGTGGCATCGTCCTCCCCGTTGAAGTCCCACATGGGGTGGCTTCTATACTGAAGCGGTTGCACCCCCCGCATAATGCATTCGGCCATAACCCCGATCATGGTTAGTCCGGAATGGGCTAACAATCATATTTGGCCCATCAGGTAAATGATGTCCCTGTCACTTTCCCTCTGAGGGCTCCGTGGACGCCAGCTTAGGCGCTTCTTTAAGGGAGCACTATTGAATTCAGGGAGGCCGATCCGGACATGATCCGGCAGCGGGACGTCTTCTATATAAAACCATTCTGAGGGCCAGTCTTCGGACGCCTTCTTTGGTGTTCCGGACAGATATCCGGTCCCGGCGATGTGCCACACTTCGGCTCCGCCCACTTGATACATTGACCCCTCCTTAGAGTGGGGCACAAGGCATAATAACCTTTTCCATAGCCCGAAATGAGCCTCGATACCCAAAAATAGCTCGTAGAGGGCTACGAAGCCTACGATATGCAATACGGAGGCAGGCGTGAGATTGCGTAGCTGGAGGCCATAGAACTCCAGGAGCCCCCAGAGAAATAGATGGATTGGAAATCCGAGCCCCCTTATTAAATAAGGGATGAGGCACACCCGCTCTCCTTTGGAGGGATTAGGGGCACTCTCCGCTTGCTCTCCGCCATTATAGATGGCAAGGCCGGCTCGAACCGGGACCATATAGGCCAGGGGGAGAAATCCCTTGGTCTGGAGTGTCACTAGCTCGCTATGCGGGATGGAGCATCTCTCCCAGTATCCAGGCTGAGGGCTGGAAGGGCGAGAGGAGGAGTCGCGATGGCTGGCCATGATGGAATGGACCTTTGTCGGATGCGCTCTGATGAACACTTGCGAAGGGGGGAAGATGTGGTTTGGAGCTAAATCCTCGTCCCCTTAAATAGGTCAGCTCATTTGCGCGGCTAGGGGTGTGAATGTAAAAACACAGACTTTTCATATTCGTTTGACACGTGGGAAGCGGCCATTATTGGGCGTAGAAGCCAAGGAGCGCAACATCTACAAGAAACCGGACTTTATTCAACAGGTACACAGAATTTGGAGGAGAACCCGCCTTGCAATGCCGAAGACAATCTGCGCGCCGGACTCATCGTCATTGAAGCCTGGTTCGGGGGCTACTGAGGGAGTCCTGGATTAGGGGGTGTCCGGATGGCCGGACTATACCTTCAGCCGGACTCCTGGACTATGAAGGCACAAGATTGAAGACTCCGTCCCGTGTCCGGAAGGGACTTTCCTTGGCGTGGAAGGCAAGCTTGGTGATACGGATATGTAGATCTCCTACCATTGTAACCGACTTTGTGTAACCCTAACCCTCTCCGGTGTCTATATAAACTGGAAGGTTTTAGTCCGTAGGACAACATACACAACAACAATCATACCATAGGCTAGCTTCTAGGGTTTAGCCTCTCTGATCTCGTGGTAGATCTACTCTTGTACTACCCATATCATCAATATTAATCAAGCAGGACGTAGGGTTTACCTCCATCAAGAGGGCCCAAACCTGGGTAAAACTTCGTGTTCCTTGCCTCCTGTTACCATCCGGCCTAGACGCACAGTTCGGGACCCCCTACCCGAGATCCGCCGGTTTTGACACCGACAGTAGGCGATATCGGGATGAACAAGGGGGGTTGGCTTGCCTGGAATCTCGGTAGACAAGGATAGGTCGTCGGTGACGTAGTCATACTCAGTCGCATCAACGTCGGTCTCGGGGTCTACCAGAGAAGAAGAGGGGGAAGAAACAGTAAATACGGAGCAAACAAAGCATCACAAAATTCAACAAGGCAATATGTGGTGCCAGGGTGATCTAACATAGGGATAGGTGATACCGGCGAAGGGGTAAAACATCCGGAAAAGTATTCCCGGTGTTTCGCGCTTTTGGCACGGACCGGAGGAGGAAGGTTGCAGGTCGCTATGCTAAGGACGTGTGGCGGACGAACAGGGTGCAGATTCGGATTCGTCTCGTCGTTCTGAGCAACTTTCACGTACAAAGTATTTTCAACCGGCTTACTGTTTATTTTAATATTTTTTTCAAAATTTTAAAGCTTTTTTGAAATTGCTGATTCATTATTAATATGAAATTAAAAAAGAATATACTTAGTGTACCCAGGGGTTTCCTAGTCTACTGTATGGCAAGTGGGGCCTGGGTGTGTTTGAGTCATCAGGTCAATAGTCAACGTTGACTGGATTGACCGCTACACTGCATGTGGGGGGGGTCCACATGTCATTGTGTAATACTTAATTAAACAGTATTTAGGAGGGGTGGTCCCACATGTCATTTTCTATAGGCTAATTTTAGTACTAGAATAGTACTAAACTAAACCTACGTCTAACTGAACTAGGGGCTGGGGCCAGTACCCTGTACACAAGCCATCTCACAGCTATGCACACACGCGTATAGCAATGAGGCGCTCAGCCTTGGCAAAGGCCACAACTGAGGCGAGCGCATGACTGCAGCGGCAGCAGAGGGTGGGGGCAGCGGCGCTAGCAGTAGGCGGCAGGGGGCCGCCGAGCATGGGCAACAACAGCGATCGAAGGCAGCAGCAAGAGCAGCACGGAGCAGCGGCAACAACAAGCGAAGGGAGCAGCAAGCAGCGGCGGGATTGTAGTAGGCAAGGCCGCGGGAGCGCGGACGCGCGGGCAGGCGCAGGGGAGCAGCAGCGTGGGTGTGCGTGGGGCGCAGCCAGGGCGCGTCCACCGGCAGGAGCAAGCAGGCATGTGCGCATACTCGAAAGCTCGAACACAGCCATGGACAAGGACGACCGAGCTCGGGGACAACGGCAAACGGTGACAAATCAAACGGGGACAACGGCATACTCGAGGAGCTCACGTTGAGGCCGTGGGCGAGCTCGAGGAGGTTGGGGATGGCCGGGAGCAGTGGCATCTGGCGACGGACGACGGTGTACGCGAGGAAGACGACGGCGATGGCGGGCGAACGGGGCCTCCTAGCTCGACCCCTTTATCGAGGGTGAAGAAGACAACGACGATGGAGCCTGGATGTATTCTCAGGCGCCGGGGAGGTCATCGGCCGCGACGACAGTGATGTTCATGGTGGTTGCGGTGCTGTTGGGAGGAGTCGGGGGTACTGTGAGGGAGAGAGAGCGAGGCGAGGGAGAGAGATGTGAGGACGCTAGGTTTCGCATGGGGGGTCGAGACAACCTTGTAGGACGTCGGCGCGTCGCTCGATGACCGGCACGTGGCCGATCCAGCCATGGATGCCGCGGGCGCGCCCAGTGCGACTACTATGAACAGGAGGTAGGAGGAAACCTCCTGGTGGGCTAGGCTAGCTACTAGCCATTTGGGCTTGTGTGCAGTAGTTAGGTTTCCCCCCATTTGTTTATTTTTCTGCTTCTATTTATTCTATGATTTGTTTTACTCACCACAGTTTTGCACTTCCTTTAAATACCAACTGAATTTTATTCATCATGAAACTTGTCACTTAAATACCTCACCATATTTTGAAATGACATACAAAGTTTTAGGTCAACTGGAATTGTATAAATATTTGCTTATTTTGAAAAGGCTATTTTATTTGCCATTGGACCAATTTATAAATTCCTAGGGATTAATTGGTGGGTCAAATAAGGTTGGGTTCAACATGACAAATGATCAGGGGAATTATTGAACAATGCGAACATTTTAGTTTTCAAGTTTGAAAACTTTTACTGTTTGACTTTATTTTAAATTTGAATTTGTATCGTTTTTGAGCCATCGCGAGATCAACAACAGTAATCCTGGTGATGTGGCATCATTAGCAGGGAATTACTGTAGCCTAACTATCCGGGCGTAAAAATTCTCCCCTACTACAAGAAATCTCGTCCCAAGATTTAAGAGGTAGAACTAAGGGGAAGGAATTGGTTAGGAAATTCTGATGGATCTTCTCGTTCTTGGTTGATCTTCTCGAAGAGGTTGATGTCTTCATTTCTCTGCTTCAGGTCATCATGATGAAGTCGACATCCTTTCTTGGGGGTCTTCATCATACTTACGAAAGAATAAAGGGGGGTATTTTGGGAAAACAGACCTCTGTACGGCTGACTATCCGGTAGCTAACATCGGGAAAGGTGGCGGAAAGTAACCCTCGAACTGAAATTAAGAAAAGATCGAGAGCAAAGTAAGAAGGTACCATGAGAAGTTTCAAGCGGGTAGGCAATCGTTCGATGCCTGAAACAAAGTGTGAGAGGGATCCAGAGCAATGAGATTAAGTATTG
The DNA here is from genome assembly GCF_056163025.1 of Triticum urartu. NCBI lineage: Eukaryota > Viridiplantae > Streptophyta > Magnoliopsida > Poales > Poaceae > Triticum > Triticum urartu. The sequence continues at coordinate 349,627,268 of NC_141879.1, read as the reverse complement.
TGGCTAAAACCAGAATAGATCATCTCTAGGAAGGTGGTTCGGGATCTACATACAAAGCCAAGCGTGAGGAATAGCTTTGGAAATAGGGGTGTATACGAGAGTCAGGTTTGGATCATGCGGAACTATGGGTTATGGGCCCACCATGTGGGTTAAAAGAAGAAAGGGCATTGATATATTACATGGTCATGATCGCAAGGCATGTCAGAGAATAACCGGTCAGTTATGTTGGCAACATCATTGGTATCATGGGCGAGGAACAAAGTGAACCATTTTCCTGCTCATTGAATGAGGCCGATCAATAGGCAAAGTTCTCGTCCATCGGTGGCTACCAGAATGTTATTCAACAATAGTGACAGGGTCTTAATGACAGTTTTGTACAACAAGGTGTTTACATAAGCAAGGAAATGTTACTGCTTAGATCACAACAAAAAAATTAGAAGAAAGGTTAAACAAACCAACGGAAAGGAAAATGTGATTATCAGTTCAAACAAAACAATGGAAAGAAAATGTGTTTAAACACATATTTCGGCTGCATATCCTTTCCAATGATAAGCAGAGCATGATATCCATGGCAGGATAGAATGTAGAAACCATTTAGGTAAGGGGAGAGGAATTTCTTAACATTACCCATACAATGGTGTTTGGATAATTGATAAAGAAAATTTAGCATTGTGCTTCAAATGTTCTTATTAATGATAGGAGTACCCCAAACATGCTTCGAGATAGTATTGACATGGTCTTCAAGCAAAGGTCAGACCTTCGATGCAGAAAAGATCCATCAGGAACAACTTATAGAATAAGTCGTACAATTTCCTCATGGAAGAATGGCTAATCTTACTTAAATAAGATACTATAACAATAGGTTCCCCGGCCAGGTGTGCTAGACAAGATCTCACCTTACCGGGTTACATAAAGAATGTTTTAATTCTTGGAAAACATTTCAACCATCATATCTGCCCGATATTCAGATCTAATTGGTGTCAGGATAACTCAAACTCAGAATGCGTGAGAAGAAAAGGGGCAACTCAAATTGATGAGAAGACATTGCAAGATTCTCGAGAAATGAACTATGGAAGCGAGTTCCGAAACAAGAGTTCATCATTAACCAAGGAGAGGAAGAGGATGTGGCTAATGGACTCAGCGACAATTCATCGAGATTTCCAAAAGATGGGTTGCCACAATTATGTGAACAAAGATATAACATTTGTCAGATGAAATGATATAATGATGTATGACCGAGGAAAACATACACAATTAAACACTGGTTAAAAGGTACCCCCAAAATATGGGATTAGGTAGCATGATTAATGTTAGAATGGTGGTTCAATAATTTTGATACTTTATAACCGAGCACTTTTCCAGCCATTCCAAGCCATTAGCATTTTTAACCGTTGGATGCACTGTTGTGGGTGTTCCTGTCCGTCAGATGCCCCTTGTGCTCCCGCTTGAGCTTTGTTACGCTGACCAAAGAGTGCTGGATGGTACTAGGCCGCTGCTCCGATAACTAATTTGGATGTTTGTCATCAATTTGGCCCAGATGGGCTAGATGTGATGTGTTGAACGTGAAAAAAGAGTATTAACACATCGTCCGCACACGCGCAGGAGCGCAACACTTGCATGTCGGCGGGCACGTCGCGCCTCACCTGGGGCCGAGCCTACAGTCCGACCCACATGAGCTATACGGGTCTCTGTCTCTGAGCAATGCAGCAACGGGGCGGTGCAGGAAACCAAGCATCGGCCACGATTGGAGTCGATTCGTCGGGGATTGAAGATGCAAATCATAATTGCTACAACCATTACTGGCAAGCGAAGCGATAATTGCAGGTCGGTTACTACCCCCGATTCACCTTCTTCATTTACTCGACCCTCGATAATATGCATCGGGCAACTGCTCCTTCCCCGTTCCCGTGGTTACATCTACAACTCCTCCGGAAGCCATGGTCGACGTGTTGCTCGCTGGTTTGTTTGCCTGTTCTGCCAGTCGTCGTCCTCCACCTCCTCATCCTCCTCATCCTCCTCCTCCTCATCCTCCTCCTCCCTCTCTCTCTCTCTCTTTCTCTCTCTCTCTCTCTCTCTCTCTCTCTCTCTCTCTCTCTCTCTCTTTCTTGAATCTAGATGGCTCATGATTCATGAAGTTTCTAATTTGTGGCAATCTCTTTGCTGCACCGACAGATCAGAGAGACTTCCTCTATCTTAACTTATTTTACTATACTGGTGATAGAACAGTATGTATGCTCAATTTCGAATTATCTTATGTGGTATTAGTAGCGTATATGGTACCTCTTTCATCTGACGTTGAATTGACATGTACGGAGAAGTTGTCTTCATATTTAACATGCAGACATGCATACGTTTTACAACATCCCCAACAGAAACTCCTATTTCCTCTTTACTATGCGTCAACCATGGAGGAAGGAATGAGGAGTTGTTGAAGTTGAACTACTGATCAGGTGCTTCCTCCTCTAATTTAGGCTGTAAGTTGCCTCTGATCCTTGGTTTGTACTGTGCGCGATTTAGTGATGTTGTTTCTCCTTATATTTTTGGTAGCTTTGTGGTTGTTTCAATATACTAGGAATAAATTTATCTGATAAGACGATGTTTCAGGTTTCAATCCCTGGTTGGGCAAGAACATGAGATCATATCGAATATGGATGACCAGCTCGAGGGATCATTCCCTTTGTCTTATTGTCAGAAAATAAGATGATCTGTATCTCATGAGAAATTTCTCCGGTATGATGATTTCCACTATTTTGTACCCGGGTGGCTAGGTGATTTTGTGTCTGCTTGCCTCAGGTGATCTCTCCTTACATGCTATTTAATTTTCTCTTCATGACTTCTGTTTTCTAACTTAAAATTATTCGCATGTATGATCATTTGATCCCGTTTTCTGATGCACAAGTTGTAAGTTTGCTGCTATATCTCAGCGCAAAAAAAAGTTTGCTGCTATATCCCATCCTGTGTGTATTTGGTCTGGTGAATTTACGGATTTGTTTAACTGCTAAAATTAGATAGCTTTCTGATTTGTGGTGCTCAGTCTACTTGATCAAAGACAAGGGCTGCTGCACATGGAAAATGATTAAATTTTTGACAACAGTAGTACCAATGCGTGGGCTTTCTCCATTCTTGCAGTAACTTTGTATTTTGGCTATGTCATGGCATCTACATTATGAGCAACTGCGCACATTGGTTCTATTTTTGGAAAATAAAATTGTACTAGCATGTGTTGTTTAAAGATTAGGGTCAATATAGCTATCTACGTATTGGCAAACTTTTTTTATAACTTGACGATTCAATCTTGATATGGTGAATTATATATCTTCATTTCTTAGGCGTAGTGATCCATTTATTATTGCGAAATATCTAAACCTCTCCTGTGTAAAGGAATTAATACAAAATTCTAAGTTCGCCTAAAATGGTACATTGTTAATATTACTCTTGGACAAATGTTTCATGATAAGCAACTATGAAAACAATTGTTATATGATTTGATTATTATTCTATATGATGTACTTATATTTCATCAACCTTTATGGCATGAACATAGATGGAAGCATATCACTTAAATTGCAAAATTGTGCGAGAAAATCATGTATACTCCCGCCGTCACAAAATAAGTGGTTTTAGTTCAAATTTGAACTAAAACCACGACACTTAGTTTTTGGGTGGAGATATAAACAAATGTATAGAAGTTGCCTTATATTCCTAACAACTAAGTGCCAAATAGACGGGCGCAGCAACGCGCGCCATCAAAGATCTAGTCAATAGTATAAGAATGAACTATCGGCCATTAACTTCGAGGCAATAGGGTTGCTAGAAGTACAGAATCCAAGCAGCGTCGTTCACTTGTTGGTATCCCGGTTGGAATCAACACGGGGACCACGAAAGGATGATGAGCATGAGAAGTATCACTATACCAAGAATTCTTAAGAGGTGGAGCAATCCTTTCAACATTCTTGATATATTGGATGGTAATACTCCAATGTAGGACATAAGATAAGGTGGATAGCCAGGAACTCAAGGTACAACCACAACACGAACAAGTTTGTGTTGGAAAGAATGCAAGGAAGTAGTCGATGACAACACAAATTATCGAGGGGCAAGGATGGTATTTCTCATCATGAATTCGATTGATATCCGAGAAGAAGTCCAAAATGTTTGATGATGATCGCGACACATTTTATCGAGAGGCCCCAGAAAGAAGCAATCGAATAGTGACTGCATCAAGCAAAAGAACTAATGGAGCGAAAGATTATTGGATCCACGGCTACGACAACAATTTGGAATCAAGCTTGTTGTTCAAGGCAAAATGATATGACGAGGAAAATCGGCGTAAGCTTAGCTCACCGTCGAAAGTTGTGCTCTGGGAAGAAGGACTAGGTAGCATAGTTAAAATTAGCATGATAATGATGTAGCCGGTCAAGCTAGCAATGACGTGATGGAGTAATAAACTTCTCAACAACAAAGTACTAGGAGTACTAAATCATAGTGTTGATTTGATTCACTAATCGGTGTTCACGGTTGACGACAACCCAGAACCCGTGAAGTGACTATGACGGGGAAAGGTACTACTTCATCAGAAATTCATAATATGTAGTGTAATGGTTGATATCCTCGAGATACCAGGGGGTAATACTCGAAGGTAGATCAAAATAGAGGTTGGGCAGACGTATTGATCTGCAGAAGGGAAGTACTTTAACTTGTCCGAGAATGGGATCAAAGAAGAACAATCACGGTCGGAACCACGATTGCAAAGGAAAAAATCACAGATATAGATCAAATTATACCAAGTGAATAATTATTGTTACGAGAAGCTACCATGATAAGCTCTACATCATTTCCATGGGCATGAACACAAAGTTCAAGGTCGACTCCCACTTCTCCAATGTATAACCATTCATTCACTGCTCTAATAAAAAAATGATTCCAGTGTGAAAACCTACTTGGTGAATTACCAGAGGAGTATGACCCGTGAAAACTTTTGGGCTCACACAGATTAAGGAAGGCATATGTTCAACCCATCAGGGCATCTTACGAACATACACCACAAGTTTCAAGAGTAAATATCACCAGCTCAAAAGCAGACCATGGTTGGCCAATCAGAGGATAGGATTTACCAATGGAATTACATATTAGAGAAAGAACTTCCAAAGTGATTGAATATGAAGGACAGTGTCAGATAAAATCCAACAAAGGATCCGGTGGTCCTCAAGGGATCTGATGCAAGTATCGGTACTCAACCAGAGGAAGAAAGAATGCAAGGAGATCAGATTATCGAAACAACTGAATAATTCAAAGCTCAAATGCACAAGAATTATGATTTCCAAATCATAGGAGCAAAAGCAAACGCTCTAATCAAGGAAGGATAAGTTGAGTAGGCTTAGGGGTACAATCGTTGGCAATTTGATTGGTCGAGATCCAGTTCATGTTTAAAATTACATCTGAGCCGAAAGGATGAATTCTAGGAACTGATTAAGGATTGCGAACATTCGCAACATATTAATCAACGGAATCTGTCAGGGGTGTCGTGTGACATATGCCAAAGGATGGCTTATCATCTTGGGGGAGAGTAATACGTCGCCGGTGCCTGGAAACGTGATAAGGCGTAGACATGTACGCCGATGCATCTTACCCAGGTTCGGGGCTCTCCTAGGAGATAACACCCCTAGTCCTGCTCTGCGGGGTCTCCGCATGATCACTATGTCAATAGAGTGGCTACAAGGTTGATCCTAGAGCTGTTTGGCTAGAGGAGGAAGAAGGGCAAGGCTAGCTCTACTCCTCTCTTTATGTGTGTGTGTTGTCTATGATGCTGAACCGTTTGCACGGGTGCCCTGGGGGGTTTATATAGGCCAACCCCCCAGGGGTACAATGGTAATCTGGCTGGGTGTAGGACCCAGCCGTCAGCGTGTCTGGTGGCCGGCTTCTCCGCCGGCTGCTGGGGCCCTCCGCCTGGTAGGTCCCGCCGACTGTCTCGTACTTCGCCAACAGGCCGCGCCCGCTGCTTGCGGGTCCTGCCGGCTGCTTAGTACTGTGGCAGTGCCATTAATGATGTGTGCTTTGTCGGGGAGAGCACGGCTACAGTTCCGCCACCTGGCGGGCGTTCACTGTAGCCATTCCCCATATCTTCTGATTAATGGAGCACAGACTTTAAGGGAGGGGCCTCCTGCTAGGAGTCTGCCTCCCCTGCGCCGACTGGTCAGGGCCCGCTGCCTTCTGGCTTCTCACGGACAGGTAGGGCCCGCCGCCTGTAGGCCATACCGACAACCCATAGTGGGAGCATGGCCCTCTTCTGCCATGGGTGATGTCACGGGTTGCATGGCAACAGAGCCGCACCGTGCGAGGGATGTCCGCCCAGTACGCAGCACTATGGCCATGTTCTGCCCTGGATTCGGGGGTGGCAGGCTGCACTGTAGCCACGCCCGTCTCGTCGTCGTAATGAGGTGCTAACTTTGAGGGAGTGAGGGGCCGACTGCTAGGAGCCGGCCTCCCTGGAGGCCGCCTGCTAGGAGTTGGCCCACCTCATGGCCGCCCTCTGGGCTCCGCCACCTTCTAGCAGCCGGCTGCTCAGACCAGCCGGCCCAAAGAAGGCGGCTCTTCGCCTTTGAGGCTTGAGGGGCGCAGCTAGCCCCGATGTCTTCAAATACAAAGGGGAGTGGATGAGGCTGCCCGTGGTTATTTACTTCAACAGTAGTCCTCGAAGCTGATGGGGCACCGCGGCTGAGAAGACGAGAAGCCTCAGCAGCTTCCTACTCCGAGTGGTCTGGTGGTTTCGCTTTGTCTATTTTATGAAGTGTCGACTGTTAGGAGTCGGTCGTGACCAGTCAGGCTGCCTGGTGACTTCAAAACATTGTGGTGGGGGCCAGATGGCATGCCAGCCAGACGTTAGACTTGCCGCCCGTTGCCTGCCTGCCACGCGGCACGAGCAGGCCAGGCGCCTGCCAGCCCACGTGCGCGACGGGATGTCGTCGCAGGCTAGGACCCGCCACTACAGGGCCTCGGCACGAGTGTGGATCCATTGTGGCCGAGGTGAACGGTTGGGCTTCTGGGGTAATCAATACACGCCATTACTGGCGCAGTAATCGGGGGATTGTGGGGAAGTGGGCGCAGTTAATCCCACATTCTCGCCCCCTCGGCTTCACCGTCTGGGGCTATAAGTGGGGGGAGGAGGGGGGCGGCAAATGCACACGTGCCCTGCTCTCCCTTTTCCTTCGCCATTCTTCTTCCTCAATTCGCTGTCACGACGCCTCTTCCTCTCGCCGACGCTCTGCCGCAGCTCTTCCTCACGGAGCCTTTCCTCGCCACGGCCTTGCCCGTTCGACACCGCGTCGTGCCTCCGACGAGCTCCTTCGTCCATGGCGTGCTTACGGGCTGGCGACATGGACGGCTCCAACGTCCACGACGAGCATCTCTCCTTCCTCCATAAAACACGGCGGCTGCCCCGGGAGACGAACGTGAAGGTGCGTGCCCCCCCCCCCCCCGAGGCAGAAATCTCGCCGGTGCCGAAGGACGACGAACCCGTCGTCTTTTGGTCCCAGTTCCTTCGCGGCTTCGGCCTTCCCGCGGGCGGCTTCCTGCGCTCCTTGCTCAACTTCTATCGGGTCCAGCCGCACCACCTCATGCCGAACACGGTGGTGCTGCTGGCCGCCTTCGTCACCATGTGCGAAGGCTACCTTAGTACTCTCCCCACTCTCGAGCTCTGGGGAGAGTGCTTTTACCTCAAACTCGGCACTGCCGCAAAGGGCACGACAGCCCAATGCGGAGCCTACGTGGCCGTGCGGCATCCGGGTACCGAGAATTGCTTCCCACCCATCTCCTTGCTGCAGTCGACCAAGCTGTGGCAGAAGTCCTACTTCCACATCAAGAACATTCATCCGACGAGGGATTACATCAACCTGTCGGCTTATGTATCCGGCCTGCCTGCAGAGTCGCGCGCCAAATGGCAGTACAAGCCAAGCTCCCTATCGGCCGCCTCCTAAGCCGCCCTTTCCCGACTTCAGGTGATGACGAAGTCGGAGGGCCTCAAGGGCTCAGACCCTCTGGCCGCCTATGTGGCACGCCGAGTGCTCCCCCTCAAAGCCTGGCCCCACATATCAGCAGTATGAGTGGGCACCGGGACCCGTGCCAGATGTGCACATGGGAGCTGCCAGGCGTGGAGGTGACCCGGTTGGTCAACTACTTCTCCAACTACAAATTGTCGGAGCAGGATTGGCAGTTCGGCGAGCGGCCGTATGACCATGCACACCCGCCGCCCGCGGTGAGTCTTGTAACCCTTTTTTCTTCTTTGCTTGTTCGAGTTCTTGCTTTGCCGTTTGATCAGTCGGCAATGGAACAGGTCTTCTCGACCCAGTCGGCCGCTGACACTCTGGAGCCGGGCTACGAGTTCATGGCGGACCGGACGAGAAGTGATGTGGATGACCCCGACTTGGGGGCGGCTGCCATGGAGGAGGACGACGCCATAGGTGGCGGTGGCAGAGAAGGCGACTCTGGAGGAGGTGGCGTCGAGATTGGCCGGATGACGACGAGGAGGAGACCGAGCCGCGCCGCCCACACGGTGTCGACAAGGCGGACGTGAGCTCTTCAGCCGCACCGACTACACCAGGCGTCGCGCTGAAGCGCTGAGCCGGCTCGTTGCTGTTAGTCGGCCGAAGAAGCCCAAGAACATGGCCGCCGTGACCAAGCAACAGGAGGCCGCCGCGAAGGCGGCCCAGTTCCAAAGAACCCCGAAGCAGCCCCCGACGGTGTCCACATCAGTGCTTGATTTCTCTTGTGTTTTATTTTCTTCTTTCTTGCAAACTTTCTCTGAGTTTCTTCTTATCTTGCTTGAACAGGGCCCCGCTCACTCTTGAGCGGTCCGCCTCTGCATCCGTGATTGGGGAGGCGGAGGGCTCCGCCAACACGCACCGCGCGGATCCGCTTGCCGATCTCTAGGAGGCGACGGAAAGGAACGCGCGGGAGGCACGCAAGGAGCGGGAGGAGGCGGAACGGCAGAAGGTGGAGGCGGCCAAGGCGGCGCAGGCGGACGCGGATGCGGCGGCCAAGGCCCAAGCCAACACCGCGGCCAAGGCCCAAGCGGACGCCGCAGCCAAGGCCCAGGAAGACGCGGTCGCCAAGGTGCAAGCAGAAGAGGCCGCATGTGGCCAGAGTCCGTAACTCATCATCGCTATGCACGCCGCGCCACCGGCGCCAAAGACCCAGGCGCCGACTGGAGGAGCCGGCGACGAACAGCCGGTCCTCGAGAGGGGAGGGGGCGACGTCATCATCTCGGGGGCGGAGGCGGCCCGCAAGTGCAAACTGTCGAGGACGATGGCAGTCGGCCCGATGTGCCACTGGCGCCGCCGGTCAGTGGCGAGCTGGTGGTGGGGGCGACCCCCGTGGTCCATACTCTGGTACGCCGACATGAGGCAAAGGCGACCTTAGCGCCACGGCCGCAGGAGATCAAGGCCGCAAGCTCGTTGGCCCCTGAAGCGGAGGCTACCAGTGTCATCCCACCAGAGTGGACGCCTAGGGGCGGGACTGGCGTGCTGAACAAGGTTGCGCAGGGCGTTCAGGCCCAAGGCACCGCCCTCCAATGGTACACGAAGGTGTTCCTGTTGACGTGGGCAGCCGTCTGGGTATGCTCCTTTGCTTTGTTTTTTGTCCTTACAATCTTCCATGGGGGCCCGCCAGCGTACCCACTTGGTGTAGCCCCCGAGTTCCGGGTTGGCTGCTGAGCAGGCGGCTCGGAACTTAAAGGTAAGTTCCGAGTGCTGACTTTTTCTTTTCTTATGTTGTATTCGTTGCAGGATTACCACAACATCCGTGCGGCCACCTTCAACTCCCAGGTCCGGGAGCTGGCCAAGCGGACCACCGACCTGTCCGACAGCCAGAGTACACCTCTGTCTTTTCTTTCTTGCGGGGGCGCGTTAGCGCACCCGCTGGGTGTAGCCCCCGAGATTCGGGCCAACTGCTGAGCAGTCGGGCCGGATCTTCCGGCAACCACTTTTCCCCTTTGTTGATTGTCTTCTCTTGCTTGTCTTCCACAGGAGCCTTCTCACCCAGCCGACTAATGAAGCGGCTGATGGATGCCGAGCAACTGGTGAACTTCTGGACGTCTCGCGGTCAGGCAGGTCTCTCCATCCTCTCAATGGCCTTGATCTTCACCGGGTTGCACTCAATGCCGCGCTCTGAGACCAGGAAGCCAAGGAGCTGGCCGGCTAGTACCCCAAAGATGCGCTTCTCTGGGTTGATCTTGATTTGAAAACGACGCAGATTATCAAAAGTTCCCTTGAGATCTTCCAAGAGGGTACCGCGCTTCTTCGTCTTCACCACAATATCATCTACATAGACGTGGGCATTTCTGCCGAGTTGCTTGAGGAGGCACTTCTGCATGCAACGCTGAAACGTGGCACCGGCATTCCTCAAGCCGAATGTCATGGTTAGGTAGCAGAAGGTTCCGAATGGTGTCATGAAGGCGGTCTTCAGGCGGTTGGTCGGGTTCAACTTGATCTGGTGGTACCCTGAGTAGGCATCCAAAACACTCAGCAGCTCGCATCCGGCTATGGAGTCTATCACTTGGTCAATCCGAGGAAAAGCAAACGGATCTTTGGGGCAGGCTTTGTTGAGGCTGGTATAGTCAGTACACATGCGCCACTTGTTGTTCTTCTTCAGTACAAGGACTGGGTTGCCAAGCCACTCTGGAAAAAACACTTCCATAATGAAGCCAGCTGCCAGAAGTCAGGCTATCTCTTCACCAACAATTCTTCTCTTCTCTTTCAACAGGCGGCGGAGGGGTTGCTTGACTGGTTTTGCATCTGCTCTGACTTGTAGCTTGTGCTCAGTGAAATCCGTCGGAACACCCGGCATGTCTTTGGGAGACCATGCGAAGATGTCCCAATTCTCGCGGAGGAAATCACCGAGCTCAATTTCCTATTTACTATCAAGGTTGGTACCTACGATAGCGTGCCTCTCCGGGTGCTCGGGGTCCAGGGCGATCTTCTTTGTTTCTGTGGCCAACTGCAAGGAGCCTTGGGTCTCTGACTCTTTGGGATCTGGTGACAGGTCCCACTGCTTGCTGGCCATGGCCACCACTCGGTCCAGGAGCTTCTTCTCAGCAGCAATAACAAGGGACTCGACTAGCCAGCTGCTAGCTGCAACATAGGCGACCGACTTCTCATAGTCTCTGGCTATTGTAATAATTCCCTTGGTTCCCGGCATCTTCATCTTGAGGTAGGCGTAATGTGGCACCGCCATGAACTTGGCTAGAGCTGGCCGGCCTAGGAGTGCATGGTAAGGGCTCTCCAGATCAACCACCTCAAACCAAATTGCCTCGCGGCGGAAGTGATCTTTGTCTCCGAAGAGGACGTCTATCTTGATCTTGTCGATTGCTGAGCAGGAAAGGCCGGGCACAAAGCCATGAAAGACAGTTCGACTGGGCTGGAGCTACTTCTCTTTGATGCACAACTTCTCCATGGTGTCGCGGTAAAGGATGTTGATGCTGCTACCGCCATCTATCAAGATCCGGGAGAAACGAGCAACTCGCCTCTCTGTTGCAAGGGTGGCATCCAACACCAGGTCATAAGAACCCGGAGAAGGCATCACCTCCGGGTGGTCTGCATGGCTCAAGCTGATGGGCTTCTCGGACCAGTGCATGAACTCTGGGGCATTTGAAGCAATGGCGTTCACTTCACGGTGCTGCTATCGTCGGCTATGCCAGTCATCAGCCACACTGGTGAAGACGACGTAAGCTCCGTGTTCTTCGGGGAATTCATCCTGGATAGTGCCGACTACTGGGTGGGCCGCTGGCTACTGGGGAGGAGGCGGCGGCAGGCCAGCAGGCAGAGGAGGCAGCAGTCCTTCGCCCTTGGAGATTCGGGTGAGCCAGTGGCACTTCTGGGTGGTGTGGTTGGACGGCTTCGCTCCGCTGTGGAACTTGCAGGGAGCATCCAGGGTTTGCTCATAGGAGAAGGCAGGCAACCAAGCAGGCTTGATGCCCTTCTGACGCTTGGGGCCGGGTTGTCCCTTCGGCTGCTGATCCTCAACTGTCACCACCTGCCGGGTGGTGGAAGCCGGCTGCGGGGCCTTGCATTTGTTGTCGTTCTGCTGTTGGCGCCGACTGTTATCACCAACCGGCATCCGGGGAGCCGGAGGGAGCACCTTCCCGGTCACATCCACCTGGAGCTCCGACTTCATGGAGGAGTCGGACGTGGCGTACTTGTCTGCTGATACGCCCATTTTGCATCATGCTTTTATATCGATATTTATTGCATTATGGGCTGTTATTACACATTATGTCACAATACTTATGCCTATTCTTTCTTATTTTACAAGGTTTACATAAAGAGGGAGAATGCCAGCAGCTGGGATTCTGGGCTAGAAAAGGAGCAAATATTAGACCTATTCTGCACAGCTCCAAAAGTCCTGAAATTTCACGGAAGTCATTTTTTCAGAATATGTAAAAAATACTGAGCGCAAGAAGTTCACCAGGGGGGCCACACCCTGCCCATGAGGGTGGGGGGCGCGCCCTACCCCCTGGGCGCCCCCCTACCTTGTGGGCCCCCTGGTGGCCCTCTGATGTCCATCTTCTGCTATATGAAGTCTTTCGATGAGGAAAAAATCATAAGCCATCTTTCCGGACAAGACTCCGCAGCCACGAGGCCGAACCTTGGTGGAACCAATCTAGGGCTCTAGCGGAGCTGTTCTGCCGGGGAAACTTCCCTCCGGGAGGGGAAATCATCGCCATCGTCATCACCAACAATCCTCTCATCGGGAGGGGGTCAATCTCCATCAACATCTTCACCAGCACCATCTCCTCTCAAACCCTAGTTCATCTCTTGTATCCAATTCTTGTCTCTATGTCCGGGATTGGTACCTGTGGGTTGCTAGTATATTAATTACTCCTTGTAGTTGATGCTAGTTGGTTTACTTGGTGGAAGATCATATGTTCAGTTCCTTTATGCATATTACTACCCCTCTGATTATGAACATGAATATGCTTTGTGAGTAGTTATGTTTGTTCCTGAGGACATGGGAGAAGTCTTGCTATTAGTAGTCATGTGAATTTGGTATTCATTCGATATTTTGACGAGATGAATGTTGTCTCTCCTCTAGTGGTGTTATGTGAACGTCGACTACATGACACTTCACCATTATTTGGGCCTAGAGGAAGGAATTGGGAAGTAATAAGTAGGTGATGGGTTGCTAGAGTGACAGAAGCTTAAACCCTAGTCTATGCGTTGCTTCGTAAGGGGCTGATTTGGATCCACATGTTTCATGCTATGGTTAGGTTTACCTTAATACTTTTGTTGTAGTTGTGGATGCGTGCAATAGAGGTTAATCATAAGTGGGATGCTTGTCCAAGTAAGGACAGCACCCAAGCACCGGTCTACCCACATACCAAATTATCAATGTACCGAATGTGGATCATATGAACGTGATGAAAACTAGCTTGACGATATTCCCATGTGTCCTCGGGAGTGCTTTACATCATATAAGAGTTTGCCCAGGCTTGTCCTTTGCTAAAAAAAGGATTGGGCCACCTTGCTGCACTTTATTTACTTTTGTTACTTGTTGCTCGTTACCAATTATCTTATCACAAAACTATCTGTTACCTATAATTGCAGTGCTTGCAGAGAATACCTTGCTGAAAAAGCGCTTATCATTTCCTTCTGCTCCTCATTGGGTTCGACACTCTTACTTATCGAAAGGAATATGATAGATCCCCTATACTTGTGGGTCGTCATCTGCTATGATCAGCAGTTCATCGAGTGTAGCCGGCTCATCGCAAAGGAGTTGGTGTTTGAGTAAGGTGCCTGTCGGTGTCAAAACCGGCGGATCTCGGGTAGGGGGTCCCGAACTATGCGTCTAAGGCGGATGGTAATAGGAGGCAGGGGTCACGATGTTTTACCATGTTCGGGCCCTCTTGATGGAGGTAAAAGCCTACATCCTGCTTGATTTATTCTTGATGATATGAGTATTACAAGAGTTGATCTACCACAAGATCGGAGAGGCTAAACCCTAGAAGCTAGCCTATGGTATGATTGTATGTTGTCCTACGGACTAAAACCCTCCGGTTTATATAGACATCGGAAAGGGCTACGGTTACACAAGGTCGGTTACAAAGGAGGAGATATACACATCCGTATTGCCTAGCTTGCCTTCCACGCCAAGTAGAGTCCCATCCGGACACGAGACGAAGTCTTCAATCTTGTATCTTCATAGTCTAACAGTCCGGCCAAAGGATATAGTCCGGCTGCCGGAGACCCCCTAATCCAAGACTCCCTCAGTAGCCCCTGAACCAGGCTTCAATGACGATGAGTTCGGCGCACAGTGTTGTCTTCGGCATTGCAAGGCGGGTTCCTCCTCCGAATACACCACGGAATAATTTGAATACAAGGATAGTGTCCGACCCTGCAAAATAAGTTCCACATAGCACCGTAGAGAGAATAATATTTCCACAAATCTAATTTGCTGACTTGTTTTGGCAACACGGCATTATGCCATGGCCCGGTGATTATTCGAACTGTTTCCTTTAACTAGCCCCGCACATAACGCGAGGCAGTTTTTTGACACGTCTTGTCAAAGCAGAGATTGTGTCCCCCTTATTACGGGATTCTCATCAATACGGGCGTGGGTAACCCAACCGCGCCATCGATTACGGCGCTTGGGGGATAAGCGAGTTTCACCAGGCTAGTGGGGGCGCATAGTTTCGGCCGCCCTTATAAAGGGATAAGGTTTAACCTTTCTCTACCCACGCCTTCTTCCTCCTTGCCCATCCATTCTTGCGCACTCGAGCCCCAACGCCCAAGTCCACATCTTTCTCCTCAACCTCCTCCAAACATGTCTGGAGCGGGAGGCAAGTGGATGGCTTCCTTTGTTACGGAGGAACACATCAAAAAGCTGCACGGAGCCGGATACTTAGCCGCGAATATCGCGCATCGGCTGCCCGTTGCGCGGCAGATTGTCCCTACCCCAGAACCCCATGAGAGGGTAGTTTTCCTCCACCACTTCCTCCGCGGACTGGGGTTTCCCCTTCATCCATTCGTTCGCGGTATCATGTTCTACTACGGGCTAGACTTCCATGATCTGGCCCCGAACTTCATCCTCAACATTTCAGCGTTCATCATTGTCTGTGAGGCTTTCCTCCGCATCTGCCCCCACTTCGGCCTATGGCTAAAGACCTTCAATATCAAGCCGAAGGTGGTGGGCGTCCAACAAGCAGAATGCGGCGGAGCCATGGTGGGCAAGATGCCCAACGTTATATGGCTTGAAGGCTCCTTCGTGGAGACCATAAAGGGGTGGCAATCGGCGTGGTTCTACATCACCGAGCCGCGCGACATCAAATGGGTGGCTGCCCCCAAGTTTCGATCTGGATTCCCTACACGGCTCACTTCTTGGAAAGAGAAGGGCTTTTCGTGGGGTTCATTGGTGGAGCTGGATGGACTCCAGAAATGTATCCGGAGTATGGGAAGCAAGAAGCTCAATCTTGTCAACATAGTCCAGGTCATGCTCATCCGTCGGATCCTCCCGTGTCAACAACGGGATTTTAGCTTGTGGGAGTTCGACCTGGCCCAGCACCAGATTCTGAGTGAGCTCTTCGATACGATGCACAAGGACGTCTGGAGGGTGATGTTCAAGAGCGCCGAGGTCCCTCCTTCTCTCGCCGAGGACCGCGGGCTAAGCGCAAAGCGCCTAGCGCGTTCGGTGAGTTCTATACATCCAGTAGGATATTTATTTCCCCTAGATTAATCATGTGCGGGGTCTGATCTCCATGCCTTTGACAGGACTAGGTGGAGATGTCGGGGCAGATTAACTGTCCGGCCCCTCTGCCCGAAGACATTGCGGACGCTCTCCTGATGGAGATGCTGACTCCGGCTCCTTACAAGGTGCCGGAGAAGACCAAGAAGGCCAAGGGAACCCGAAAGAGTTCCCGGCGCCAGGTGATATCGGACTCATCG
The DNA here is from genome assembly GCF_056163025.1 of Triticum urartu. Taxonomy (NCBI): domain Eukaryota; kingdom Viridiplantae; phylum Streptophyta; class Magnoliopsida; order Poales; family Poaceae; genus Triticum; species Triticum urartu. The sequence goes on along the minus strand of NC_141879.1, from coordinate 349,611,339 downwards.
TCCAAGGACTCCTCGGCGCACTCCTCCCACGAAGACGAGGAGGAAGATGAAGATGCTCCCTGTCGGTGTCGAAACCAGCGGATCTCGGGTAGGGGGTCCCGAACTGTGCGTCTAGGCCGGATGGTAACAGGAGACAAGGGACACGAAGTTTTACCCAGGTTCGGGCCCTCTCGATGGAGGTAAAACCCTACGTCCTGCTTGATTAATATTGATGATATGGGTAGTACAAGAGTAGATCTACCATGAGATCGAGGAGGCTAAACCCTAGAAGCTAGCCTATGGTATGATTGTTGATGTGTACGTTGTCCTACGGACTAAAACCCTCCGGTTTATATAGACACCGGAGAGGGTTAGGGTTACACAAAGTCGGTTACAATGGTATGATTGTTGATGTGTACGTTGTCACACGGGACGGAGTCTTCAATCTTGTATCTTCATAGTCCAGGAGTCCGGCTGAAAGTATAGTTCGGCTATCCGAACACCCCCTAATCCAGGACTCCATCAGTAGCCCCTGAACCAGGCTTCAATGACGATGAGTCCGACGCGCAGATTGTCTTCGGCATTGCAAGGTGGGTTCTCCTCCAAATTCCGTGTACCTATTGAATAAAGTCCGGTTTCTTGTAGATGTTTGCGCTCCTTGGCTTCTGCGCCCAATAATGGCCGCTTCCCACGTGTCAAACGAATATGAAAAGTCTGAGTGTTTTTACATTCACACCCCTAGCCGCGTAAATGAGCTGCCCTATTTAAGGGGACGAGGATTTAGATCCAATCCACAGCTTCTCCCCTCCGCGAGTGTTCATCAGAGCGCATCCGACAAAGGTCCATTCCACCATGGCCAGCTGTCGCAACTCCTCCCCTCTCCCTTCCAGCCCTAAGCCTGGATATTGGGAGAGATGTTCCATCCCACATAGCGAGCTAGTGACGCTCCAGACCAAGGGATTTCTCCCCCCGGCCTATATGGTCCCGGTTCGAGCCGGTCTTGCCGTCTACAACGGCGGAGAGCAAGCAGAGAATGCCCCTAATCCCTCCAAAGGAGAGCGGGTGTGCCTCGTCCCTTACTTAATAAGGGGGCTCGGATTCCCAATCCACCCATTCCTCCGGGGGCTGCTGGAGTTCTACGGCCTGCCTTAGTATTGCATATCGCGGGCTTTGTAGCCCTCTTCGAGCTGTTCTTGGGTGTTGAAGCTCATTTCGGACTGTGGAAGGAGCTATTTTGCCTCATGCCCCGTTCCAAGAAGGGGTCAATGTATCAAGTGGGCGGAGCCGAAGTGTGGCGCATCGCCGGGACCGGATATCTGTCCGGAACCCCAAAGAAGGCGTCCGAAGACTGCTGCCGGATCCTGTCTGGATCGGCCTCCCTGAATTCAACAGTGCTCCCTTAAAGAAGCGCCTAAGTTGGCGCCCACGGAGCCCTCAGAGGGAAAGTGACAGGGACATCATTTACCTGATGGGCCGAATAAGATTGTTAGCCCATTCCGGACTATCCATGATCGGGGTTATGGCCGAATGCATTATGCGGGGGTGCAGCCGCTTCAGTATAGAAGCCACCCCATATGGGACTTCAACAGGGAGGACGACGCCACCCGCTACGGTCATAAGGGGCCGGATTCAGCTGCCGCTCTACTAAAGATCTTGTCCACTTTGTATAAGGGAGAAGAGGAGGAATTTCTCTGCGTCAACCCTCAGGGTGGATTCTCCATGCACAATCCCCCGAGGTGGGTAGGCGGCCGTATTTACTTGTCCATCCGTTTTGTATTCCCATCAGTCTGACGACTTTAACGCAGGATCTGCGCCGGGCTGTTAAGGAAATAAGCAGCCCTCCTCCACAACCCGAGGACCCAGGACAGTCCCTTGACCCGGCCTCTCAAGAGGATCCGGACATATCTGTGGAGCTGATTGATGGAGTGTTCCATCAATTGAGCAAGGATAACGCCTTGGTGGCCATTACGGCCGATTACCCAGGGCTAATCCTGATGCCCCAGGTACCTGAGATCGAAGTCCCAGTACCCCAAATAGGTGTCCGCCCACTCGTGTTCAGTTTCCTGATTGCAACCGACCTTTGCAGGGGAGGTTTTTAAGGCGGAAGGCCGAACCTGCGGCGACAAGCCAACGAGGGGCCGTAGGGCCCTGCGGGAAAAAAAGAAGTGCAGCCCGGACCGAGGCGTCAGCGCAAAGGTATGGTGCGCCCCCTTATCCCAGGTGTTATACCTTCGAGGCATATTGACACTTGCGCTCTTTTCAGGAGAAAGAGACCTCGCCATACTATATCCGGAGAGGCTGCCAATCGTGCCTCCACCAGCCAGGCTCCAAAGCCTGGTCCGGAGGCGGAGGCGAACACAAGGCGCGCGCCAGACGCTCCTCAGACGGAGGATGTGGATGGGTTGTCTGCCACTAAGTCTGAGCTGGAGAGTGCCATGAACCACAGGCGTCACCGAACAATTCTTCGCGACGCTTGTTTCTCCCAAGGGGCGTTAGATGCCTTCAACTCGGGAGATGCGTACCTCCGTGCCGCTCAAAATGGTCTAGCCAGAGCCACGGTGCAGTATGTGAAAGACATACGGGTAAGAAAATTCTGGTAATTATATATATATATATATACTAGTAGCCCCCGAGACTTGAAACAGTTAGAATAACTGATTTAAGGATCATTTGTTATGCAGGTTCTTATAGAAAAGAATTCCCTACTGTCCAAGGAGCTGGAAGAGTGCAAAGCCCAACTTGAGGCCGCACTAGCCGTGGCCGGGGAGCCCAAGGAGACCCCCTCTGGTAATATACACTTCGAAAGATAAGTATTTTGCGAAGCACGGCATGGGTGCGAATCTGACAAATGAAATTGCAGATGGTGCCGGATTGAATCCGGAAAGGCAACACCTCCTACGCCAGCTAAAGGCTGGTGAGAAGGTGCTGACAAAGGTGAGGCGGGAGAAGAACGATCTCCAAGATGCCAACACCAAGCTGGGCGTCGAGCTGAAAGATGTTCGTGCTCAGCTGTTAGACTCCGTGAAGGAGAATCAACGGCTTCGGCGCGACATATTTAGTAAGTGCTTGAACGAACCTTTTGAAAGAAAGTTCGGCGGGGAAATCGACTAACAGAGCAATGTCTGTAGGTGTGCTAACAGGTCGTCCTGCAGAGGAGATGCCCGGTTCTACGGGTGACCTTCTTCCCGAGCTCTCGCAATTGCTCGATCGAGTTCGGCAGGCGATGCAAGGCGTCGCCCAGGCCCTGTGGCCATCCGTCTCCATGCCCGAAGGTCTTGGAGAGCTTGCGGAGAAGCTAAAGGGAGCACGGCGGCGCTTCCGATTGTGGAAGATATCAGCCTGCCGTCAAGGCGCTAGGGAGGCCTGGGCCATGGTGAAGACGCGGTACGCAAAGGCTGACCCCAACCACATGGCCGAGGTCGGTCCTGTAGGGCCTGATGGGAAGGAGATCCTTGTAAGCTTAGTATACGGCCAAGTAGAGTTGGCCGCAAAGTATTCCCAACAGGACTGTAAATTAGACAGCCTGTTAAATGGTATTGAAGAGGAATATAATCAATGAAAATGACTATGTAATTTTAATTGACATTTATAATGCCTTCTAGCCGGATTGTAGATCATTTGTCATGGCCGACCTTTTCGCTTCAGCCTCGGGACCTGACGGTCCGGAGTGTGTCTGAATTCCCGTGCGGTTATATAGGAACCGGGGAATGCATGGAGACCAGGCGTAGGGGTCATTAGGGCTTGAGCAGACAAGTGCCCGACTAGTTATGTTATATTAAATGGTTAGTAAGAAACATCTTCCAGGGAGAATAGTTCTGTTAGGGGTTCCTTTCCCTGGGAGGCATGCCCTAAGGTGCATGTCCATGCTGCGAAAATAAATGCAGGAAAAACATCTAGGGACGTATAGATAAAAAATAAAAAAAGATCATCTTTAGTTCACCGACCGAATATTACCTTAAGAACGCTAGCTTTTGGCTTCACCCAGTCTGAGGTACACGTCCGGCTGACCCGGCAGTAACAATCGCAGAGGTGCTCCCTTTACCACCTAGCCGAACAATCGGGAACGTAGGGGTAAGCATAGGAGCCAGGCAACCCAGCTTGGCCAAAACTTAAGTCATATCAATGCATGTAATGGTGACTAAAAGGTACATGCGGAAGTGTGACACATGTGTTGGGCATGAAGCCCGTACGAATAAGCTTCTATTTAAAGAAGCCCCCAGGTTTAATGGGCGCGGATAGCGCGTCACTTTATGAGACTTTAAAGGCTATAAGAGAGAGAGAGAGAGAGAGAGAGAAAAGAAGAGAAATGTAAGATAGAAAATATATAAAAAAAATGGACAGAGGAGGGAGACGAACACAGAGTCCGGCGCTAGGCATAGAATCTTCGGAGATGGGCTGCGTTCCATGGGTTTGGCTCGAGTCGGTTATCCGATGCATCTCGCAGGCGGTACGCTCCACCAGTCAGGGCTTGGTCAATTATGAAGGGACCTTCCCACTTGGGCTTGATTTTGTCCTTTTTCTTGTCCGGTAGTCGTAGAACTAATTCGCCAACGTTGTAATTTTTGGCCCGTACTTCTCTGCTTTGGTATCTTCGAGCCTGCTGTTGATAGAATGAGGAACGGGCTTTTGCCACGTCACGCTCCTCCTCCAATGCGTCCAAGCTGTCCTGCCGATCGAGCTCGGCTTCTCTTTCTTCGTACGTGCGCACTCGAGGTGAGTCATGAATTATGTCGCAAGGCAAAACTGCCTCTGCGTCGTACACCATAAGGAATGGTGTGTATCCGGTGGTGCGATTCGGCATGGTCCGCAGCCCCCAGAGTTCGGAGTCGAGCTCCTCTACCCAGTGCGTGTTAGATTCCTTGAGGGACCGCACTAATCTGGGTTTGGTGCCGCTCATGATAAGACCATTTGCACATTCGACCTGGCCGTTAGTTTGTGGGTGATAGACGGAAGCATAATCGAGCTTGATGCCCATGTTTTTGCACCAGAGTTTTACCTCGTCGGCCGTGAAGTTCTTGCCATTATCAGTGATGATGCTGTGGGGGACGCTGTAACGGTGTACAACCCCGGATATAAAGTCTATCACCGGTCCGGATTCGACCGTCTTAACAGGCTTGGCTTCTATCCATTTGGTGAACTTATCCACCATGACTAGTAAGTATTTTTGCTTGTGGGTTCCGCCTTTAAGGGGTCCAACCATGTCAAGCCCCCAGACCGCGAAGGGCCAAGTAATGGGGATAGTTCGGAGGGCGGTGGGTGGCATATGGCTTTGGTTTGCAAAGAGCTGGCAACCGATGCATCGTTGGACTAAGTCCTGAGCGTCTGCCTGGGCCGTCGGCCAATAAAAGCCTGTACGGAAGGCCTTGCTTACAAGGGACCGGGCTGCAGCGTGATGACCGCCGAGTCCGGCATGAATTTCAGCCAGGAGGTTCCGCCCTTCCTCTTCGGAGATGCACCTTTGAAGGACTCCGGTAGTGCTTTTCTTATAAAGCTCTCCCTCGTGGACTCTGTAGGCTTTGGATCGCCGCACTATGCAGCGTGCCTCATTTTGGTCCTCGAGGAGTTCCTGCCTAGTAAGGTAGGCGAGGAATGGTTCTGTCCACGGGGTGATGACGGCCATTATTACGTGGCTGAAGGTGTTATTTCATTGGCAGAGCCTCCGATTGTGTTAGAATGTTCGGTGTCGGGCAGTGCGGTTGGGTCCGGGCTGTTATTGTTTGGCTCCCCTTCCCATGCTACGGATGGCTTGAACAGCCTTTCCAAGAAGATGTTGGGGTGGACTACATCGCGTTTTGCGCCGATGCGTGCCAGGACATCTGCCGCCTGATTATTTTCCCGGGCTATATGGTGAAATTCAAGCCCCTCGAACCGAGCTGACATTTTTAGGACAGCATTGCGGTAAGCTACCATTTTTGGATCCTTGGCATCGAAGTCTCCATTTATTTGGGATATTGCAAGGTTCGAGTCCCCGCGCACCTCTAGGCGTTGGATGCCCATGGATACTGCCATCCGGAGACCATGTAAAAGGGCCTCATATTCGGCTGCATTGTTGGAGTCCGTGTACATAATCTGGAGTATGTATTGAACTGTGTCTCTTGTGGGGGACGTCAAAACGACGCCAGCCCCCAGTCCGGCCAACATCTTGGAGCCGTCGAAATGCATGATCCAATTTGAATATGTGTCGTACTCTTTAGGGAGTTCGGCCTCCGTCCATTCTGCGACGAAGTCGGCCAAGACTTGTGACTTGATGGCTCGTCGTGGCTTATAAGTTATGTCGAACGTGAGGAGCTCAATGGCCCATTTTGCAATCCGGCCCGTTGTGTCACGGTTGTTTATAATATCGTTAAGTGGTACTTCCGAGGCTACTATTATTGAACACTCTTGAAAGTAGTGTCGTAGCTTCCGGGATGCCATGAATACCGCGTACGCAATCTTTTGATAATGCGGGTACCGTGATTTGTAGGGAGTGAGGACAGTGGACACATAATAGACCGGCTTTTGAAGGGGGAATTTGTGTCCGTCCGCTTCTTGTTCGACGACGAGCACCGCGCTTACAACCTGATGGTGTTGCTGCAATGTATAATAGCATTGGTTCGCCAATATTTGGCGCGGCCAGGACTAGGTTTGTTGCCGGTATGGCTTTTATTTCGTCGAGTCCGGCCGTGGCTGCATCCGTCCATTTGAAGTGTTCGGTGCGCCGAAGGAGGCGGTAAAGGGGTAGGGCCTTTTCTCCCAAGCGGGAGATAAAGAGGCTTAGAGCCGCCACACATCCGGTTAACTTTTGTATTTTTTTGAGGTCCTTTGGGATATCTAGTTGCGACAGAGCTCGGATCTTGGCTGTATTTGCTTCAATTCCTCTACCGGATACAATGAAGCCCAAGAGCTTTCCGGCTGGAACGCCAAAAACGCATTTTTCCGGGTTGAGCTTGATGTCGTATGTTCGTAAGGTTATCAAATGTGAGCCACAAGTCGTCTACTAGAGATTCAACACGTATTGTTTGGACGACCACATCATCTACATATGCCTCCACTGTTTTTCCGATCTGGCTTGCCAGACATGTCTGAATCATGCGCTGATATGTTGCGCCGGCGTTTTTGAGCCCGAAGGGCATCGTGTTGAAGCTGAATGGCCCGTATGGTGAGATAAATGCCGTTGCGGCTTGGTCTGGTTCTGCCATCTTGATTTGATGGTAGCCAGAATATGCGTCGAGGAAACACAACGAATCGTGTGCTGCGGTAGCATCGATAATTTGATCGATGCGGGGAAGGGGAAGGGATCCTTTGGGCAAGCCTTGTTAAGGTCTTTAAAATCAACACACAGGCGCCAGGATTTGTCCTTCTTTGGTACCATCACCAGCTTTGCTAGCCAGTCCGGATGCTTTATATCTCTGATGAATCCGTCCTCCAATAGCTTTGCTAGCTCCTCTCCCATGGCACGTCTCTTAGGTTCGGAAAAACGTCGAAGAGCCTGTTTGACAGGTTTAAATCCTTTTTGGATATTTAAGCTGTGCTCTGCCAGCCTGCGTGGGATTCCTGGCATGTCTGAAGGGTGCCAGGCGAAAATGTCCCAGTTCTCTCGTAGGAACTCCCGTAATGCGGCGTCGACATCAGGGTTTAACAGTGCCCCGATGGAAGCTGTTTTATTGGGGTCCGTTGGATGGACTTGGAATTTGACTATTTCGTCCGCCGGTTTAAAGGAGGTGGACTTGGATCTTTTGTTGAGTACCACATCGTCCCTATTCACCATAGAGCGCAGCGTAGTAAACTCCTCAGCCGCTAGGGCTTCGGATAGTGCCTCAAGGGCCAGTGCGGATGTCTTGTTTTCGGCGCGGAGTGCTATGTCCGGATCACTAGCGAGAGTGATGATCCTGTTAGGCCCGGGTATCTTGAGCTTCATGTACCCGTAATGGGGTATTGCTTGGAAGATTGTAAACGCTTCCCGCCCTAGCAGAGCGTGATAACCGCTGCTGAATGGAGCCACCTGGAATGGGACCTCTTCGGACCTGTAATTATCCAGCGTGCCGAACACCACATCTAGTGTGATTTTTCCTGTACAGCACGCTTCCCGACTAGGGATTATTCCTCTAAAGGTTGTGCTGCTTCGCTCAATGCGGTTCCAGTCTATTTCCATTTTTTGAAGGGTCTGCTCATAAATGAGGTTTAATCCGCTGCCGCCGTCCATGAGTACCTTGGTAAGACGAAAGCCATCCACTATTGGACTGAGGATCAGTGCGGCTGGTGCTCGGGCTGTTCGGAATTTAGGTTCATCATTGGCGTTAAAGGTAATAGCCGTATTGTTGCTACTTGGTAGACTTCGGTAAGGCTGCGGAGTGTCCTTTTTCGCATATTATTTGATGCGAAAGTCTCGAAGACTGTTAATACCATATTGGTGTCTCTGGGGTGGCTTTCTGTGGTCTCTGGAATTAGGAGATTTTCGCCAATTTTGGCCACCTGCCGGAGTATCCAACATGCTCTAAGGCTGTGAGTTGGTGTGGCATCCTCTGTACTGTGAATTTTACAGGGTCCATTAAGCCATCCTTCTAGTACGGTTCCATGCCCTGTAGAGGGTTTTTTCTTTTTAGTGCTTGATCCGGGTGACTGGTGATGATGCACCCTTTTATTTCGGACTGGGTTTGTATTCAGGGCCGGATTGTCCAAAAATTTTATTTCAGTTTTCCAGGCGCTTTCCATCGCATAGTACTTTCGTACAATGGACGCCAAGTCAGCGAAGCGTGTAATATCACGGCAACTTATGGCGTTGAGTATTCCCTTGTCCGTGCAATTATTGCAGAAGATTGAGATTGCGTCTTCCTCGCGGCAGTCCCTTAGCCTGTTCTTAACTAGGAGGAATCTGGGCCAGTAATGATGTACTGTTTCATCGGGTTCTTGCCTGATTTTGGATAGATCGCTTATGTTGGGGTGGGTGGGTGGAATTAAATCCGAAGCCTCACCCCATCTAAGGCTCAGAGGCCGAGTGATTTCCGAACTCGAAAATTTGGATTCCTGGATGTTGTCTAATGAATCCAGCCTGTCGCCTGACTCTAAGTTCAGGTCTTGAGTGATATCCTCCCCTCCGCGGGTATCCGGCTTGGAGGGATCGGGAATCCGGATGTAGCAAGTCCTTAAGATAGATGAAGGGTCGCCGCACTGTCCCTCTACCACGGCAACATGATGGGTGACTTGGGGAGAGTTAATCTCTCTCAGATCGGTTTTAGGCCCAATCTAGCCGTAATCCGTAGCGACTCCCAGGGTAGCGAAGCGATCCAAGAGCTCGTTTATGGAGGAAAGCTCCATTGGATCTAACTGCTCGGCGAGTTCTGAGCTGACATGAAGATTGTTTTCGATGGCTCGAGAGGTCATCGTCGGTGCAGAAGCCGAACAGGCGGTCATAAGAAAAACACCTAGCTGGAGGGTTTGGCCGACAGCCAAAGCTCCCTTAGCAACGGTGCCATCTTTAAAGATGGGGTGAGGCATCCTTCCTGATGGCGACGACACAGAGGAACTCTCAATGAAAGCACCAATGTCGGTGTCAAATCCGGCGGATCTCGGGTAGGGGGTCCCGAACTGTGCGTCTAGGCCGGATGGTAACAGGAGACAAGGGGCACGAAGTTTTACCCAGGTTCGGGCCCTCTCGATGGAGGTAAAACCCTACGTCCTGCTTGATTAATATTGATGATATGGGTAGTACAAGAGTAGATCTACCATGAGATCGAGGAGGCTAAACCCTAAAAGCTAGCCTATGGTATGATTGTTGATGTGTTCGTTGTCCTACGGACTAAAACCCTCCGGTTTATATAGACACCGGAGAGGGTTAGGGTTACACAAAGTCGGTTACAATGGTAGGAGATCTTCATATCCGTATCGCCAAGCTTGCCTTCCACGCCAAGGAAAGTCCCCTCCGGACACGGGACGGAGTCTTCAATCTTGTATCTTCATAGTCCAGGAGTCCGGCTGAAGGTATAGTCCGGCTATCCGAACACCCCCTAATCCAGGACTCCCTCACTCCCCCTCTAGTCGGAGGAGAAAAGAAAAGGAAGGCCGCCCCAACTGGGGGGGCGAAGGGTCCAAGAAGGGAGGGACTCTCCTTCCGGACAGTTCCACCACCGCCGCCGAAGGCGAAGACGAGTGGCTGCCCAGGGCCAAGCCCCTAGCGAAGTCGTAAGTATTCGGATACCAGAGTAACTCATAGCATTCCTTTGTCGCACTGCTTCCCCTAACGCCGAATTGTGATTATGCAGACCGCCCCGAGCCCGTATCGACGTATCCTCGTCGGACGTCTCCCTGGACTCGTCGGATATGGATAGCGATCCAGTTCCGACTACCACCTCCCCTTGCCCTACGGACAACGCTGAGGTGTTGTCTCAAGAGGCACCGGGTCGAGGGGAGACAGTCCCGGAGGCACCTCAAGGCGACCTTCCAGACTCCGGGAGCGGAGGGAGCAAGGCTCCCGAGGGCTCCGAGTTCGGTCCTCAGCCGAACACCGCGCCGGAACCTCCAGTGGTTCCGGACTCGGGCAGGCGACCTCCTTCCAAAAGGGGCAAGGCGCCTGTGCTGGTGGCCTCTGTCCATGCAGAGGCACCAGACAATCTGCTTGGAGCGCTTCGCAGCGCTTCCATCGACGAAGAGCACCGCACTATTATGAGTGCGGTGATCAAGAAGGTTCAGTCCGCTAAGAGCGGACTAACTGAAGCCCATGCCAGCCTTCTAACAGGCTTTGAGGTAAGTATTTAAAATATAGGAAAAATATTACCGCATAGACAGTTGCCCCTGATGCTCCGTTCGGTGTTCACAAAGAAAAGCCGAATAGAGGATCAAACAATATCGCAGGAGTCTAACATAAGTATGTCTATATGTGTATGCAGGCTTCGCCGCTGGCCTCTGCCGCACAGACTGCGGAGGTTGCCGCATTGAAGCAGGACCTCGAGGGGTCCAAGAAAGAGCTCAGCCTTGCCAAGAGGCAGCTCGAGGAGAACAAGGGTAAGTAATACCCTGTCTATAGATATGTATATATAAAAGAAGACGCCATTGCAGAATGACAGGATCATCATAAATTTGCTAGGGGACACGACCGAGGTGGTGACCCTGAAGCAAGCGCTATCCGAGGCCGAAGACAAAGCGGCCAAGGAGCGCACCGAGCGGGAAAGGCAGGAGGCACGGGTGGGCGAGGTGCAGCAAGAGCTCCAAGCTCTCGTGTCAAAGCATGAGGCATTGGAGCGTGACTCGAAGACGCGAGAGTCCGAGCTTGCCACGGCCCTCGAAAGCGCGAAAAATGCCAAGGCTGAAGCCCAAAGAGCTCTCCAGGAGATTGAGGCAATGAAGAAAATAGCGGCGGGTAAGGCATTCCTTATGCAGAGAAAGCATGTGAAAGTAAATTACTTGTTACTTACCCGAATCCGGAGCTCTCCAGGAGCGTTCGCAGATTTGCCCCGCAGCGTGTCGGATGTCACACAGTTTTACCAGGCCGAGGAGGGAAGCTCAATGGAGAAGTTGTTCTGGGCCCAATATACTGGGACCGAACACCCGGTGCCTATGAGTGACCAGCTAAAGCAGCTGGTCGAGCTACACAAGGCGGCCGAACAGGCCATGAAGGGCTTTATAGTCCGGCTGTGGCCTGGCGACGCCCTTCCGAACAACTACTTCGGCCTGGTGAGGCGGCTTGTGGATGCCTGCCCATGGCTGGAAGTCGTCAAGCGGTCCGTCTGCATCGAAGATGCACGCCGGGCTTTCGACGGTGTGAAGGTGCAATGGGCCAAGCTAGACGCCGTGAAGCTGATCAAGGAAGGGCCGCCGGAGGGCAAGGAGCATCGCCACCCCGAGATGTACTATGAGGGTGTCCTGAAGGGTGCCCGTCTCGTATCGGACGAGTGTACCGAAGATACAATATTTGAGTAAACCCGCTCGTGTAATCCTGTATTCATGAAAACTTGTTCATATGCGCTATGCAATGCTTGTTTGAATTTAAAATATTACCTTCTGTTCGGCTGTTTATAAAATCTGAGAGATGGCTAGTCGTTGGCTTCTGCCCCCATGCACGAGTGCTGGGGTGTTCGGGATAAACTTGAGCACTCTTATTCCCATTTTTGGGTCCTTCGAGGGAGGTGCTCAGCACAACGAACAAGGCAATCAGACTATAATGCGTTATCACTCTCACTTAGCCATAGAATTCTATAATTTTAAATGGCGAAGCCCCTAGTATTCGGAAGGCCGAATCTGGGGCGCGATACACGCCTTAAGCCGGACAGGGCTGACTCCTCGCTCTAAGCGGCATAAGTCTTTAAGGACTCGAAAACCTCTCGAACAGCGACCAGTCTCTCGCCTTATCATGACAGTCAGTTTTAGCTTTCTCTACTGAGGTGCTTAGCCCAGCAGATCCGGGGCACAATCGCAGTAGTTCTCCCAGTGCTACCTTAGCCGATATAGTTGAACGTAAGGTACCAAAACATGGGAGCCGGTCAAACCCAACTATTGACCCAAGACATGATTCGGAGCTGATGCATATAATGCTATAAGTTCGGGGTGCCGCACTGTCGAAAGTGTTCGGACTTCTCACGCCGTATTGTGGGGTATGCTTAACCCCTAGCGTATTGGCCGTACCAGAATGTACGGGTAGGGTGCTGGATGTCACGAATGAACATATATATATATATAAAGAAGAATGCAATAAAAGCCTTAATGCAATGCATTGTTTATTAAAAAATGTGCATTAGAGTAGAATGATACAGGTAGTGCGATAAGCAAAAAGTAGGGCTATGTCCCCTCCAAGGGCAAGCTGAGGAATAATATTAAAGCAAGTTTTTCACTCGTTATCGTAATCCACCTGGGAGTTCTGTGGTGTGATGTAGCTTTCTGCCTCCGTGGTTGCTGCAACATGTGTTCGGCAATCATGCTGCCGGACAGGGTTTCCAGAGATTAAGGTCCTGAAAGAGAAAAATAACAAAGCAGGAAGCCCCTAGTGCGGTTTAAGCCACGTCTTGGAGCGTGTCGTAATCGTGCCCCCTCCCTACATGTGCCCATGGTATTTTTAATGTGTAATTATGTACGCGTGGCACGAGTTTCGCCGTTTGGCTTGGGCCGGGGTGGGGGCTGCATTGCTATGCAAGCTTGGAACGTGCAAGGCGGTCTTCTTGCCGATTACTCTGGACGCGCTTGAAGGTGTTCGGGTCCTTAAACGCCGAACTAGTGGATTGCCTTAAGAGGCTGCTTTGTGCTTTCACAATACAAAGATAAGGTTCCCCCCACAAGTGCGGCATTGACTGGCATTGAGTGCCATATCCTCGGTATTGTCGCTGTTAATGCGGCGCTTATGTTTGTTGCGACGTGACCTGCTAATGCCGTCCTTGGTATCCGAAGTACCATGGTTCTTTGATATGTTGTTACTGCGAGCCAGCCAGCTGTCTTCTCCCGCACAAAAGCGGGTCATGAGTGTCGTGAGAGCTGTCATAGATTTCGGCTTTCCCTGACCAAGGTGCCGGGCTAGCCACTCGTCGTGGATGTTGTGTTTAAAAGCTGCCAGCGCCTCTGCATCCGGACAGTCGACAATTTGATTTTTCTTTGTTAGGAACCGTGTCCAGAATTGCCTGGCTGATTCCTCTGGCTGCTGGATTATCTGGCTCAGGTCATCGGCGTCTGGTGGTCGCACATAAGTGCTCTGAAAGTTGTCGAGGAATGCGACTTCCAGATCTTCCCAACAGCCAATGGACTCTGCTGGCAAGCTGTTGAGCCAATGCCGAGCTCATCCTTTAAGTTTGAGTGGGAGGTATTTGATTGCGTGCAGGTCATCACTGCGGGTCATGTGGATGTGCAGGAGGAAATCATCGATCCATACCGCAGGATCTGTCGTGCCGTCGTATGATTCTATGTTTACGGGTTTGAAACCCTCTGGGATTTGATGATCCATTACCTCATCTGTGAAGCATAAGGGGTGTGCGGCACCTCTGTACTGGGCTATATCGCGACGCAGCTCCAATGAGTCTTGCCCGCTGTGTTCGGCCCGGCAGGATTTACTTTTACTATATCCGGCATGACGTTTATCGTCTCGCATAGTGGCACGCCCTCGTGATCCGTAGATCGATCTTGCATGTTTTTCTTTGTCCTCCAATACGTCTCGCAGGTCTGGCGTATTTCCCCATGCCTTTTTATTTGAATGGCGTCTGGGTGCAGGCTGAGCTTTTGGCTGGAATGCCTCTCTATCGCGGCCACGAGGTGGCCGATCAGCCGCGTCATACGCTTCTTCCTCCAGTCGGGGTAGCAACCTACATTTTGGGTAACTCTTGGAGGGGCGTTCGAGTTTATATTCCTCGGCCGCGAGGACTTCAGTCCATGTGTCAGCTAGCAGATCTTGATCAGCTTGAAGTTGCTGCTGCTTTTTCTTAAGGCTATTTACCGTGGCTATAAGCCGGTGCTTGAAGCGCTCTTGTTCGATGGGATCCTCTGGTACGACGAATTCGTCATCGTCGAGGCTTGCCTCGTCTTCGGAGGGGGGCATGTAATTATCATCCTCCGCCTCTCCATCTGCCGCTCTCTCTGGAGGGCTGGCCTTTCCATCCTCCTATCCTAGATCATGCTGGAGGGGATTGTTGCCATCTTCGGCACTATCCGGAGTGTTATTATCTCCTGTGCTGATATCACCACTTTTGCTTTGGCGGGACTTAGAGCGGCGCCGCTGACATCGGCGCTTGGGTTGCTTCTTGGAGGGGTCATCCTTCGTTGTCTCGTCGCCATTGCCTTCTTTGGGTGTGTCCACCATGTATATATTGTATGATGAGGTGGTGGTCCAGTGCCCTGTGGGCAGTGGTTCCTCTTCGTCTCCCGCATCGTCGTCCATACCGTCGATGTCTTCGGAGTCGAAGTCAAGCATGTCGGTTAAGTCGTAGACAGTGGCTACTAAGTGGGTGGTGGGTGGGCAGCGAATTTCTTCGTCATCCGCATCCCAATCCTGCCAGACATAGTTCGGCTAGGATCCTCCTGACAAGGAGAGAGACCTTAATGATTTCAATATGTCTTCAAAGATCGAGTGCTGAAAAATATCCGCGGAGGTAAACTCCATGATCGGCGTCCAATCGGATTTGCTAGGAATGGGCGCAGGCGGTTCGGAGTCCATGGCCGAAGAAGGATCCGGCGGTCTGACAACACGGCTCTCATACAGGGTAAGGTCGATGTTTGGCTCGATCGCCGCTGAGGGTAAGGCCTCCGTGGCGGGGTCCATCCACCCGTCCATGGATGGCGCAACTGGCTCCGAATTGAGGGTCGGAGCGGCTGCCGGTGCGATCTCCTGAACACTGTTTGATGGTAGAGCTAAATCGTACTCATCGTGACCGCGTGACGCACAAGGCAGAGGCTCGCATCCGTCAAAGATCAAGTCTCCGTGGATATCGGCCGTGTAGTTTAAGCTTCCAAACCTAACCTGGTGGCCAGGGGCGTAACTTTCGATCTGCTCCAGATGGCCAAGCGAGTTGGCCCGCAGTGCGAAGCCACCGAACACAAAGATCTGTCCAAGAAGAAAAGTCTCACCCTGGACTACATCGTTATCGATGATCGTAGGAGCCATCAAGCCTAACGGCGATGACACAGAGGAACTCTTAATGAAAGCACCAATGTCCGTGTCAAAACCGACGGATCTCGGGTAGGGGGTTCCGAACTGTGCGTCTAAGGCGGATGGTAATAGGAGGCAGGGGACACGATGTTGTACCCAGGTTCGGGCCCTCTTGATGGAGGTAAAACCCTACGTCCTGCTTGATTTATTCTTGATGATATGAGTATTACAAGAGTTGATCTACCACGAGATCGGAGAGGCTAAACCCTAGAAGCTAGCCTATGGTATGATTGTATGTTGTCCTACCGACTAAAACCCTCCGGTTTATATAGACACCGAAAAGGGCTAGGGTTACACAAGGTCGGTTACAGAGGAGATATACACATCCGTATTGCCTAGCTTGCCTTCCACGCCAAGTAGAGTCCCATCCGGACACGACACGAAGTCTTAATTCTTGTATCTTCATAGTCTAATAGTCCGGCCAAAGGATATAGTCCGACTGTCCGGAGACCCCCTAATCCAGGACTCCCTCAGTGCCCTCTTGGCATCCGGCGGTGAAGTACTCAATGGCTTGCACCTCGTGCACCCCTTCGCAGGAATTGCGCAGTTCGGCCCATCGCATCAAGTAGTCGCGCGTGGACTCGGTCGAGCCTTGAACACACAGCGAGAGCTGGTGGGGCTTGGGCGGCCGTGTGTAGGTGCTGGTGAAGTTACGGATGAAGACTTTGGTGAAATCTACCCAGTTGTTGACGTTGTAGGGCTTGAGGCTGTTCAGCCATGTCCGGGCCGTGCCCTGGAGCATGAGTGGAACATACTTCATGGCAACGCGGTTGTTGCCGTTTGCTATGTTGACTGCGGTGGAGTAGTCAACCAGCCAGTCTTCCGGCTTCACGGAGCCGTTGTACTTGGGCGTGTCTCTTGGGAGCGAGAAACCTTTGGGGAAGGGCTCGTCGCGAATGTGGGGGGCGAAACAAGGAGGGCCGATTGCATCTTCTTCTCATAGCACCAGGGATCGCGCCAGACGGTCGATTCGGTGACGGGCGTCATTCTCTCCGACTCCTTCATGGCGGCCTAGCCGGTCGCGGAGAGTCGGGTGCTCAACAGGTGGTGGGGAGGCACGCCTCTCCCAGCGAGGAGAAGGAGGAGGCTGATGATCCTCCCGCCGTTCCATTGCTCATGGGCAGCCGTCTTGGTCGCGCTCGATGGTGATGCGCGTCCGGCTGTGGCTTGCAGTCGGCTCTCGGTCTCGTCTGTCGCGAGCACCACCCGTCGGCGTCCGGGAGGTCGCGCCTTGCTCTCGGCGAGGGGGGAGGTTTTCGGCATGCTGGCTGGATTCTTCCACGCAGTAGCCGGCCTCTTGCTGCACAGCGGCCGTGTCGATGAGTTGTTGAACACGCTCCGTCATGCAGCGACGCTCGTCACCCTCCAGGTGGTCCAGCTCATCTGCTGCCGCCTGGGCAGCACGTATGTTCTCCATGGGTGTGGCGTAGACAGGGAGGTCTACCCCAAACATGTTGGCAACAGCAGCGCCGCGCTGTCGGACCGTGCCAACGCGGCTGGGCCCGCCAGCAGCTGGCGTGCCGCCGACGACACGGTCGATCTCACGCTGGTAGGCCTCGGAGAGGTATCTCATGGTGGCCAACTTCTTGGCATTCTCGACGAGCGAGATGCGGCAGGCTTCTAGAGTCTCGGCGTTGGCGGCTGTCGTGATGGGTGTAGATAGGTTCCGCATTGCCACCTGCAGCAGGTCCTGGGTAGCTCCACCGAAGGCACCATCATGGCTGATGACAAGCACCTCCGTGACGGTGCTACCGCCGCTCTCCGTGCGAGGGAGCGGGTCGTCGATGACTACCTCGTTGGTGGGGAAGGCGTCGAGGGATGCCACGTCGGAGTCGACGAGCATCGGGTCGGTGGAGCCAACTGACTCTAGGTCAGAAGCTCGCTCGTTGGCGATGTGGAGCTTGCCAAGGAGGTCGACGAGGCAGCTCTCGGAGCTAGCTTCTCCCACGTCAGGTGCGGGCTCGTCGGAGAGGCGGATCTCTCCGATTAGAACAACGAGGCAGCTCGCCGGGCAAGCGACTTCTGTGCCATGCAGCGCGTCGGCGCAAATGCCATCGGGTGTGCCAGGCTGGCTGCGCTCGCTAGGGAGGAAAAGGGTTCATGTCCAGAACAGGTCTCCGGACGACGGTGCACCTAGCCCCACGGTGGGCGCCAAATGTCGGGGGTGTCGTGCGACATATGCCAAAGGATGGATTATCATGGTTGGGGAGAGTAATATGTCGCCGGTGCCTGGAAACGGGATAAGTCATAGACATGTACGCCGATGCATCTTACCTAGGTTCGGGGCTCTCCTAGGAAATAACACCCCTAGTCTTGCTCTGCGGGGTGTCCGCATGATCACTATGTCAATAGAGTGGCTACAAGGTTGCTCCTAGAGTTGTTTGGCTCACTACAAAAAAAATACACTTTCGTGATGATACGTGTTTGTCACAGTAGGTCACGTTTTCTGTCATGCATGTACATCCATGACAAATTTATGACAGAATCAAGAGAGTCATACCTGTGCTGTCGTAGAAGTGTTCCATGACATTGCCAAAATTATCATCACGGAAGTGTCCACTTCCATGACGATAAATCGCGTGTCACAGAAGTGCTTTCGTCAAGGGTGACCGACACATGGCATCCACCGTAACGGAACGTCGTTAAGCTATCGGGTCGGATTTTGGATCCGATAACCCGTTAACAGCCACGACCAATGCCGATTTTCCACGTGTAAAATTCTCATTGGCTGACGGATCCATGCGTCAGCTCCGCGTTGGCACATGTGTCACTCATCCAATGGTCAAGATGGGCCTATGATATGTTGACACGTGGACCGGCCCAAAAGTGGCCCACAAAGATTAAATGGGCCGGCCCAACTGAAGGCCCATAAGATTTAGCGGACCATAATGGGCCGGCCCAGCTAAAGGCACACAAAATTTAGCGGACCATAATGGGCCGGCCCAGCTAAAGGCCCACACGATTTTTGCAGACCATAATGGGCCTGCCTAGCTAAAGGCCCACAAGATTTTGCGGACCACAATGGGCCGGCCCAGCTAAAGGCCCACAAGATTCTGCCGACCATAATGGGCCAGCCCAGCTAAAGGCCCAACATTCTCTGTCAAATCGTCCCGTCAACTGCCTATCCTAAACTTGTCATCAACGCGGCCCATGGTCACTTCTAGCCCGTTAACAGTCCGCTAAGTAATTGGGCCGAATTAAGGCCCGGTGTATTTCCGGCCTGTTAAAGGTCCGGCTTCATTTGGGCCCATTTACAGGCCATCAAAACTTTCGGCCCATAAACGACCGTGAAGGATTTGGGTCATATTCGGCCATGTCTGATATTCGGCCTGTTAGGGTCCCACTATAGCTTTGGGCCACTTTCGGCATGTTGTCATTTTCGGCTTGTTAAGCCGGACGTAAACCATGGGCCATATGTGGCCCAACGTCATATCAGGCCCATTAATAGCCCATATAAAAATGACGATAATCTAGCCCGACCGAAGTTCTGGCATGTTAAAGGCCCGTGTATTAAGTTGACGCAGTTACGGCCCGTCTGAATTTCGGCCTGTTAAAGTCCAGTGAGTTATTTGGCACAATCAGGGCCCAATCTCACTTTCGGTCTATTAAAGGCCCATGTATTTTATGGGCTCGAGATATTTACACCTATAAATGGCCTATTTTTACTCAGGGCCCAAATTATGTTTAGGCCTGTTAAAGTCCCACTATGAGCACAGGCCTACCAGAAAAATATGAAAGCTTATGTTGATTTAGGCCCGGATATTTTTAGTGGGCTACATGCCAATTTCGGCCCGTAATCGTTTTTAGCCCAATTGGAATGGGCCCGACGAATGTTGGCATGTTGGGCTCCTACGAAGCTTTCAGCCGAATACATTACTAAGATAAACCTACACTATACAAAAATAGCGTCGTAATTAGTGCAGCCCGAGGCAGCATCATAAATGTTGTATCACAACAAAATAAATTCCAACCATACAACAAAAGGCCTGTTGGCATAAATTTTACAATCCTTCGAGATAAAAGCACCATCAGATGTATAGAAGCACATATCATTTGGCCTAAGTGCTAATGTTTTAGGCTGTAGAATCTGATGGAGCAGCACGATCTCCACCTTTTTCCGCCATTGCTCTTGAACAACGAAGCGAATGTCTGATAGTCTGGTTCCAAAACCATTCATATCTTGACGACATTTCTCAACCACTATTCTTGTTTCCGAGAAAACATCCATTAGGGATTGGACTTGTGTCTGGAGCACAGATATATCACTCTTTCTAGCAGGAATATTTTGTTCAGTAGGCGATTTGGACGAGGTTACCTTGACAACCAACCCAGAATTACGCAGGAAGGTGCTTTTTGCACTCTTAGTGGAGAGATATTGACGCACTGCAGCAAGAGGTGACATTGTGCCTCTAGTAGCCTCGTCACCTTCAGGTGGTTGTGGCTGTTCAATCATTTGTTCCATAGCTTCCTGAAAGTTTGAACTTGTAGATTAGTGTACCAGATAAGTTACTAATGAGACAAAAACAAACAAAGTAGGTTAAACGTTTATACATAACTTATTTTGGTGAACTACAGTAATACATTAGCATGTATTATAGTGCCAACTACATAATAAAATCACTTTCGGAACATATGTCCATGTAGCATGCCTACTGTATTGTCTATTTCCTCACATTCGTTGACATCTAAGGATAAAGAGACATGGTTTAAAGTCGGATGAACATAGTATGACATCATTCATATCATGGGCAAACAGATATAAAACAAATAGGCTATTTTATCATTGTGTGCACACGTGAACATAACAACTAGATTACAGATCAAGACCAAAAGAATATCCTTCATTTCTTTTAAACCATGTAAGGTGAAATGATACGTTGAGACAGAGTAACTGACATTGGCTGCAAACCAAGTAGTTAAATGAACACATCACAGTACCAATCAGTTCAAGGCAGGAGGAGTAAGGACTTACAACAGCGGCTTGAACTGGTCTGCTCATGCCCTTCATCTTGCTGGTGTGGCAATCCTTGAAGATTTGCACTGCATTCGGTTTAGGTTCTTTTTGGTCTGCACGGGATTTCCTCTATATTTGGAACAAGTCAATATAGATACGATAATATGGCACAAAAAAAGAAGAAAGTAGCAGATATTTACAAGAGCCTCGCAGTGTGCAATATAGCTACGAAATCTTGTTTTCTTTTGGAATTTCACTTTAGAACGATTGGTTTTGTTCTTTAAACAGTTAGCCTAGAAGAAGATACACTTGTAAGGCACATACATAAATACAAGTTCAATATGTGGTCTGATAAAATACATATAGCCTACCTGATACTTTGGATCAGACCAGTGTTTAACGAGGGCTGTCGAGTCTTCATCTGTAATATATTCCACTGGAGATGTTTGGGCGATTTCATTGTTAGCCGTGCCTTCAAAGTGAGATTTTCTAAGGTGGTACCGATACTGTCGTAGAGCAGACTGAAAAACATGAGTGCATGCTTGTCTAGATGCATCATCTTTCGGATCCAACTTGAACCTCATCTGTTGAAAAAAGAATGTGAGTCTTATTAGGAGGAAGCTAGAAAGTATGGAACAGAACAAGACAATATTACTAATTGTGATGAATAACATTACTTACGGATAAAGGGTCAAGGAAGGTGTTAAACTGGGTATTGTCTTTCTCATTCCTGTACTGGATCCACGTTGGGAGGATACGTGCATGACACCTAACGGCAACGGCTGCCTCTGATACTAACTTGGCTGACTCTATAGCATCATGTGGCCTTTTCAAACATGCCTCAAAATGGATCTCCATTCTTCCTCCTTTAGATTTTGTTAATCTGTCAAGCATTATCCCTAATGTCTGTTTCCGCTTGCGCTGTGGTGCTAGTTCAACAACGAATATGGAAAGTGTTAGTGTACATCAAACTGTGAGAGTACATATAAAGGAGCATGCAACTGCAACTTGACTCGGTCAGGTACCGTCTTGGTGTTGATGCTCATGAGGTTCATCTGATCTTGCCAAGTCCTGTTGTGTCAGCAGTGCTTCGGAAGTAGTGTTAGGTGTGAAGGCAGCTTGGGAACTGGCCAGTTCCGGAGCAAACGAACGAGTAACTGGTTGAGATGCTGGTACAGTTGAAGCGGATGCTGCAGATGGTGGAGCAGGTGATACTGTGTTTGTAGATTTGGCCGGTGGACTTGGACCTTCTACTGCACTATAAGTACCAGCAGAATCTCGACGGCAGAACCTTTTCCGTTTCACCCGACGAGTAACAGCACTCCCTACTATATTTTTTTCTTGCTCTTTTTTGACTTTGCCATGTCAAGTTATACCCACAACAAAAAAGAATAAAGTCACTCTTCAGAACTCATTGATGCATGATACATACAAGCAATACTTTGATGTAAGACAACCGTATGAGGATGGAATATGTAAGAAAAACAGGACGGCATGACATATTCACAGCTACGATGTGCAAACTAAGCATAAGGATTTTCAAGAAAATAGAAGTAATGCAAGCTAGACACCATATGAAAGATGCAACCAATATTACTCTGCCAAGTTAAAAGTGTCTTGTCATAAGTGGCAATTCAAAAAATTAGAAGCAGTACAACATAGAAATCAATGCAAGATGCAACCACTATCAAACTGCCATGTTAAAAGCATCCAATCATGAGTGACTGATGCGGGATACACAACAGCAGTACTCTGATGTAAGAACATGGTATGATAGATAGATGCAGTGTATTCTAGACATAGAAAGCCATGTCATATGCACATGTATAACATATAAACTCAGCAGGTGCAATTTAATCAAAATAGAAGAAATACAGGCTAGACAACATATGCAACATGAAACCAATTATCACACTGTCAACTTAGAGCAAGCACCTGCGATGGTGGAGCACGGGAGATGAACTCATCATGTAGACTTGGGACTTCATCTTCATTAGCAGTAGCAGTGGCAAATCTAGAGAGTCTCTGTTTGCGTCGGTGCGGAGGACCACCAACATCCCCTAACTTACTCTTTTCCTTCCTATTTTCTGATATTGCCTTATGAAGTCAAAACCACAAGAAGATGAATAAAATTAGCTCTGCATAACTGGTTGATGCATGATACAGACGAACACTACTTTGATGTAAGGCAGGCGTAGGATAGGAGGATGGAATATATACAAAAAAAGACAGCGTTTCATATTCACACGTACGATAGGAGGATGGAATATGTATGAAAAAATAGTAAGCGGAAGGCATTTCAACAAAATTAGAAGAAATGAAAGCTAGGCACCATATGAACATGCAACCAATATCACTCTATCAGGTAAAAAGTGTCTCGTCGTAAGTGCCATTTCAAGAAATTAGAAGCAGTACAAGCTAGAAGACAATGCAAGATGCAACCTACATCACAATCCCAAGTTAAATGTGTCTTATAGGTAAGTGATCATTGCAGGTATAAGTTGTAAGCTACGCAGATGTAATTCAACATAATCAGAAGCAATAAAAACTAGACATCATACGGAAAACGCAACCACGTATAACAGTTCCAAGTAAGAGCAAGCACCTGTGATGGTGGAGTAGGGGAGATGTGCTCATCATGTACACATATGTTCTAGAAACAGGAACATGTGTCATATTCACAGGCATTATGTGTAAAGTAAGCAGATGCAATTCAAGTTAGAAGCAATAAAAGCTAGACATCATACGCAACATGCAACCACATATAATAGTGTCAAGTTAGAGCAAGCACCTGTGATGGTGGAGTAGGGGAGATGTGCTCATCATCTACACAGCTACATTGACTGTCCAGCCTTGTGTTGTCTTGCGAATCTTGTTGGGAGGATGGCGGAGTAGAATCTTTAGAGACCCCCTATTTGAGTTGCTCCGAAGGACCACCATCATCCACTACCGGACTAATTTCCTTCAGTTGTAATGATTTTCCATTATGAAGTCAAACCGATAAGAAAAAGGAATAAAATTCGCTCTTCAGAACTCATTCATGCATGATACTGATGAACACTACTCGGTTGAAAGGCAAACACATGATGTGAGGATGGAATATGTATGAAAAACAGGATGGTGTGACATATTCACACCTATGATGTGGTAACTAAGCAGAAGGCATTTCAACAAATTAGAAGCACTGCAAGCTAGACACCATATGAAAGATGCAACCAATATCACTCTGCCAAGTTCAAACTGTATGGCGTTTCAACAAATTAGAAGCAGTACATGCTAGAAATCATATGCAAGACACAACCAATATCACAGTGGCGACTTAAAGGTGCCTTATCATAAGATATAGTATGTACCAAAAACATGAAAGTGTGTCATATTCACATGTATCATGTGTAAGCTAAGCAGATGCAGTTTACACTAATTAGGAGCAATACGAGCTAGACACCATATGCAACATGCAACCAGATATCACACTGCCAAGTTAGAGCAAGCACCTTGGATGGTGGAGTAGGGGAGCGGATACTTGGACCTTGTAATGCACTATCAGTACAAGGAGAATCGGTACAGATGCTCCGTTTACGTTGCTGCAGAGAACCACCATCATCACCTTCCTTACTCTTTTCCTTCCTCTTTCTTGATTTTGCCTTGTCAAGTCAAACCCACAAGAAAAACGAATAAAATTTGCTCTTCAGAACTCATTGATGCATTATACTGACGAACACTACTTTCATGTAAGACGAACACTACATATCACACTAGCAAGTAAGAG